>NW_020290747.1:12270-510223 GCF_003184695.1 Aspergillus brunneoviolaceus CBS 621.78 | reverse complement strand
GGATAATTTGAATTCAAATGAATTGGAGAAACTTGGAGGGAGGAGGAGGAGGAGGAGGAGGAGGAGGAGGGGAAAGGGATTGAATCGTAGGCACTCTGTAGTTTATAGTGTTTTCACGAGTAGGCTGGACTTTCTGCAGTGCTGTCATCAGCTCGCCTTGGGCTAGACTGGATTGGCTCTGTTGGAGATCCTTCAAGGTTTCTACAGGAGAGTACATCCCGAGTCGTACCATTGCGCGGCCGGATCGGGCTCGGTAAGCGCTAACCACGTGGCTGGCGTCATTATCCACGGCCTTGAACGTTCTTGCTGATCTTGAACTTTCCAAGTATTTGCTGCTAATGAATTGATTGGCGAGCATAGAGTCTGAGGAACTGATGGTGCAGTGTATACAGTATATGGCTCAAGTGTAAATGTAAATATGTACAGTACATAAAAATAGCATAGTACAGAGAGGAGATTCAGGCCAATATGCACAGGTCAAGCCGCGGACAGGTCCAAACATCCGCTTAGATCACTTTTCATTATGTCATCCATCATAGTCATAAACAATAAATAGTAAGAGGGTATCGAGTCTAAGGTGCTCCCAGTAAGCAATATGTGCGTCTAATGAAGGGGCGAGGGGTTTAGGCAAAAGACAACAATCAAGACGAAGAACCAGGGGACTGCCCCAGTCCCACTCCTTCTCGGCGACCCCGGATCAACGCCTGCAGGCATTGGCCCACACCTTCCAGATCTCCCAAGAGACCGACATGGCCTCGTTCGCTTTTGACCAACCCCCCCTTGATGACACGGTATCCGGAGGGTAGCATGGCCGCCGACGCCAGACACACTCCGTCTCCCGCGGCAAAGGCCAGGTCGTCGTACGCGTCTTGCCGTTTGATGGCCTCCCGCGAGGCGACTCGCGCGCCGTATAGTGTGGGCACCGACTTCCCGTACAGCACGGCGAACGGCGGATACCGATTGTTCGCTTGATGCGCGGCATCGAAGACCAACTCTTCCTTGAAGCGTCGCACCTCGGCGAGAGTGCGCTCGAGGTAGGTAATAGCGGTGGCCCGCGGAATGGTCACGGCGGTGGTGACCTTGGTGTTGCTCGAACCGCGTAGGTTAGAGTTGGGGCCAATGGCCCCTTCGACGGCGGGAGGCGCCACAGGGGCGGGTTTCATCGCCGCTGCGGTCGGTGGGTTGGCACTCTGGTTCGGTGCTGGCTTGTAAGAGTTGGATGCCTCGCCGCCATCAGATGAGGAAGCCGATCCACTGCTCGGAAGGCTTTCTTTGCTGTTTAGGACAGTTGAGAGACGTTTGCTGATAAGAGGAAGGTTGTCTTTTACGAAGCCCCGGCTGGGGCTACTCACCGGCAGGGCCGGGTTGATGCACGGTGATAGTCGATACTCATCCCAGGTTTGCGCGTCGAAGAAGTCGACCCGATATTCTTCTTTGGTGCGCTGGTCGATGAAGCAGTGCCCGTCCTCGGGCAGCAGGGCAAAACTGGTGCGGAAGGTGAAGTTGACCTGAGCCGTCAAGACACGCGAACTCAGCAGCACATCGTCGCCGTTGCGCAACGGCCCGAGGATGTTGACGCAGTGCTGCGGTACTCCAGCGTATAAAACTCCAGCAAACAATTCGGGCCGCTGGTTGACGGCATGTCTCGTGATCAGCCCTCCCAGGCTGTGGGCGATCACGTATGCCCCGCGCTTTTCACGGGGCGTGCCCGGGGCATTGCTTGGAAGGCCCTCCAGAAACTTGATCAGCCGTTTCGCCAGGAGGTGCGGACTCAGACGCCAGTCGTAGCCGTAATCCCAGACGCGCAGATCCCCGCGCGTCGAGTTATGACACTTCTGCAGCCGCTTCATCAAGCGGCGACAGATGTCCACGGGCCCGACATGCGACAAGACTCCGGACGGAATGATGGTCTCCTCCATCCGTTCCTCGTCTTCCGGGTTCAGACCCACCTCGAGGTCGACTTTGCGCAGGTTCAAGCCGACCTTCATCGGTACCCACAATTGGCGCTGCGGAGGTTTGGCAGAACGCAGAACTGAGCCTCGATAGCCTCCTAGAATGACGACGTCGCCCGTCAGATCATCCATCGCGTCAGCTAGGCGAGGGTGCTGGGCACTGGAGCTAGATCGCGGGGAACGGGTGCGTGGTGGTGGTGGCAGCGACGAGGGTCCCGTCGGGTCAGCTGGCGGTTGTTCATGCGGCGCAACAGGCTCCTCCTCGTGGACCTTTCGGGGATGGGAGACCTCGGAGAGGAAAGGCCGATAGCCCCAGTCGCTGCGGAGATCTTGCAGGTGCAAGGTGGGCATGCTTAAAAGACGACTGCTGGAGTCCTGCAGACTGTCCTTGATGGCCTTGAAGCGGCTATTCACCTGGGAATGAATATGCTCATAACGAGGACGCTGCTCCAGCGAGGAGGCTGTGGAGGAGCGTCGCAGATAGAGCGACTGATCAGAGGATGAGCGCCGCAACATCGGCGGCGCTTTGCCCGAGACGGCGGCACTCGGCCGCCGTGCATACGAATGGCGGGCGGCGGTGGCCCCCGCCAAAGGCTTGAGATCGGAGATGGGCTCGTCCGTAGACTCGTCGGTCAAAGATCGTCTCTGCGCCGGCCCGGGAGCGGGCTTGACGGTGCGTGGAGCTGGCTGGCTGGCGATGCGTTTCGTCCACGAGTCCGGTAGGAACTTCTTCAGACGCAGGTTGGTGATGGAGTCGCCGGACCAGGCCCGAGGGCGCAGCGGCAGACTGGTCTTGAGGAGAGAGCGCGTAAAACTACTCCGATGGTCTTTCAGCTTCTCCTTGGCACCTCGCGAGCGATGCGGCTGCACAGGATGCGGTTGCGAGGATTGCAGTTGTTCGGGTTCTTGGGTGAGATGGCTAGCAAAGAGACCACTGTCGGATTCGGGAGAGTCGGGAATGGCATCAAAGTATCCGCCCTGCTGGTCCATCACGCGGGATTTCTCGGCAGCCGGCGTGCGACGGGCCTTCATGCGACTCTGAGTTCGACTAATACTGACCCCGACCATATCATATGCTTCATCTTCCCGGGTGGGATCGCGAAGAGACGGGTCTTCGCTATCGGAGCTGGTATGACCACCAGCCGGTTGCATGTGCACCGCCATGGTGAATGATGTTGGATGCTATGAGGTTGTTGAAGGAGAGAATCTACCCATTGAGGGGCGGGCACCAATAGATAAGAAGGGAATTGGAGAAGCAACGACGCAATAGCTTGCACGGAATCAGGCAAGTCAACAGAGGCTCCATGTGAAAGTGGATGATGATGGGAGGGGCGAGGAGGAAAAGGTGAAGCTAAAGTAGAACTACGGAGCCGTCGGAGGTGGAGCCATCGCTAGTTTATTGATTAACGATAGAGGGATAGAATCAATAAGAAGCAGCAAGGAGAGAAACGGAGGAGTAACTGAGATCGGAAGATAGGGGGGGCAAATCTGAATTGGAGGAGAAAATAACCTAGCAGTTCGGAAGATGATGTAAAAGCGAAGAGAGAGAAAAAAAAAAAAAGGGAAAAAAAAGAGCAAAAGAAGAACGAGTACGAGTAGCTGGAGAAAAAAAAAAGAAGAGAGAGAGAGAAGAGCAAGAAAGAAAACGGTTCCACCGGCACAGCCCCGGGAGGGCCGGAAGGCTGAGAAACCACTCAGTCGACAGTGGATCAGGGCGAAGCTTTCCTTCCCCCGACATCTGAAAGATCGTTTGGTCGAGCAGATGCTACGTATTAATAGCAATGGTAAGCTGGTAAACTGGCGAAGGATTCAACTCAGCCGAGTTTCATGCTGGATAAGGAAACGCTGACTCTGGCGATGACCCAGTCCGTAACATTAGCTACAAGCTACCTCGTGCGCCAAGGAAACACAAACACTCTGCTTCATCATACATACTTACTCCATACACAGTGCACATATCATATACAGTTATACAGTTATGCATATTTAATACTGCACAAAGAAAGTACTGTACATCGTTGCTCATTACACCATCACAATCGAATCGAAAATCGACAATCGTTGGCTACAAACAGGCAGCCATCTGGCTGGATCCACTCTGTCGACTAATCAAAGAAAACAATCAAGCAACAAGCATCAGTCATATCATCGTAATCGCATAAAAAAAACCCAAACTAGAAGTCCCGAGCTATGAGGCCAATTTTGTTTCAGTGCGAACGCCCAAATCGCCCGGTTTCAATTTCTCGCTCGCCCTTGTCCGCAATGGCTGCGTTCTTGGCCGCACCCTGATCGTGGCCAAAGGCTGAGTCGACAGCTGCGTTGAGTCCACCGCGGAGCGATTCTCCGGCCCCCTGTTAATGGCCCGTCAGCTTCTGCAAAGGTGCAAGGCTGCAACCAGTGATAATTGAGATTAGTGACTTACGTGGATCCCCGCCGCTACCGACTTAACCCCGCGCCCGACATTCTCGCCCGTGCGCGCCGACTGACCGCCAGCTGTGGTGCTTGTGCCAGCGGTGCCAGCAGTGCCAGTAGTTTCAGCAGTGCCGGTAGTCCCAGTAGTAGGAACAGTGTTGGTGGTGTCAGCGGGGGCGGTAGCGGTAGTACTAGGATTAGCACCGCCGGCCGCCCGCGTGCCCTGGCTAGAGGACGGCACCGTAGGCTGATAGCCTACTCCGCCCGCGGTGCCGGTGCCTGTCGTATCGGTCGGTTCGCGCATCGCACCCGAGCCCGACTGGTTTGTGGATTTGGTGGACTTCTCCCCCGTGCGGCTGTCCACGCGAGGGTCCAGCTTATTCAGCAGCGAGGAGTTGTGCGGGCCCCGCGTTGAGGTGCCCGAAGTCGAAGTGGTTGCGGTCCCCGCGGTGGCCTGCGGGTGCACGTTGCCCGTGGTGGTCGTGCCGGGGGCGTACTGGGCGCGGTTATTCAGGTCACTGTCGACTCGCGGATCGGCCTTGTTGGCCATGTCGGAGCCATGCGGGCCAGCAGTGGTCGGGGCCGGGCCGGTCCTCGCATCGCCTGTGCTGGTGATACCAGCTTGGGTAGCAGTGCCGGTGGCCGCGGCGTTGGTGTCGAAGTATGGGGTCTGCGAAGTAGTATTCATCGTGATGGTAGGTAAAAGGTGATGGGTGATTCGGATTCAAGCTTTGTTAGTCCACTCCACCTGTCACTTTCTGGGTGTTATATAGCCATCATCGAAGGCAAAATGAGCGACATCGACATCATCGCGCGAGCCGGTGACGTCAAATTTGATCACAAAGTGTCGTCCCCTGGGGGGCAAGCTCTCTAAACCGTGGGGTGGGATGTGACCAGTCAGACAAAGGCTCTGTGCCGTGGCTTGGTGGATCGACAGTCCCTTCTTCAGATGGGCGACACGATGACCTAAGGTAGGCTTGCAGTGCTGCATTTCAAGAGTGCTTAACATCCATGATACAGTCTGGAAGTACTCCGTACCTCGTAGATACTTGGAGCAGCCGATTAGGTGATCTATCTTATCGATTAGAGACGGAGGAAGGATGATGTCATGGACGGGCATAGCAAGAAGATAAGTTATGCTGGCTTGTGCTGACTTAGTCATACTTATCTACTTATGCACCCCTTTCCTTCACGACTGCAATTCCAGTCTATACAGACTTAAGCTGTTGTCTCCTCTTCGTATTAAGATACTGTCTTTCCCTATGAAGGGTCCGAATTCTCGTTTTTCCAAATTCTGAGCACTAATCCCCAGATGCCACACCCCCACCTCGGCTGTGCGACCCTCTGGTCGGACATCTTACCTCAAAGAGCTTCTTCTCCATGAGCCGAGGTTCAATCCATTCCAAACCATAATCTGGGCCGACGACCCCCTTCGACCTTCCTCCTCGCCATCTCTGTTCCCTTTCCATCAAGACCAACTCCGAAAGATACCCACAGTCCCATCCTCATCCAAGAACAAACCATCCACCCATAATGCCTCTCACCAACCGCCAACTAATCTACACCAACCCGCCGAAGGCGGCCATCGACCCCTCGCTCAACGGCACCGGCACCTTCACCCTGAAGACCACGACCCTCCCCGACGATGTGCCGCTGAAGGACAATCAAGTGCTCGTGCGCATCCACTACCTGGCCCTGGAGCCGGCGATGCGGCAATGGCTGACGGCGAAACGGTCGTACATCGCGCCCGTGGAAGTCGGCAGCGTGATGCGCGGGCAGAGCATCGCCCAGATCCTGCGGGTCAGCCCGGCGCTGGCGAGCACCTACAAGGCCGGGGAGTGGGTGGCGGCGCACTCTGGGTGGCAGGAGTACGCGATCCTGCCCGCGAAGGCGGTCGAGAAGATCACCATCCCGGCCGGGTGCCAGCCCACGGACGCGCTGTCCGTGCTGGGCATGACGGGGCTGACGGCGTACTTCGGCATGACCGAGGTCGGCCAGCCGCGATGCGGCGATACGGTCGTCGTGTCCGGCGCGGCCGGCGCCACGGGCATGGTGGCCGGCCAGATCGCGCGCATCAAGGGCGCGAAGCGCGTGATCGGCATCGCCGGCAGCGCGGACAAGTGTCGGTTCCTGCGCGAGGAGCTGGGGTTCTATGCTGCCATCAACTACCGGGATGCGGACTGGCGCAAGCAGCTCAAGGAGGCGACTCCGGACTATATTGATGTGTATTACGACAATGTGGGTGGTGAGATCTTGGATGCGTGTCTGTTCCGCGCGGCGAAGGGGGCGCGCTTTGTCATTTGCGGCGCCATTAGCCAGTATAATGTCGAGAAGCCCCAGGGGCCGAAGAATTATCTGATGGTCATTGTGAGTATCCTAGCGAGCGGTGCGGTGGAATGGATGATGGCTGCTAACGAAACATAGTCGCAACGGATCACTATGCGCGGGTTCATTGTGTTTGACTACGCCGACAAGTACCCGGCTGCGCTGAGGGAGCTGGGCACGTGGTTGAGTCAGGGGAAGATCAAGCGGAAGGAGCACATCGTGAAGGGGGGGCTGGAGACCACGCCCCAGGAGTTGATCAATCTATTCAATGGTGTAAATACGGGTAAGATGATGGTGGAGGTGGTGCCTGAAAGCGAGGCGATCAAGGTGGAAAAGGCTAAGTTGTAGGCTGAGGACTTACATCACGGTAACTACAAGCAGACGTACTGAAGAAATCAGAGATAATATGATACCATTAGGGACCAGCTTGGGGTCAACCCCAGCGCCACGATCCATTATCGACATAAGATTCTCGTAAGAAGACATTAATCATTTCCACACACTCAGCCACAATCAGACAGTACCCGCAGCCAAAACATAGCCTCCATCAACAACCAACGTCTGACCATTCAGATACTGGTTGGTGGCGGCAAACAACACGGCACTGGCCATATCCTCATCCTTCCCGGGGCGTCCCGCGGGGACCTTACCCTCATACTTCTGCTTCTCCAGGGCATTCTTCTGCTTCTCATCACTCTCCCCGGCGGTCATCTCACTGGGGAACACGCCGGGGGCGATGTTATTAACCCGGATGCGCAGCCCGGAGCTCGAGATCTCATGGGCCAGCATCTTGGTGAGATGGATGGCCGCACCTTTGGAAGCATTGTAGGCGAAGTGATGCTGGCTGGTCTTGACGATGCCGGAGATACTGGTGATGTTGATGACGGTGCTGCTCCAGCCGTGGGCCTGCTCGCTGCTCTTCTGCAGGAGGGGCAGGAAGGCCGAGGTGACCAGGTAGGGGTGCACGACGTTGGTGCGGTAGACGCTCTCCCACTCCTCGGGCGAGGAGCTCTCGTCGAACAGCGCCTTGCTCAGGTCCACCGCGTTGTCGTGCTCCGTGTTCTGCGTGCTGCTGCTGATCCCCGCGTTGTTGATCAGGATGTCCAGCCGGCCGGACTCCCGCGACGAGATCTCCTGCACCAGCTTCTGGATGCTGGCCTTGTCCGTCACGTCCGCCGTCAGCGGGATGATCTCCCCCTTCACGGCCTTGCCGCCGTACAGCTCCGCCACCCGCTCCAGCTTCTCCGACGTCCGCCCCGTGATGTACACTTTGCTGCCGTTGGTGGCCAGCGCCTGCGTGGCCATAAGGCCGATGCCGCTGCCGCCGCCGGTGATGAGGGCCACTGTTTGTGTGTCGTGTTAGTACAACGTGTATCGCAAAGGAGGAAGGGCAGTGGGGGTGAAGGTATGGAGCGAGAGCTCGTAAAGGGGTCAAAGGCCTTGAGGCTGAAACGTACCCTTGTCCTTGACATTGAAGAGGCTCTCCAAAGTAAAATTGGTGTTGCTGACTTCCGCTGCCATTGTGGTTTTGGAATGCTTGAATTGAGGTGTGGTCACTGCAAATGGTGTAGGTCGTGAGGTTGCGAATGCTCTGGATGCAGTCGCACTGGCGGGGAGAGAAAGACGACTATATAGCTTGCTTGGGCGATGGCGTAATGACGCACCAAGAGAGCGTGGCAACAGAATACTGCGATTGAACATGATGGTAGTACGTGGAAGAATCGTTTGGCTGGCGTGATTGAGTGGGTTTAATGTAGGGATTGTTGGGGCATCATCATCAGTATGACGTTTTCGGCGCCGGCGCGGATGAAGTCATGGTGATGGTAAAGGTGAAAAGTAGTATACGATCGGATCACTAACCATCGGTCCCTGTTGATCTCAGCTTACCTTACTGCTAAGTACATTCAGGAACAGCCCCTTATCTGTATCATCTATAGCTACCCAGCTAGTGAACTGACCAGGTCACAAGAAAAAAAAATAGCCCAACAGAAACAACAGTTCCTATGTATTCACAGCGAGTTTGATTTACTACCCACTGAACTGAAGACAGACCAGTCCATCCTATTAACAGTTGCAGCCAATATTGTATCCACTGCAGCAGAATTATGTTCAAGAATAAGAAATGAGAAACGAATGGAAGCAATCACCGAACCTTCCCTGCTTCTCTCACCTCGCTCATAAATCCATCCTCGTCGCCTGCCGAGGAGAGTCGCCAGTAGTCACCAACCCCGGAAGATGCTAGACCTCCACCACCAAATCCTGCCGGCATAGGAGCTGCCGGTGCACTGTGGCGTTGCTCTGTGCTACTGTTGGTCCCCGCCTGACGCGGTCCCCAGCTCAGGATCCCCTGCACCGACTGTCGACTCTGGTCATCGGGTTTGGTGAAGCCAAACAGCTGCAGCTGCAAGCTGCCCAGAGTCGCGACCGCCGCGCGAATCATGATCCGATCACCTTCGAATACCCAGCAGTCCCAGACTCTGCTGAGACGCTCCAAGTCCAGCCCGTTTGTCAGGAGGGAGCGGAACATTGGTTCCCAGATTTCCTCATCGCTGAGACGGAGTGTCTCGTAGAGGTGCGTTGAAAGACGTGGGAACTTGTATTTAAGCGTCGCGGACGCTAGCGAATATGTCCGACCGATAGCCCCGCGGTCGAGTGTCAAAAAGGCAACAGGGAGAGGGCGGTTTAGCGCATTGGCCATGGCGAGGAACGCGGAGGACGGAGACGGGAACTGGAGGACCAGTAGGGCCGCGATGGTATGCAGTCCAGTGATGTATCCAACATCGCTCCGATACATCGAGTAGGCCTCCAAGACGTCGATCAACGTCTCGCGAAGTGGACCACCAGGTTGAAATAGCTTCAAATCCGGGAAAGCCTTAGACACGTCCTGCTCGATAGTCGCGAACCACTCCCGCATTCGCTTGTTGCTTTCCCCAGTATCACTGTCCGGACGGGCACGCACGTCCTTGGCCCGTTGCAACGCCTTCTTGTACGTTTCGTCGGAGAGAGCCAGCTCATTGCCGATGGCCCGCTGCCAGGTCGATCCCCGAAGTCGCGGCGGCACACCGCGCCACCAGAGCTCCCGCGTGCGCGGCTCCTGAATGACGTTATCCCAGTTTGGATAGACGTACTCGTCCCAGATTTGTTGGAGGGTTTCCCGGGTATTGTCCTTCTCGCATTTCTCGGAAGCGACTTTGGCAGCTCGACGTTTGTCTGTACCAAAGGTTAGTGGCCTGTCGAAGCTAGCCTTGGACGCAGACTTACCTGCTTCCCGAGACTGTGCCATCATTTTCTTGTACTCCTTCAAATGCCGCTTTTCCTCCAAAGGATCCTTAGGCGGCAGCCAGCTTGGCCGTGTCCGACTCAGCACCTTTTCTTTCTCCTTGCTGATAGGCAACGGGTCAATCATGATATTCGACTTCTGCAACGGTGGCAGCTCAATCGGTGTCTTGGAGCCCTGCTTGGAGTCCGTGCTAGACCTCAAAGAAGACAGCCCGCTCTGCAAAGTCTCTCCACGCCGACGCTCTCGCTCGTCAGCATGAAACTCCAGCGTCTCAGTGATGATCCGCGCCTCTTCTGACAAGTCCGACATCATGTTGTTATACGAGTAGGTTCGGGGATTGCGAGGAGAAATCTGGCCTCGTTCCGGCCCCGCAGAGCTGGACCGTGGCTTGGAGCGAGCCTTCCGTGACGTAGGGGATCGCGAGCCCGATGGGGACTTTGAAAGGGTCACATCTGAGACGGAATGTGACAGAGGCAAGGGCCGGGGTCCCGGGCTGCGGCCGTTTGGGCTTGTACTCCGGGAAGGGGCTCGATCTTGCATCGGTCGGGGAGAGATGGGAACGTTCCATAGACTGGCATCTTCGGGCAAATCATCATCAGAATCGTGGTATTCCTCCTCCAGATCCTTGAGCGTTCTGCGAGTGCGCTGCCAGGATGGCTTGCGGTTGAGTGTCCGGGGAGCAGCGGGAGCCAGAGACAAGCTGTGTGTGGAAGGTGAGGATCCTAAGCTCGAAGTGGGTCGCAAAGGCGAATTCGATCGCGATCGACGGGGTTTAGACACTTGAAGCGGTGCATGCTTATTCGCAGTAGGATCCCGCTGAGTTCCGGTCTTGGTGTTGTGTCCGCCGCGGCCCGGCTGGGTCAGAGTGCCATTAGTCTGCCCCGTCAATCTACTCGGTTTCGTGGCGGTCAAGTCGCGGGTCGTAACTACAGCGGACTTGGCCTGCATCCTAGCTGGGAAAGTCTGCGTGATAGTGCCCGCCCGACTAAAAGGGACCTTAGTGTCCATATAGGCGATGTGCGCTTCGTCTTGGAGGTCGACTTCTTCGAAGTTGGCAATATCGGTGAAAAGAGCCTCGGGGCCGGAATGTTGGGAGGAAGAACGAAAGGAGGAGGACTTGGAGGATTTGGACCCGGTCAGATCGGGCGGAGAATTTGGAGTCGAGCAGATGGTCGTCATCGCGGACAGTGATTCGACTTTCAGACGACACGCTCCAGCAGTGAGGAAAACGAACCCGATAACAGACTTCTGAGAAGACAAATGAGGTCGGTGTAAGCAAAGAATTGACTGCGCCGGGTTCCGATCGCGCCGCGAGCGTTGACCCAATCGGAGCAAAAAGTGTTTAAATGATGATGCGTTCGACGTCGCAGGGTTGATCTGATATACACGAAGAGTGAAGTCGAAGGGCAGTCGCGCCCGTTGGACCGGGCTGTAATATTCCGGGGGTGGGTCAATTCAAGAAGAGCTGGACAGGGAGATCAGGCGTTAGTTGGCAAGAATGAGCGCATTGGGGGCCGCAACAGCAGGGGAGGGGAGGGATGAGAAAAGGAGACGGGAAAGGTACCAACCATCGACTATAGGGAGATACCGAATTCCGAGAACGAAGGAATAGACAGAAGGAGAGTGAGTATAGTATGTATGTCCTGTACGGGGTAAGTACTGTTCAACGATTGACTTGACTTGACAAGCGAAAGACAGGAATGCAGGGAAACGAAAGGAATACTAGATGAATAGATGGAAGGAGGAAAGAAAGACGAGAGGAAGAAGGAAATAATAATGGGAATAAAGAGTTGGACCAAGCGGGAACAGAAGAAGGAGAAGGGGAAGAGGAGAAGGAAGAACGACGGAATGAATGGAACTACACTAAAGTGACGGGGAAATGATGAACTTGCTGCATCCGGTGATGGAGAGTGGACGGGGAGAAGGGGAGGGAGAGAGTGGATGAAGTGGTAATACACATACGTACGGAGGGGGGAGCCTTACTGGGAAAGGGTACGGAGTACCCGTAAGTTAACCGGGCTACACTATTAGGCTGCCCCTACTGCGCGCAGCTGTTCAGTAAGAGAGCACTTAGTACTGTACCAAGTCAGTAAGGATGGTTAGCAGCAGGGTGTACGGTACTGTACTGAATCTGTACTGCACCTCACAAGAGAGAGCCTCAGGCCATCTCAATCCCTCGATTTCCTCTCTATCTACGCCCCAGTGTGCCCCAGGAGGTAAGCCAGGCTGCTGCCACCTGCTAACTAAACTAAACACTAGACTATTAACTCTCTAGCTCAATTGTCGGCAGTGTCCACTGTCATTGTCGACGACGGTCTGGCCAATCCGCTAACACCGCACCAAATGAAGCCCCAGCGATACCATTTCCCACCTCAAAAGCTTCATTGGCTGGCTTCCGGTAAGGTGAGTTCCAGGTAATGCCGCCCCTCTCTCTCTCTCTACTAGTAGTATCTCTTTCGTTTTCATTATTTTACCAGAAGATTACCGGTCTCACAGTCAACTTACAGACAAACGAGATTAGCTTTTTTGGAAGGACGACGAATTCAGGTGATCCAATGAAACGTAGTGGTTTCTAAATCTCCAGATTCTGAACCATTGTACTGAGTACGTAGTATCAATAAGTGGTTCGACGTGAGGGCACCTCATGATAAGATGGTTGAAACCGGCCCCCCGCCAGGAGGAGGAGGAAGTGAGGAACTCCCCCGAGGCATAGTTTAGAGATGCAACGCACCGCCACAGCTGAGACGAGATCGACTGGAAGATCGCTGGGCTGCGAGGAGGTGCTGCTGCTGCTGCTACTCTCCAGACGAACCCGGGGAGGGTAACAATTGCTCAGGGCTGCTGCCACTTCAGATCGATCCTGAGAACCTTCGATCCGAAATTTGCCTCCCCCTTTCCTTTTTTTTTTGTTTCTTCTTCTTCCCTCTTTTTGTTTCTTCTTGTTTTCTTTGCCTGTAAGTGACCATAAACCCCATCCCTTCTGTTTTTTTTTCTTCCTCTCTTACTTCACCCCTGACCCAGATAATGCTCGTCCCTTTGGTAGAGGTTCCGTGGGTTGTCGGCCTGAGGATTGCCAGGTACGTACCGGCGTACCGGTGGTACTACTGAGTAAGTACGGAGTAGAACGAGCAGCTTTCGGAGGTGGACCGCCACTGACCTCGGTGGAGGGAGGTTTGTGGTACTGTACCTGAATGCTCAGTACTCGAGAGGAATAATTCTCCACTCCCCGAAGCAAAAAGTAGCTCCGACCCGGCTTGGAGCCACAGCCCTAAACCCGTCTTGGGTAGTCCACGCTTGCGGTAGTTACAAATGAGTTGTTAAACGAAAGCAAAACAAAAAATAATTGAAGATTGGTTATTAACTAATAATAATACTCGAGGGCTCGCACCACCACCCACTACGGTTACATCCCACACCCACATCTACCACCACCACCACACCACACTTGAACAAGCGGAACTGTCGTCTAGAAGAACGATCGTAATAATCAACAATGCAACCTTATTGTGTCTTAGACTTCTGACTGAGCACTTTGGGTCAATCCTTCGCTGCGATCGGATCAGATCTGCTGGGGAAGGGGGGGGGGTTTGCTCCATATCTCCGTCCACAGACAGCGCACACGCACACACACACACACACACACACACACACACACACACACACAAACATTCAACCAGTCGATCTCAGACATCCATGAGATCTCACACACTCACGGGACCGGTCGAGATTGCCGATCAACGGACCACTCTTTTCCTGCTGGCGGATGACCCGGATTTCCTGCTTCCGTCGCTGTAGTAATCGTCGCTGTAGTAATCTTGTCGTCACTAAGTTAGAGCCCTCCTCCCCTCTGAACCGGTTCTCGGACAGCACGAACCATGATCTTAATGTTTATTACATCACCGTTCTTGGTCTGATCCTGTTCACACAAACAAGATCCCAAGACTGGGATTATTGATACTAGCCCGTTTCCAGTCAATTTTCGACCCAACCAGCCCACGTTATTTCTATACCCCAGGTACAAGTACAAGCAAGCTAAGGCAAGGTAAAAACCAAACGGTCGCTCAGCCAAAGCCGGTGCCAAGGAAACGCCTCCCGGGAGTCTATCAGAACTTCCACTTGTCATAGACGGCATTGCCGCGGCGCACCACTAGGGCCAGACGAGCAGCGGTGGCCGTGGATTTGGGACGGGTTTCGCGTAAAATTGCCTGCAGCCAGCGCAGGACACCTACGTACCGCGTCTGCTTGCGCCCAAGAACGGCTTGGAAGGCTGCCGCCGCCAAGTACTCGACCTCGGCCGGTTGCGCAGAACATATCGCGGCCGAGGAGTTGGCCTTCTCTTGTCGACGGCTCAGAATCAAACGGTTGGCAAGATAGACAAGATCACGGATGATCCGAACTACGACCTCTGGTGCAGGATGTGCTCGTCCGGACAGGGAGCGCGTGTACCGGTACAACCGCATGCCCGAGATGACAAAGCTCGCATATAGATTCGCCAGTGCGACCTCGACCGAGTTGTGTTGAGTATCAAGATACATGGGGTGCATGAGCGCTTTGAAAGACGTGAGTAACTTGCGATGCAGTGAGCGGGCTGGAGTTCGCGTCGATTCCACGGTCAAGGAGTTGGCCAGGCTCGCCGCGACCGATTCGCCCCCGTCGAGAATCCGATCGTGGTCCTTGTGTAGTTCTAGAGTGCGGGAGTCGATCAGACTACCGCAGTAAGGAAACAACCTAGCGTCTACGATGCGGGGGATGTGCGCGCCATCCACTTGGACGGAGAAGTTGACCAGACTCTTGGCTGGGTTTACGGAGATCCCATACGCTGGCTGGCCCCGGATCATCACCTGCAGGAAGCGCTTGGCTTGGGCGAGGTCTGACGTAATGAGTAGGAAGTCATCGATCAAGCGAAGAAGCAGAGTGTTGTCGGATCGGAGGAATTCCAGCACCTCCCGTTCCATCTCCGCGTAGAAAAGATTACACAGCAGACTGGAGAGGACCGAGCCCTGGGGAATACCGTTGCGCTGGCGGAAGAAGCGCTCTCCGAACTTGACCATGTTGTTCCGTACATGCTCTTCGAGAAGGTCAAGTAGATCATCGGAATGCTTCTCCCATTGCCAGAATGTATCCACAAAGACAGTATTCCTTCGTCGGCTCGTGCCTCCTCTGCTGGCTAATTCTTGCAAATTCAGGGGACTCTTTGTTGGAGCTGCTCTACCCACCCATCTCTTCCAGGCCCGGCTTTGCCGCTGCCCATGAAGCGGCCACATATTGTTAAACTCGTCTGCCGGCTTCATCTCGACGTACTTTGTAAAATGATATGCGTCTGCAGAAACCACTTTGTCGACGAGACGAACCATACTTTGTTGTGGAATAGTGTCAAAGCAAGACTGGATGTCGACTTTGACGAAGTAAAGCCGAGGTAAAGACAATGAACCTACAGCCACCGGCTGTCGCGCGAGTAAATCCCTCTTGAACCTCTTCAGCCGAGAATACAACTCCCCAACCGAATTTAGGCACGAACCTAAATGAGCTGGATTGTGCATCTTCTCGTAGTTCAGCACACTGAGGATGGGACCGACCGTGGAATTCACAGTGCGTTTCGATGATGGCATCCGTCGTTTGAGATTCACGATGGGACGAATACCAGTGGCTTTTGGTAGGAGGCGTAACGATCCATACCCCAGAGTCCTCTGACCTAGCACCTGTTGAACTTCTTCCGGCTTCAATTCTTCGAACATAGAAGCCTGCAGTTCATCTATTGGCTGCTCGGTCAAGGTACGCCAGACATCGTGTCGGAAATAGAACAGCCGGTTTCGGTGGCACTGAGATTCGGTGACATAAAAGGCTGCACGAATCATGGGGATGAGAATGGATTCGAATAAGTAGTACATAAACTCATGAAAGAGTTCCGTGCGCTTCTGCAGGTCGGTGAGCGAAAGCTTATGATGTGATGGATCGACAAGTTGATCGCGGCCAGCAGCGGGACCGAGCCAGGATATGCAAGATATCTGCAAGCAATAATCGGCCCGTTAGCATGCATGACACGATGTCGATCTTGAGTTTGTGCAAACAAACCTTAACGCCCTTGCACACTTCCTGGAGGGACATGTTTTCGTACCGTCGCATACGGACAAACCTATCAACGTACTTGAAAATTACACTTTGATTGCGAATTCTGTTCTGTCCGGCGCCGAAGAATTGTGGTGGAATCAATTTACGGATAGCGGCTTGACAATAGGCTGAGATGGAAGAGGTCGGGGTCGCATAGTCCGTCAAACTGGGCTTCAATACAGTTGCTGATTTGATCGCCGGCTCCCCCGCGACAAACGCGGGTCTTTCGATATGATCATGCTCTTTCTGACCTTCCGAAGTAGAGACATCCCCATTCAATGCATACCTTTCGAGTTCTCGTTCCTGGGTTGTCAGCTTCTCGGACGCCGGGGGGTTCAATTCAGCGCTCGATTGGGAGTCCCGTGGGCCGAGTTTCCATGGACCAATACGCTAGATTCTTAGCTTGTTATATCACTCGTAGGGTCGCTAGTTACACCTACCTCGGAAGAACAGTAGTAGTCCAACAAGTGTCCGTACGGGCAGCTTTTATGGCGATTGAGTAATTGTCGAACCAGCTCCAACGCCTGTCCTTGAAGGCGCTTTGGGATCTTCACCGGCTTGACTCGTTCATTGTTCGTGATCTGATGCTCAGAGTCTGTGGAAGATCGTTTTCGCTTCCTTGATTTCGCTGCGATCTCATCTTCACGCGATGAAAACTTCAAGTCGTTCTCCGGGTCAGGTTTGAAAACGTTTGTCAGTGCAAACTGCAAGGGGAAAATGTGTTGCATGACGTGCACGGCCTTGGACTGCGAGATGGACGAGGAATAATGGTTGAGGACATCTACACCATTTATGAGTATAATGATAGCGAGAAAGGACTGGGGACTACTTACGGTTCCCTAGGCCCAATTTTGATTTTCCTTTGGTGACAGGCATGGGCGAAGCGTAAAGCATGCGGTGACGATTGAAAACAATGGCACTCGGCGTCCGCCAGTTCGACTGGCTTTTCGAACAGCAATTTACCGTCATCTGCTGGCCATCCTTAACCGCCACGGATCCTTTGCCAGTGGTGGAACA
The DNA here is from genome assembly GCF_003184695.1 of Aspergillus brunneoviolaceus CBS 621.78. Lineage (NCBI taxonomy): Eukaryota > Fungi > Ascomycota > Eurotiomycetes > Eurotiales > Aspergillaceae > Aspergillus > Aspergillus brunneoviolaceus. The sequence goes on along the minus strand of NW_020290747.1, from coordinate 493,129 downwards.
ATTTGGCTCTAAGGATATTTGCTGTGGCTTCGTGTTGATGGGATCAAGTTTCTCGAGAGAATATCCTAGCTCATTCAATCAGTCGTGTATCACCTCCATGTGACTTGATGAGGAGGACGAACCGCAGATCTGGTGGTATATGCCTTTGCGTGAGTCCAAGGCTGTGAAAATCCCACAATCGCACAAGAGATACAGCATAATGACTTCCCCATTATTGCCCAGTAATCCCAAGACCTCCGTCCAAGGGGCACTTTTGAGCTTCTGAACATTTTCATTCGAGAAGTGCGTCTCAACAACACTTCGAAATCCCCGGGTCAGAAGGTGATGCGGCCTTTTCTTGGACTCGGAGAGAAATGGCTTCCAGATCAATGCTATAGCACGGTCCACAAGCTACAGAATCAAGTCAGCTTTTCTGTGCGCATATTCATTCAATGCTCAGTATCATTCACAAGGGAGTGATTTTTATGAGCTAGAACGCAAGCAGATACAGCGCTGTCGGGATGAAATACGACAAACTCGTGTGAGAGTCATACCTCTGCTTGTGCACATGGCGGACCAGTGTCTGTGCTCGCTAGTTGAGACTTGGGTTGAGATTTGCGCAACGCAGCCAGCTCTTGGCTTCGTTCCTGATCACGGGCAGGGGATGGGTCTTGCGTGATCCCCACCAAAGTAGAATCAAGGAGAATAGCTAGTTCTCGCTGTGAATTCGAGCACGAGTCATTGGCGCCTTCTTCGAGATCCGTTCGGACTGATGCGATTTTTCGACGACGGGACCGTGAGGCTGATGGTATTTGGCGCAGGAGGAACTGTCTCAATGTGACCACTTCCTGGTAGTAAAGCGATATTACCGGGTGCGTGAGTTTGGTCGCGTGGTCAGCAGAAAAGCCACTTTGATTCCTGAAACCGGTGGAGGCCGCAGTGATGCGAATCTGCGACGAATGGCCTTGCGCATGCTTGCCCTTCACGGGCCTCTTCCTCTTTTTCCCCATGTAAAAGGAGACGAGATCCAATCGCTCCTCAGCTTCACTCGGACGACAGGCAGATCTCCCGGCGCCTTTGCCGGGCGACGAACTATGATGGACGTAGCTGACCCAGTCAGCCAATGTAAGTAGATACTTCTTGGCGGAGAAGAGGAAGCGCGCGGATGAGTGACTGGGGACTCGGGACGCGCCAGGACGCGCTACTCCTGGATCGCGTAGAAACAAGCCAATCAAGAAAGATAAGAGGCACACTGGGCAGGCTGTCTGTCCCACTGCAGCAGTTTGAGAACAGTTTTTCCGGCCACCTGGCAAGCGCAGCAACACCCCATTTCGGGGTAAGGTCCTTTCGTATACAGGAATAGACAGACAGTCAAGTACGGAGTACCACCTAGTTACTCTAACGAGTAACTTACTATGTTAACTTACTAAACTAAGGGACTCCGGGAAGGCCACACAGCCTTGCGGTCCCTTTTTTTCTCCCCAGTTTGGCGATCAATGGGAGCTAGTCCGTTTTGGGCGATCGAACAGAGATGAGGTGAGGTGGTGTTTTACAGTGAGACAAAAGAACCCCCTCCCCCTCCACTCCTCGACGTAAGCTATTCCCCAATGGAACATGTCTTCGGTGATTCAATTATTGATGGGCACCCGAGCTGGGGAAGGAAGAAAGTGCATGTAGCAGAAAGGAGAAGGAAGGGAAGGGGGAACCTTCCGGGCACCTACCGTATTGTTCGAAGCGAGCTCTCCCCCGTCTGGAATGCGGTGCGATCCTGCAGCCTGCGAACTCTATCAGATTTAGGGTGCTGGGACGATCACCTATTGTCTACATGAACCTTGTTCGGTCTGCGATATGTCCAAATTCTGCTCCGTGAAGTCCTAGCCCAGTGGATGCCAGGGGCGCAGATCCTTAGAAAAAAGACAAGAAGAGGAAAAAGAAAAAGGACGGCAAATGATCGAGGATCCCATGTATGGCTCGAAACTGCCGACCCGTCACCTCTAGGGGGCGATGAGAGGCACCGAGGATAATCCTCGGTACACACAACACCGTGTGTCTTGTTGTACAGCTCTTCCGAAAGTGAAGTAAGATCCAGTCACGATGTATTAGACTGGTAATAGAAGGCTTGCTTCAGGTGCCTCGCTGAATAACGGTGACCATGAAAACCTTTTCAAGCGACTGCCGATCTCTGCCCCTACAGGCCCAACCGCGAAATAGTTGCACACGAGAGAGCATACTCGTCATCGGCACTGACTCCTATGGTGAAAGACAGCAGTCAGCAGCAAATGTTGCTGCTATCTGTTTCGCAATGTTGAAATATTGATGTATCTCAACTGGAAGCTGTCTCTTGTAGACAGCATTTGCAGGTGTCTGTCAAAAGGGTTGCGGGATGCAAGAGAGCGACATCCGGCGGGCCGGCGGGTGGCTAGTGATAACTTAACAGTTTTTATTGATTGAACTCTCTTTGTACACGTACATACGTACCGGTACTCTGTTTTGAGCTTAAAGATGCTCGGTGCAGACCATCCTTCAAGCTTAGCGGAAGTAGCACCTGTCTGCTGCATGATGATGTTGATCTGTCTACCTTTTTTTCCCCAAAGGATTTACTTTGTTTGAATGTGTGGTCAACTGAGGACAGAACCACGGGGGTTCGGTCTTCATCTTATTTTACCGCCGCTTTTGTTTCACTGAGCAGAAGCCACGAGTGACAGGATTACAAGCATGGGGAATTGGACCCTCCCTTTTGAATGGGCCAGGAGATCGAGGCTCCGGAAAGAGATGGGGCTGGTCACCAATAATAATAGTATCACAATGAGGTTGTCGTCCGGCAATCATGACCCCAAATATCGCACGTAGTAATAATCATAGCCATGGTGCTCGCACGGACAAGGATGGTCGGCTGTGCCAGATCCTTGGAACGACGGTGGTCTAGAAAGGTCGCCGCGCTAGGCTTTTAGCAGCGGCCTACGTAGCAAGGAAAGACAGATTGCCGCATTGCATCCCCACAACGTCAGCCTCGCGCTTCAACATGCTCCCCTCAGCAGGTGTTTGGTGTTGTTTGAACGAGATTGGCAAAATGCTGGGGGTTTATGGTGTAACTGCTTACTATCTATGTCTGCCTCCTGGGAGGAAAAAGAATGATCACGGCCCTGAGATTCGCCCTGGGAAAGCAAGTACATCCACTCCGTATCTGTGGGACATTTTCTCAACTGCAAGGAAGACAGGCCAACGGACCATCGTCAAAGAGAAGCGGTGTGCCTCCGGGGGTATCCTGGGCTGTAGGAGACAGGGATCTCATCATTATTGTTCTGTCTCTACTCCGTATATCCTCGACGAGCCGAACAGAGGCTGACCAGCCAGTAAGATATTTAACATCGTCACCCGGCATCATGTCACCCACTCCGAATCACAAATCGTCCATAGGCCGAACATGCTCAAGTGGATCCAGTCAGGTACAGTACGTCAAGCCTGTTCTCCGGACATCCTGGAGGCTGATGAAATTTTCCGGAGAGGACGCTAAGTTGGTGCAGATGCACTCTGCAAATGAAAGTGATCGTTCTACCATTGGTGAGCACCTTAGAAGAGCCTTCTTTGTATTCCAATCACAAGCTGCTGGATATATGATACGGCAATCTTGTGGTGGGATGAGTATATGTATAGGCTAAGTACAACACGAGTGATCTGGTATGCCTCATTGCCTGCAGACTAGCTCGAATTATAGAATCTAGTAGTACACGGAGTACAGTGAAAACCTGGACATCGGCAGTCCCCAATTGGCACTACGATCGTTCTGCATGGCTGACCTTAGGCAAAATCTGTCTACGCAGGATACTAGTAGACTGGGGTAGTACGGAGTGAAATTGCTGGTGCCCCGTGTGCCACCTTTTACTTGTCTCGCCTAGACATTTACTGTGCGACCGTGATAATAACCTACTGGGGCAGTTCTGCTTGCGTTCCCGGCAACTGTCGAAATGGACCCATCTTTCCCTTGCGCCGTCTTACTGTCATTTAAGACAGGCAAAAGTCGCAGCATGAAGCGGTACCGTGTTGGGACGGATGCGAAATCGACTACAGCTTGCGAGGCTCGGAAATAGGAGTCGATCGCCGATGGCATTGTCCTCCTGCTTCGACCGAAAAGAGAAAGTCATAAGAGCCAAGCTCCGGAATCTGGAACCTTTGATGTTATAGTGAAATAGACTATGCAGGGTTATAACGCACATGGAAAGGAATCGGTGATTTGTATTGCTTGTCAAAGACCTGACAATCCAAGAAACTGGGCGCGGAGATCGTAAGAACCATATTGTACAAGTCATTTGTTCGAATCCTGCAAAAATGGAAGAGAATGAATACCAGGCTAGCCAAGGTATATTACCGCGTCGACTCAGCACAATAAATTAGGACCCTTATCTTCTGTGTACGTCAAGTTGGAGTAAGCTCTCTTGATTGTAACCGGGAAGAGATATATATGCACAAAGATAGACGTATGGACGAGACGGTTTTCGCACATACCTCAAGTATGCCAATCTTGAGGAGTTTTGGTCGAGGCAGATCGATAGTAGTTCATCCAGCCCTTTGAAGAATAGGCGCCACAGCGAACAAAGCTCAGCGGGGAAAGTGTTCCATGGAACGCCCGAAGGGACGACGAGTCCCGATCCGACTAACACCACTAACGGTTGTGTCTCCAATGGAAGGGAATAGAGTTCATGTGCCGACTTCTTTATGGCTTCCATGCTCGCGTCCAGCCATAGCAGATCAATCGATTTCTGTCTCGTCTACTAAACTATCTGCGGAATTCTCTCCAGCACTATCCCATCATCTTCCGGTGGTCAGGCAGATACCAGCCTACCTATGAAATCGAAGTGCGCACGGAGATTCCGCCACTGGACCCGTGGAGGTGTTCGCAAATCGACTCATCGAATCTTCTTCTCTCGTCGGCCACACGTTGCCCCTTCAATCTGGAATGAACCTCTGCAGGGCGAGACACCCGGAGAGGATGTGTATTATGACTGTAGTTACAGAATTTTGAAGGCTGAGCTGAAGGCTGAGCAGACGGGCGAGGTAGGGATTAGTACAGTAGTTACATACCTGACTAGTACTGATTAACTCAGTACGGAGTAGATAGGTAGATTACCTAGTACCTACTAGACTATAGCCTCTTAGATAGCCTCGCGGTTCTTGCTCTCTCATCCAGTCTTTCCATCTGGCCTTGTCTGTGGATTTCTTTTTGTCTTCAAACTCTGGCGGTTTAGGATGTCAAGAGAAAGTCTCTTTTTTAGGGGCCCTCGGTCGGGTTAACATTGTTATTATCATACAATTTCTATATTGGTTTTCTTCGACTAGTTCTAGAATGGGGGGTGTGGGCAGGGGGAGGGGTTCTTTTTTTTTTTTTTTTTTTTTTTTTTTTTTTTTTTTTTTTTCTTCTTCTTTTTTTTCCCTTTACCCCCTCTGCCCTCTGCACACCCGTCACCCTTTCGTCTCAGAATTCTGGTCAATTCCTTGGGTGGATTCCCCTCGCTTTTTACTCCTGATTATCCACCTTCTCCGCATCCACTTTCAAACCCAAGGTCGATTCTTGCCGTCACTAGTAAGTTACTAGGTAGTCGCTCCCCAGTACCAAAAAAATTACCGACGCATCAAGTAATCTGTAATTCTTCCAGTCCCCTTACCCTACCAAAATCAAAGAAGAAATTCTGGAAACAGAAATAAAAGGAAAAGGAAAAAGAAAAACAAATGTTAGAGGGAACACACGCACACAGTGACCACACCCACACCCACACCCTTCCAATCCATCAAACGGGGCATCTGAAAGTAGTCGGCCCACCTGCAGCCCTTCCCAATCGATAGGAAGCAACCCGACACTGGACTGACTGGATACACTGGGTCTGGGCTTTTCCTATCGATTACTTGATGGGTACCGTTTGGTTGCTGTTCGTCATCCATCCATGAATGAATTGAATCAATGAATGGTTTGTTTCTTCTCTTTTTTATTTGACTACGGTCTTACCCTGCCCTGCCACTTTGACCTCAACAAACCCCTCCCCTCTCGGCCCGCTTGTTACGTCTTCCCACACACCCTCTTCTTTCTCTTGCTTCCGTCAACCATCACCCACATTACCACCAACCTACCTCCTCTACATCCCCTCACCCCCTCACCCCTGCTCGACGCCGTGCAAACGTTTGTTCCGCCCGTCGTCTGACCCAACAGGAATTGTTGCTGTTGTTGGTTTTCTCTCTGTCGCCCTTTATCCACCTGGGGGTCATTGCTGACAGACGGCTGTCTCGCAGTTTGTTGTTCCTTCAGTCCCCGCTTCTATTTTGAGTCCAGCAGCTTGACAAATCTTCCGGTCTTCGGTGGTACGGCTTTCGAATCGTCCCTCTCTGGCTTGGTGGTCTCAACTCGTCTCAAATATGACGCCGTGCTCGGGTGGTACTACCCGGTGATGATTGCCTTATAGTTCTGGCCCGGTTAACCTGCAACCTCATCGGTGGCCTACCAGCGGCGAACAACGCATCAAGAGATTAGTACCTTTGACCTGGAAAACACCCACCCCTTCCCAACCAAATCTTCTATTGGGTACTTGCTCCTTTCTTTTCGCATTGATTTTTTTCTCATCCAGCCTCCTCCCTTGCCCACCTCTCTTTGGGAAAAGGGCAGAGTCGAAGGAGGACAATCCGCTGACTCTCCGCCTGAAGGATGCAAGATGACCGGGAGTGATGTTGAACACGCTTCCCGGCTCTTGGACGTCAGCCCGCGGTTATCTTCCTCAGACACCCACGATATTCACAATTCCTATTACGGTTCCCTGTCAAACGACCCTTACCACGTCTCCCTAGCCGCGCCCTCCTTCTCTCCTTCTCTGTCGGGTAAAACGTATCCCACTGAACCGAGTTTCACAAGCCTGCAACCTTACTCCCTACCTGCAACTCTTCCCTCCGACGATCATAAGGACAATTCTGGCCGATCTTCGCCTGACCCTGACGACTTTTATCGAGCGCAACTGCCCACAGGCAATTATACTGTGAATGATGGTGCTGTGGGCGAAGACCAGAGTGACGTAACCGCAGAGCAGCGTCCCCATCTATTCCAGCGTGTTTCCTCGGTACCAATACATTCGATCGAGTCCTCAAGCGGGAGTGCGGGTCAGGGTCGTTCATTTTCCGACTCGTCGTATAAGGGCGTTGGTGGTAACTCCGCTTGGGGCTCCTCCGCGCGGGCCTCGACGACCAGGGCCAGGCAGACATCATTCAAAGACCTGGTCAACAAGTTTAATAACAATAGCGACCAGGTTCTCCCCGTTCCTTCGTCACTCACAGCTGGATCTCGGGCGCCATCGAGGGCTGCTAGCCCTACCAGCCCAGTAGGAGGATCACATCGATCGGGAGCGCTTCCTCGTTCGCGTGAGGCTCACGACACGGCCAATGCACAAGAGCTTCCTCGTTGGCATTCCCTAAATACCTTTGGTGAAGACACGTCGGATCCGGTTTCTCTACCGCTTCGACCAATTGACCAGGGCGGGAATATCCTGAACACCCGCAATTCAGATAGAGATCCCCGACGTGCAATCTTCGGCGAGAAACTCAGTGTCGACACGGGGTTTCTGGGCGCTGGGTACCCTGCTTCGCGTCGTCGCGGATCTGAGGGGAATATTCTCAGCTCAAGTCCCGCTTTCTTAGACCACCTAGACCATTCATCCGGTCCAACACCACTAACACCCACCGCATGGTACCTTGGACGTACCCCATTCTTGGAAGAAGTGAGCACAAGCAGCAGTCCGAATAATCACAGAAGAACACAAAGCGATTTCGTCGGGACTTGGTCGATGGAAACGGCCGTGCACCCTTCTGATTTCCACATGGCTGTTCCCGCCCCCTTGCAGTCCGGTTCTCAAACATTTCAAGAACATTCAAACGCTAAATCTCGCATTCCGATTTCATCTCACCGCCTTCATTCAACATCGGATTCAGACGAGTCTTCCACCCCCTCGAGGACCGGTTTTACGGGGTCTGGAAGTCATTCGACGGTTCGAGTTCCCCTGCCACCGAAAGGCACTAGCCGCCTTCCAAAACCGTCGCCTAAAGCACAGCGTGACACGTCACACAATGATCATCACGTCCTGATAACACCACCACGCACCCATGCCCGGTCCCGTCGTCAAATCCCCGAGAGCAGTGGTCTCTTGGAAGCTTACATAGAGGCGCCTCCGCCAGCCAAATCGCCACCCCTCCGGAGCTCCCGGCCTCGGCAACCCGTATCACATACTACCCTCCAAACTCCACGATCGAGAGTCGTTGAAACCGTGTCGAACTTCCAGAGGCAGATTAATCGTGACCGAGAGTCTAGGAATTCGCGACCTCGGGATCGCCGATTGCCAGAGTTGGGCAATGTTGACTTTGCGACCCGACGTGAAAGGATTCAACAGGCATTCAATCGCACGGTACAGGAGAATGAGAGAAAGGAGGAGAAAGCGGCCGAGATTCGACGTCGAAATAAGGAATTGGAAGACACGAAAGGCACCGACGCCGCTGAACTTGAAGCATTGCAGGCTGAGCAGCAAGACTTTGGTGACTCTGCGCTCATGAAGGATGACCTTCCTGTCGCAGACGAAGCAGCGGGTGTAGGTCACGAGCAGTTGAATATGGAGCAAGAGCCCGAAGAAACGCGGACGATACCCCAATTATATGTCGATACACATGTGGTCTTGCAGGGGAAGCAAACTGAAACCTTTGAGTCGCATACAACCATGGATTCTCCAACATTAGGGCACCAGCCTGTTATTGCTGGTGAGCTGGAGAGTGACTGCGATGCACACGCGGCTCCTGTGTCTGCTTCAACCTCGGAATCCAATGAGACACATGTCACCGCTTTCGACATAGAACCACAAGTCGACCTCATGCAAAATAAACATGCTTCGCATCGAGCATTGTTGACTCAAATCATGCACATACGCGAGTCGAGCTCCAGCAGTTCATCATGTGATGAACAAGATTGTAGCCTCTCTGAGGCTGACGACAAAGAGTCGGTGCCCATCATGCTACGGGGTGCGCTGGGCTTCGATGACCATACGGACAGCAGCGAAAATCAGGAGCCGTGCGATCTCTATACACAACATGAAACAACAGACAACGAGATGTCCCACCGATGGAGTATTAGTTCTTGGTCATCATCCCTCCACAACCAGCATTCTACAGACGAACAGTGCGAGCGCAGTGTTGATGACATCCAACCACCTCGCCATTCCGCTGATGGGAGTGAGTTTGCACCTCATTCATGTTCTGCGTCGTCCTGTACTCGGTCTGAGACTGGTTACCCACCCGCGAATCCATTGACACAGACATCACCACACGACTTGAAGACAGAGGCTGTGCCACAAGCCAATCTTTATACACTGACTAGTGCCCCTAGCTTAGCCAGGCTCGGGGGCTGGGACTCCAAGCGAGTCAGTCAGCTCTACATCCAAGAGATCGCTAACGGCCGAGGGCTTGGTCTCCCCTTGCCGGCTATACGTGCTTCTCCGGAGCCCCAACAGCTAGCCGTTCATACGAAGGGAGACGACGGGTCTGAGGACGCGAGTTCGGTCCCCCATAGCACAGATATGCCTGCCTCTGAGCGGACCAGATACGCAGCCAGTCTCGTCATGCGGGACGACTGGGAGCATGCATCTCCTTCGATCATGGATTGGATGCAGGTTGCTGCCGCGGATGGTTCAACTCCGCAAGGCGAACGAAGCGATTCGGCGTCTAGACTAGACAATGCGTCCACGCCGCGGCTGGACACGTCAAGCGCCCGGGATCCATCGCAGGAAGTGACAGAAGGACGTCTCGAACTGGCAGTCAACGTCCAGGTCCCTCAGGACTCGCATTTCCATGAACATAGCTCGACCCTTGATCATAGGCGAACGGCAACCGACATCGCGCAGCCACCCACTCAATATGATTCAGCCGCCACCATCGCAAACCAGCGTTTCAGCACCTATATCAATGGGATATTCTCTCCTTTGGACCCTATAAACAGCACAGGGAGCAGTGAAAATTCATCTCTGCAGCGGCTTGAACCGACGCTATCTCCGGAGACGCTACACTCCTCTGCTACATCACTGGCACATTCAAGCTCTGAGCATCTCCAGTCCAAACCCCAGTCGCCTTCGCCCGAACAACGGCGGCTGAAGAAAAGACGAAACGTAATCAAGGAGCTCATTGATACTGAATACACCTTTGGTCGGGATATGAAAGTTGTTGACGATATATATAAGGGAACCTCGAGTTCATGTTTGGACCTCTCTTCCGAAGACGTCAAAGTTCTCTTCGCAAATTCCGACCAAGTCGTTCAGTTTTCTATGGCTTTCCAAGACGCCCTGAAAGAAGCCGCGAAAAGTGTCTATGTAATGCCAAAGTCGCAAAGATGGAGCAGCAAGCGCAGTGCGCGACATCGCCAAGCTTCAAGGAACGAAGACAAATCAGACAACATGGGCCTCTCGGACCATGAGAAGGACCAAATGACATTCATTGGACAGGCTTTTGTGGCACACATTGGCTGCATGGAAAAGGTTTATGCGGATTATCTCAAGAATCACGACGCTGCTAATAGAAAGCTCCAAACTCTGCAGCGAAACCCGAAAGTGGCGATCTGGCTCAAGGAGTGTCGTGATTGGGCTTCCGATCTCACAACTGCATGGGATTTGGACTCCTTACTGGTGAAGCCCGTACAGAGGATTTTGAAGTATCCTCTATTACTGTCTGAACTTCTCGACTCGACACCCAATGATCATCCTGACCGGACAGCTCTCATTACTGCTTTTGAGGAGGTTACCAATATCTCTGTCAGAATCAATGAAATGAAAAAGCGTGCGGATCTTGTGGGTCAGGTAGTCGGACGTAAACGCAAGGAGTCTGATGTTCGGACCGGCTTGTCCAAGGCTTTTGGCAGACGCACCGAGAAGCTGAAGCAGCAAGTAGGACTCATCGACTTGTTCGAAGATAAAGAATACGACAGCCTATCCCAGAAGTTTGGAGATAACTTTTTCCAGCTGCAGCTCGTCATGCGTGATGCAGAATCATACACAAAAGAGGTCCAGAGTTCAATGGATTGTTTCAACGAATTTGTCGCTGCGATCGAAGGATTTGTCGATGTCGCGCAGTCGAATTATGCCGAGCTGGAAGGGAAATGGCGGGAGCTTAAAGTCTCTGTTCAGGCCATCATGACGGTGGCTTTACCCGACCATGTAAGTGCAACATCATGCTTAGAAAGAGTTGAACCTGTCGATCTCCATTACTAACAGGTGGCCATTCAATCATTCAGCTTGCGGTGGTCCGAAAAAGCGTCATCGATCCGATGGTCACCCTACTCAAGCTCCACGATGGCCCCCAGAGAGTGATGAAGAAGCGCGACAAGCGACTAATGGACTATGTTCGTTTCAAGAGCATAAAGGACCGAGGGGACAAGCCTGACAAGAAGACGACGGAACAAGGGGAACAATTCATTGCCCTCAATGAAACCCTCAAGGATGAGCTTCCGAAGCTCTATGCTCTCACTGCCAAATTGATGGAGGCGTGTCTGAAGAACTTTGTGCAGATTCAAACCACCTGGTTTCATCAGTTGCAAAGAAATCTTGGACCCTTATTCGAGGAATTTCCAGAGGACATTCAAAAGATCGTTGAGAATTGGTCCTCCAAGTTCAACTATGCTGAAGGGCAGGTGCTCTCGCTTGGAAGCTGCAATGGATCCTTGCTCGCCGACACCATGAATCTTGTCAACTTCAACACGCCTTCGAGTGGGGCAACTATCAGCTCGCCTCGACGACCTTCCACGGTGAACAGTGTCAGCACGCGGATGGGCTCGACGGTTGAAGAATCGCCCAAAGCGTCTCAGGAATTCAGTATCGGCGGCTATCCTTTCCAGTCGCCCAGCATCGACAGCCAATCTCAAGTGTCTTTGGGGCGACGTAGGGCAGACTCGACATTCTCCGGCCGTGCCCATGAATCCGCTGAAATTCCTAGAAGCCAAGTGCTTCAGCAAGTCACCAGCGCATCAACAGGGTCGCTTGCAGCATCCGGCTCTAATACTGAGTCATTCCCGAGCCTGCCCAGATTGAGCCTCGACTCCCCATTCTTAGTCGATGTCATTGGTCCCTCCCAAACAGAGACTAGGCCTGATGAACAACATGCGTCGTCGAGTGGCCAGTACTCGAACTTCTTCTCCTCAGCGATGCCGATGTCGGATAATCCACAAGAGAACACACCAATGGATCACGAGCCCCCGAAAGAGCCAGCAGTCCTTTTTCTCGCAGCCAGTATATACGAATTCAATATTGATCGCGCTCGAAGAGAAGCTGGTTACCCATATCTGACATACGTTGTAGGCGAGATCTTTGATGTCATTGCTGAGAAAGGCGAACTGTGGCTGGCTAAGAACCAAGATGATCCCGAGCGTCAGGTCGGCTGGATCTGGAATAAACACTTTGCGAAGCTAACGAACTAGAGCACTCGTTCTGCAAGTTCACTCCGGTTACAAGTGTTACAAGCCTAAGGAACCATGTCTTGGTGCGGCTCTTCCCCGGGCGACGACTCATCCAAATCTACAATCTCATGCCTCCGCATGTCATACACATCTATGATCTTACATGGTGATACCTTTGACAGTACGACATTGTTTATACTATTGATTTCCTCTTACCTGTCCTTATATTCCCTCATTGTTTTTGAGCTCAGCGCGTTGGGCGGGGCTTTCATGTTGGCAAGTATTTTCTGCTTTCTCTGGTCTGAAATTATGCTTGGGCGCTTGTTATGACTGGATGAAAAGGTTGTGGGGTGGATGGTTGGTGAAGTTCATGCCATGGGGGAGATTTGCAGACGGTCATTTCTGTTAAAGATTGGTGTTGCTTCTGCTCAAAGAGCTTGCATGCATGCCTTTGAAGATGTATTTGTTTAGATACCCCCTCGATTAAGACGAAGAGATATTGTTTATTGTTGATGCGATCTTGCAAGTGAAGTATGTAGTCTAGTACTGTCTGTACTATCCCAAACTAATGCTAAGTACACAAATATACGACTTGAATGTATTTATTTCTATTAAACCCTTAGAACCTAATACGAAGCCTCAGCCACTTGGGCGGCTTCGCATTCATCTTGTATCTGCTTATTCTTGGGGGGTGGATGCTCAGCCACCGAGGAGTGACGTGCATGGCGTAGCGGTGTGGCTGATGAGAGATCTCCTTGCTGGAATTTGCCGAGGATAACAACAGGCCCCTCCCTCCCTTCTTCTCTATCGCTAATGAAGTCGGGTCGATTCTCTCGTTAAATCCTTCCTTCTTGCCTGTGGGACCTTCATTTCCCGCCTTATGGTTCTCAGTCTGTAGCTTAATTCGACCTTATATTTTTCTACCCCCCACATTCGCCTACTGTGCATGAAAACTAGAGCCCACTTTCGCCGAAGTCCGATTAAGCTGTTCAACCTTCGATTCCTTCTGCGTCTTCCGCCGCCTTAGCCTGCCGCCTATGAAACCAAATCGAAACCACTAGAGAGAGCGCGATTGTTATAATTAGACTCGCACTTATTTGACGACTATCAGGATTAACTACCACAGTATACTGATAACTGCACCTCAAACAACCTACACCTCATCTCCAGACCCACCCGTGCGCATCGCCGTTGACCTGCATCTGCAGCAAAACCAAAGCACAACCCCCTCACACAATTGGGCAGCTTATACTCGAGCTTGAGCCACCATAGCATACGTGCTGCGTGGCATTCCATTTTTCCTGTCGCCAAATCCAAGCGTGGACGGAGGCGGGGGTTGCGACGGAGCTTTGTCTACTGCATCCGCAACGACACTGCGAGATCGGATCTAGTGACCAAGTCTCAAGATGCGGGACGGTGGCCTAGGAGGCAAACTGGTGAAGAGGATGAAACGATTCGGTGATACTGTGAGTTTCCTGGGCTACGGTCATACTCCGTGTCAGACATCTGGCTAATCGAGATGACTCCCCAACTGCAGTTAAACCCTGATGACGCGTACCTAAGCTGTGAGTTCATGCTACGGGTTCTTCTGGTGAATAATCGGTCGTGGTGTTAAGAATCCAACTAATTGGGCTTGTTCATGAATAGATCATGATATTCGATGTATGTTGCCTTCGTTCCTCGCAAAATCCGGAGAGATTCTGACCAGAATTCTAGTAACCAGAGGAGACATGCAATCTTTAAAAGATGACTGGCTCACAGATAATGTTCGTTGATATCATGTTGTTGGTCATTCATGCACATTGGTCGTAGCTGGTATCAGAGCTGACATGATATACCTACCTGCCTAGGTAATCTCTTTCTGGGAAGAGTGTGTTAGCCCCAGATCCTCTTCTCTCTCCGAATCAAGGACTGATGACATGCGCCAGATATCTCGAGCGGGAATTCCTCTCCCATTCCAAATCCGCCAATATCGTTCTTCTGCGCCCCAGCATGTCCTTTATGATTCTCCAGACTCCAGACCCTCGAACTCTCCGCGAGGCCCTACCGGACTTTTCCCGTACTACGCATGTTTTCCTGCCGATCAATGATTGTCGTAACGTCACCGAAGCCGAGGGCGGCACACACTGGTCATTGCTGCTCGTGTCGATCGTTGACGGCCTCGCTTTCCATTATGATTCCCTGCCGCCTGGAAACTTCTGGGAGGCGCAGGCTGTGACGATGAAGTTAGGAAACTTGTTGAATCGGAATATCCGATATGTCCATTTGGAAGACTCGCCCGTTCAGGAGAACGGGAGTGACTGTGGGGTGTTCGTCTGCTTGAGCATGCGGTATCTCTTGTTGAAGCGATTATTGACAGCGAATACGAACGAGAAGGTCAGTTTGAGTCTAGGCGGAAGAAAGGTGGATGCGAGATCCGGCCGGAAAGAAATCGCGCGGATCATTGAGGGGTTCAGGAAGGAGGGGGAGAGGCGAAGATCGTATGTTTCCCTTGGTTTCGGTGCATTGTTCTTACGTGTGGTTGCTAATGAATAGTGAATAGGGCGAGTATGAGTCCAATGGGTCATAGGTCGACAAGTCCGCCCAGGATCGAGTGATGGGTGTTATTTCTATATGAATTGAAGGGACGGCGTGGAGCTGTTGGGAGGACTCATATTAATAAGGGACGGAGAGGGACAGTTAATGTTTTTACAACCCGTCCCTCCTCTCCATCCCGACTTCACTACATTGTTAGTTCATCATTACGCACCGCTACCCTCTGGCAGAGGAGGGTCTAAAATCCTACAAACCCATGGCCGTCGGTTGCTTAGATGGGATGGATAAAAGACGCTGAGCATGGCTGGCTGGCTGGCTGGCTGGCTAGATGAGCGTTCTTAACATGATCATCTTTGGCTTTTCATTCTGTGTTTGTTCAGCAATGACATGATACCTCTGTTCTCTCGAGCCAGACTAATAAGCTATCTGAAATGCATATGAAATGAGATATCACGGTTGGCTTGGCCTTGTCTGTGCTTCGTGTCTCTGATGGTGTATGATTGGAGGACTAACCCATCCCATGCACAGTACCTCCTAGCCTTTCAGCCGAATGTACAGTAGATGCTCTTAAGACTTGGTGGTATAGAACCCGCTTCTGGTCCTACTGCTTCTACTGCTTCTACTCCTGTACCCGGCTTGACGACGAGTATTCGCACTCAAGGGGCTGAAGATCGATGGAAACAAGCAGGTAGGTGTCGATTGAATTAATTTACCACATACGGAGCGAGTCACTTGCATATACCAACGGAATGCTTGGCAGATTGACATTGACCCGCCGAGGTCTGTGCACGAGGCACGCGGTGGGTTGGGGAGGATTTTTCCTGTCATTTTCCCAAGTATAACAACGGCCCTCGGGGGTGGGGGGGGGGGGGGGGTTGACCTCCTTTGGTTTTCTGATGTCGGGCCTGGGGATTCTCGGTGACTCGCTGGATTGTCTCGTCCAGGTTGCGCCGAATGTAAGTTACCCATGGCACGGTGACTTATCAAAATCACTTTTACCCTCGAGCTCGCTGAGTTTTTACAACTACTTCGTAGTGTAATGATTCTCAATATCATGGTAGCCGATGAATACAAGGCGCTAGCTATATCGACGGAGACGAAGCATGGTGCATAGCATGAGAGAATGAAACCCACTGAGTTGGGTAGTCTTGAAGACAAAAGGATTGTCCTACAGTGGAGTAGGATGGGAAGGTACCGGCGGTGGTTCCAGGTTTTTGATGGTGAATAAACACTCTGGCAGACAATAGAATAGCTGTAGTACGAGTACTATGTACATCAGCACGGACACGGCAAAGAATATGGGTGGTTGAATGGGACGGCGATCAGAAGTGACATCAATAGCACGTTTCGTATAAATAAGGTTACTTTGATCGTCGTCCTCGGGGGATTCCTCGCCTCTTCTCTCCGACTCTCTTGTTCGGTGGAAATGATAAGAGGATGGGGGGGACTGTATGGGAAGAATAAACCAAGAGAGACTTGTCCTGTAAGGTATGTTTATGGTATACATGATCTGAGGTCCGAGAGAGAGGGAGGGAGCTATAACAACATCCGTATTTAGATTTGTCTTCCAACACTCAATACGAATAAGGAGGAGGAGGAGGATCAGCCTTCTAGATCGTAATAGTCGTCGCCTTGAACAACTATACATAGGAGTCTAAACCTCACCTTTCCCCATGTCATGGACTGTTGGGAGAATCGGCGATCGTCGTCATTAGGGGGGGAGGTGCATTCAAAATACCGAGTATTTTACACATAGAAAGGAGGCCAAGTGTGTACTGCCAACGGATGGAGTAATCTACGTACATAGTAGTACGTGGAAGAAAAGCGTGTCCCTAGGTCCAGGTCCTGTACAAACCGGTTTGCCTTTTTCGCGGGGTTTGCAAGGTTTCCAAGGTTTCTGGAACTCCACGCTTGCTGGCCCCTTATCCTGGAAGTACTACTAGAGTATGAGTAGCTGGTCGTCAGAGGCCTTACTCGATGTGGCTAGCTAGTGTGGAGAGGAAAGCATGTACTCAACACTGTACTCGGTACAAGTATGAGGAACAGGAGTATAACGTAACGATGGCAACTATGTAAATAGTCTCATTCAACCGTACCCACTTGGACTGGGTGATCGGCGGGAGGATGATGTAATCGGATCATCTATCTGTGCACTAGTATGCTCATAACTTGCACAGTATGTGTTTGTAATACACGCTCTGAGAGGCGAAGGGAGTACTATTCGTAGCTCGAGCGGGAAGTCGCGGGTGTATATATTCGTTTTCTGAGAGTTGGTTGAAGGTTGGGTGAATAAGCTTCTATGGTAGTGGTGGGCGGAGGTGGCACTATCTCGCATACGGTTGATATCATTCCGGTGGGGAAGAGCGGCGACGGCTGTGGCAAAAGGGGAAAGGAAGGGGAGTTAGCTTAGAAGTCATAACATAATTAATGCTAGGCACACGATATTGATGGGTGTTCAATGGAAGTACCTCGGTTGGTGGAAAGATGAGCAAGATGGGCAAGATAAGCAGAAATACTTGTTAAGGCACGCAATAAATAGCCGGATTCGATGGACAACACTGATACACTTGTTCTATCAAGAACACTTAAAAGAAGGCTGCAATGCTTGAGATTGGTTTCACCCATACAAGACAACAAGACAAGAATACAGACCACGAACGCCGACCCAATGACAAAACCAGATTAGGCGAAATACTCTGGGGAAACAAGCAATTGTATACACAGTAGACATAAAAAGACAAGCCACCCGAGCAATCCAGCGACGATCGAACGTGCCGGCCGCAATGGAAAGTCTATAGATAGATTGCGATCATCGTTCTGCCGGGAATATGCGTGATTAAGACAGGACTAGGATATATGTACCAAAGGGGATATGCGACGCCAATGATGAGGTATAGTAAACCAGCAGTCGATACATACACCCGCACATGAAGCCAAGCGATAGTGGGAAAATCGTTCACCTGTCGAAGGAGAACAGTGTGGATCGTCGATCCAAGAGCGAAAGGAAGCCCCGCGTGGCCCATTGTGTAGACCATCTAGGGTGGAGTAGGGGTTTGGCGAACCTCCGGCTGGTCAGGTCGGTGCTTCTCCCGGGTGCGCATGTACATCCCATCGGACTGAGAGTCCACTGCGGGAGGAGCGTGGATTGAACGAGGGATGCCCGACTGCGACTGCTGCTGCTGCTGCTGTTGTTGCTGAGAGACGATCTCTCGAGCATAAAACTCTACCAGCATTGTGCCATAGGCTTCAAGCTCTTCCACAGGAATCGAAAGACGAAAGTCGTTCAAAAGAAGGAATTGGAGCTCAAGGTGGTTAAGTTCAACCAACGGTAATCCTCCAACCTGCATGCAGCATTGGTGTCAGTTCCGCTATGTAGATAATTGGATTAGGAGCGAAGAAGACGAAAATAAGTACCTTTGCATATCGTGAGTTGGTATAGAAAACATCGGAGAAGAATTTACTGGCACAAGTCACGCCTGCGATGACCAGCCGATGAATGTTGAAGCTATCGACGATAAAAAAGTGAGAAAGCGCCTCTTCCTCGTCCTCGGCGTCCAGAGATGGAGACATGGATGACGGAGTGGACGGGTCTTCTTGGGCGGCGAAGCTGGCAGAAGATGGTGGAGTGGCCAGTGGAGAGGCACCTGTCGCCTGTACATTTGACGATCGGAGCGACTGGGGTTGATTGCCATCAGTCCTCAGCATGGAAGCCGATCGGGCCTGGCGACGCCGTAATCGCTCAAGTTGCGACCGGTTGACGAGCTCCGTCATGCGATCAAAATACACCAGAAGACTGAGGAAGACTTCATAAGTGGTGGGACAATATTTGTGAATTCTCGTCAAATAGCTGAGAATGCTGATGCTAGGTACGTTCTTGCCATGAAAGGCAAGAACACTGGCGGCCTGTGGAGTGAGGTTTGAGGTCCCGTCGGGGGGTGGTATGTGGCGATGGATATGCTCATGGTGCATGTCGTTGGTCGTTGTTATCTTCGTCAAGAGTCCAGCTACCATCTCGATGATGTCCGTGACCGGCATGGAACTGATTTCGTACTGGCGCTCTTGAGGACCCCACTGTCCCGTCATCCGATCTCTTTGTGCCAACATTTCCTCGCTCGCAAAGCTTTGTATATGGGACAGATCGCGGACCTTGATGCGACTGGGCGAGCTTGCCTCCGAGCCACCTAATGAGCGCAGGGACTGATGAGTCGGCCTCAACTGCGGTGACGCGGGGGATGAATGACTTCGGTTGTGTTGCGTAGATGCTGCGGTCGCGTGTGCATGGCTGGCGCTGACATGAGGGGCATACGTGTGAGGCGCGGCATGGGTGTGATTATCGAAGCGAGATGGATGGCTGTCGCTCGTGGTTGTGGTCATTGATGCTGAGTTCGGGTGGGCGCTTGTTATACCCGAGATGGTTGATGACGCCCGCGATGAGGGGTAAGAATTCGAGTCGGAAGGGTGATAGATATAAGGCGGAACATCCTGGGTGGTTTGGTGGGAGGGGAGGCGAGCTGAGGCGGATGTTGACGGCGGGGCTGTGGACGAGGTGGGGGTGGTATTAGACGATGCCGACCTAGAGCCGCCGCCGGTCTCCAGACATGACGAGGGTTGTTGGAACGAGGCTTGGGTCTGCGACGAGGATCGATAGCCAGATTCCGAAGTAGGTATGGCGCCCCCCAGCATGTTGTAGGAGGATGTATCAAGATGATCCGATCGCGGATGATTTACGATAACGGATCCCATGTCAGGTTTAAACAGAAGTGAGGGTAATTTATGGAAGGGCGGACAGTGGTCGGGGTTGAAATATTGCAACTAGAGAGAGAGCCCAGGCCGGCGAGCAACGGTTAGCGACTGAAGACGACAGTAGGGTCATTGAAGACCAAGGAAAGGCCAGAATAAATCATAGGAGAAATTTGAGATCAGATTGAAGAAAGTAAGTAGAAGATGGTAGGAGGAGAGAGGGGGAATCTAGCAAGTAAAGAGAGAGGGAGAAGTACGAGATCCAGCGATTGATTGATGGGTTGATTACTTTAGATCGTTCAATGAGCGAAGGGGGAGGGGGAGCGCAGCGAGAGGAGAAGGAGAAGAAGGCGCAGGCGCAGACAGAGAGGGTCTGGATCTGGAGATGCGGCGAGTGAGGGTCAGAGCACTGAGAATGCGCGATAAACCCGACCCAAGCCTGGAGCGGATAAGGAATCACAGGCAATTGACGGCGGTGGAAAACATGTCCATTGCGATGGGAGATGACAAAATGAATTGAAAGGGGATGAAGGTTGGATAAAAAAAATAAAGAAGAGAGGAGAACGGGTGGCGAAGAAAAGTGAATGGATGAATGGATAGGTAGGAAGTATGGCGATTGGCAATTGGGGAAATAGAAAATAGGATGGATGGTAGGAGAGAGGAGAGGAGAGGAGAGGAGAATGGAATGGAGAATGGGATGATGATGTTGATGATGCAGCCGCAGCCGTAACAGCAGCAGTAGCAGCAGTAGCACCAGCAGCACCAGCAGCACCAGCAAGGAGGAAGGGAACAAGAAACCCGGGCAGAAAGGCTGGGGTCCACCACGACGAGATCCAGAGCCACTCAGCAGCACTCCCTCTACCACCCAGCAAGACCCAGACCGACCCAAGGGTGGAGTTCTGATTTATTCCACGGGGGAGGAGAGGTTCCCTTCCCCGAATGCAGTAACCAAAGTAGCAAGTAGATGGATCGATCAAGCCGAGGACCAAGAATTCCCTCTCCAAAATCAAGGCAGCTGAGGTCCCGAATGAGATAAATGGATGCTAACTTACGAGTGACAGAGAAGAAAGCAAACATAAAATAAAATAAAATGCAAAAAATCAAGAGGTAGGTAGCTAGGGAATGGACAAAGAAATAAGTTAGGAAGAAAAAAAAAGAAACAAGAAACATTGGACAGGGTTGAGACGGAACGGACTGGATTACAATCATGAGACTGAAATGATCCGTCAATTGGGAGGTCGCTCACTCTCTCTTTTTTATCTTTCTCTCCTTTCTTCTCCGATCACCAGTCAAACATTCTACCTAATACATACTACGGACGACTCAATTCCGAGAAGTTACCAGTCCTCGCATCGAGATGTTTCCGCATTGGACTATATCCGGGTCATTCAGCCGTTCTTGTCCATGCTCCTATTCCATACGACGGGTTGAGCCTGCATCAGAACATCTTCACCTCCAGGCTCCAGTATCAATAGTATCTAGTATCAAGGTGCTCCGTACTCCGTAGGTACTACGGAGTATACGTACAGACGAGTGCGCCCAGAAAAACCGGAAAGGATAGTGGCAGTTGGGATCATCCTCCGTCTGAGGGGGGATGGGCGAATCGCGGCTCTGCAGAGGCGCAGGTGTTCATCATCGCTGACTGATTGGTGCTCGTCCCAGGAAACCCGCGAGGCCCTTCGACCGGTCACATCCTCGACCTCTACTACTGATACTGATACTTTAGTGGAGTAATCTCCGGTCTGATATAGCCGCAGCAGTACGAGCTACGAGATATCTACTACCTACACCACTGCAGGCTTACCTATTTAGACTTGCCTTTCTTCTAAGGAAGCCTAAGACGAGGTGGTACTTTGAAAGTGACAGCCCCTGACCGCCGGATCCGAGTGACAATTATAGTCAGGTCAATATCCTCAGTCATGGCAAGCAGCCAACCTCCGATAGGAGCTCGATTCGAGCTGACGAGCATTTGGTGAGGTCAAATCCCAAGCCAAGACACGCATATGATGAGCAAGCACCGCGCAACTTGCTAGAAGATATGACCGTGGTTTGTGAATAGTCCTTCTTCCTGACTCTCGGTTGACGAGACCACGCCTTGTCCTGATGGTCCAGAAGCAGGCTGATTTACCGCTTACATTGGCGGCGAACTCTTGCCTAGAATGAGGCTATCTTCAGTGCCAGGGAGAAGGAAAGGTCATGTTGATCGACAGCTAACAACGATATGAATCATCACTCCAAACGGATACACTCATTAGTTGGTAACACCTGGGCCAGTGTAACCCGTGTCCGGCAGGTAGAGATGTCGCTGAGCGCCCTTGGCCGTCAAAACCACC
This sequence comes from Aspergillus brunneoviolaceus CBS 621.78, assembly GCF_003184695.1. Classification (NCBI taxonomy): domain Eukaryota; kingdom Fungi; phylum Ascomycota; class Eurotiomycetes; order Eurotiales; family Aspergillaceae; genus Aspergillus; species Aspergillus brunneoviolaceus. The sequence goes on along the minus strand of NW_020290747.1, from coordinate 471,094 downwards.
ATCCGGATCACACCGCCAGAGCTACCATCCCACTTGATCGCCTCCTGCAGAGCTGACCGAACAAACTGGACGCCTTCTTCCTCAGTCATATTCTCCTTCCAGTTTGCATCGCAGTAGCCGTAGATATAGGTTGAACCAGATCCGCCGATGGAGTACGATTGCTTGTGGAGGGATCCGCCCAGAGGTATCGAGTAAACTTGTCCTCCGTGCCGAGGATCATATCCAGCAATAATGATGCCAGCACTAAACATTGCCATAGTCAATAAAAGACCAATTCTCGTGGCTCGGAGGGGCACAAAGAACTTGCCTTAGCATGTCCTTGTTCTCATAGCACAGCTCCTGGAACAGTGCGGCGGCAACCTGAGTGCTGGGCGCCTCGTTGTTTGTGATCGAGTACATGTTGAGATGGTAGGATACAATATCAGCCACAGCCTGTGTGTCAGCGGCCGACCCCGAGCGGCAGCACCAAATCGTGTCATGCACCTGTGTCAGTTTGTCGGTAACCCGGTTGGCGATGTAAGCTCCAGTGGTCGTTCGGCTGTCGGCACCCAATATAACACCGTCCTTGAAGTTGATTGCCATACTGATGTCGGTTAACAGGATGTCGTAATAATGTAGGGAAAGTCTCACTCACATTGACGTTCCGAGGCTGGACAAGCATGGTATATCAGTTAACTGACTCACACGAGTTCTTGAATCCATAAACTCACTTAACTTCACCCTTCTTCAGGTGGTTCATATCGACATGAATACCATCTATGAGAGCCGTGAGCTTTGGCATGACGTCCAGTAGATGAGGTTACCACTGACCTTCACCGAGCATCCCCGTCATGCCGTGACCGACCATACTGACTGACGAGATTGGGGGGGTGGGGAATAGGTAAGGGTATGTATATGCACTGTGTGCCAAAGAACGGTTTCTATGGAGGAAAATCGAAGATATGAAAATTTATGATGATTGCATTCAAGAAGTATCTGGCTGAAGGAGTTGATGGATATAAGCTCTGACGGAGCTCTCAAGGCAGGCGAGCGCGTTACGTTGCCAGCAACTGGAGCTGGTTCCGCCGGGCGGTGAGACAGCGTATCTTTCCTACTGGACAGCTCCCCATCCCCCGCAGGTCTCCTAAACTGACTCCCCCCTCCAGCCATCACTTCCGATGAAACGAACCGACGCTTTAATTTCCGCTAGACCAGTATCTGGCCGCCTGCGAAGCTCACTCGCATTATCATCCTTGCCGTTTATATTCGACTTCTTTGTCTAGGGGTCTTTGATAGCTTCACTTGCTTGATCCAGTCCCAACTCGCAACGCCGCTTTGTCGCATCGGCTATACTATTCCGTTCGCTAGCATGTCTGAGTCGCCGCCTCCACCCTCGTGGACTATCGCCAGCATGGCCAATAGTGCCGTTCAGTTTCTGCGCCTGCCAGTTTTGGCCTCCTCTGGTCTCGCCGTGGTGGCCAGTGGTCTGTTGTACTTCAAGCAAAAGTAAGCAGTGACCCGCATTTGCGCCTGGCTATGATGACAGCGGTGCCTGAGATCTAACCCCGTGCGCAGTGAGCTGATCTATCCTCGAAATGTCCCTGTCGACGCCCGGACCCTTGTCCCCAAGCCACAGCAATTCGGCATCACAGATTACGAAGAGCTCCATCTTCCGACCCCGGACGGGGAAACACTACATGCCCTCTTCATTCGCCCTACACGGAAACGCATCGCTCAAGACCTTACAGTGTTGATGTTTCATGGGAACGCGGGTAATATCGGCCATCGCATCCCCATCGCCAAGATACTTCAGGAAATTCTTGGTTGCAATGTGTTGATGTTGGAGTATCGCGGCTACGGCCTTTCGACTGGTACTCCAGATGAGGCAGGATTAAAGGTTGATGCGCAAACCGGCTTGGATTATCTGCGACAAAGGGCCGAGACCAAGGATAGCCAGATCGTTGTATATGGACAGAGCCTGGGCGGAGCGGTCGCGATTGACCTTGTGGCTAAGAACCAAGACAAGGGTGCAATCGCTGGCATGATCCTCGAAAATACCTTCCTGAGCATTCGCAAATTGATTCCCACGTATGTTCGGCTTGACCCACCGCACACTTATTACCTACAGGTCGAGGGCGATTTTCTGACTTTTCTTAGAGTCTTTCCACCCGCACGATATCTCGCTCGTTTATGCCATCAATACTGGACTAGCGAAGAGGTATTGCCTAAAATCACGAAGGTGCCTATTCTCTTCCTCAGCGGGCTGAAGGATGAGATTGTACCGTAAGTGTCAACTGCCTTTCTTCCACAGCTCCCGAAAGCTAACAAACTACCTAAATAGACCGTCCAACATGACGCAGCTTTTCGCTGTCTGCAAGTCCAGCCGTAAAGTCTGGCGTACTCTTCCCAACGGTGGACACAATGATAGTGTCGCTGAGCCGGGGTATTTCGAACACATTCATTCCTTTGTCATGGAAGAGATCGTACGACATGATTAGTGAACAATTTCTCAGCAGTTGTGCATCTCCTTATCTCAATTATCGGCGTGTTTGTTGTTTCTGTGATGATATCATATGTGTTCAGCACCGGTCCCGAGCCTACGATTGATTGCTCGGGATGCCTTCGATTTTTGCCTTTTCTTGCTCAGTTTATTGTTCTTTGATTTCCCCCTTACGTTGTATTAGAGTGGTGTTTCGGATGCTTTTTCTGGCTGGCTGTCTTCGCGTTTATTTTCAGGATCTTATGTCTCAACTAAACATGTGTTGAGGATCCGCCTGTGTTCCAAGAGCAATTTAGCCCTATACCTAATGAAGACAACTTTTTTTTATCGGGCGGTGTTAGATACCCCCTGTAGTCAGTGTTCGCTCCAATTGTCCCTTGAGTGAGTTGAGCTCAGCACCATGAGGGATGACCCGCTATGAGTAATCTCACTGGCAGGATGAGTCGAAGGCGCAGCACTAGACCAGCATGAGTCATGCTGCAGGAAAAGCCAGGGTGATCTGGACCTGACAGCTTCCCAGGCCCTTGAATTATACATGAGTACATGCGTTCAAACCATTAAGAATAGTAACTCCTTCGTAGCGAAAGTTGTGAAGTAATTGGAAGTGTGAAGAGTTCCGACAAGAGTCCTGACCAGCTCTCGGAGGCAAACCGCCGCCACCCGAACCACATTCACTCGTTCGTACTTCAGGAACGAAATCACTGTTTGAGTTCCACCAGTTTCTGTTGGTTTTTAAGTGGCGCCCTCCTGCCTGATTTGAACTCGCCTTCGGTCTCCTTCTATAGCTATATTTGAATCGATCAGCTCACAGATTTCCATTCCACTCGAGCGGAAGCCCATCTTCGATCTTTTCGCGGCAGTAATCTCCTGCTTCTCAAGTTCCTTATCAACGACAGATTGATCTACGCTTTCCCTATTTTGTACTCGGCCCTTGATTGGTGCTGTTGCATGGACGTGCTTTCTCCGCGTGCAATTTCCGAACTTAACGCCTCTGTAAGGACCTTGGAGCCAACGATGTCGAACTCTCCAGCCCTCGTGGCAGACAGCAACAGCACTGCCCCGCGCACGAGGTCCAGACGCGGAGGTAGAGGGCGTGGTGGCGATCGCAGTCGTTCTCACAGATCTGCACCACAGACACAGGCACAGGCACAGGCACAGGCACAAACACAATCTCAACAACAAACGACAGCACACCCGGCTACGAACCCCGCATTGCAACAGAACGAACCTTCTGCGACACAGACTGCGCCCGACGCAAACCATCCACCAAGAGGACCGAGGGGAAGCCGAAGAGGGGCGAGAGGCGCAGGCGCACAGTCGAATGGAGGCCGACGACATGGTCAAGCACGCGGCGGTGCTGACCACTCAGCGGTCACTACTGGGGGGCGAAGATTCGAGGGTCGACTGACCAAATCAGAGCAGTCAGAGGAGACTCAAGATGTCGATCCCCAGAGCGCAGGCGCGGAGGACATTGCTGGATTGAGAGCAGATGCGCCAGCATTCGTCCCAGGAGGGCCAGCCGGAGAACTACCTCGACAAAGTGGACGTGCTCCTGCGAGTGGAAAGGGCAAATCGAAAGCGAAAAACCCAAGCCAGCCTCGATCCGCGCCCCCTCCTCCGCCTGCGCCCAAGATTACGACGAAATCATCGGCACCGGACATTGCCACTCGAATCCACGAAGACATCGCTCACAACCTCTACGAATGTCCGATATGTACATCTGAGTTGGGCAAACGGTCTCGTATCTGGTCCTGCGGATTGTGCTGGACGGTTTTCCACTTGAGCTGTGTGAAGAAATGGTCGAGGAACGAAGGCGCGGCGGCTCAGGATGCGGCGCGTCGCCGGGGCGAGGAGGGCGAAAGCAACGCTCCTCGTGCTTGGCGCTGCCCGGGCTGTAATCTGCCGCATGAAGTGTTTCCTTCCTCTTACTCTTGTTGGTGTCAGAAGGAGGTTGACCCACGCTCATTTCCTGGTCTCCCGCCCCATTCGTGTGGACAGACCTGCGCGCGATCGCGAAAAGGTTGTCCACACCCTTGCGATGCGACGTGCCATGCTGGTCCATGCGCTCCTTGTACTGCTATGGGTCCGACCCAGGATTGCTTTTGTGGGAGGAACTCATCTACGAAGCGTTGCCAGGACACCGACTACGATAATGGATGGAGCTGCGGCGAGATATGTGGCGATCTGCTGCCTTGTGGTGAGCACACCTGCCCACGGCCGTGCCATGAGGGCCTCTGCGGTGCCTGCGAGGTCAAAATCGATGCGCGCTGCTATTGCGGGAAATCGCAGTCTGAGATGCTCTGCAGTTCCAAAGATGAGGAGTTGGATAGTGAAGCCCTGCGCATCAGCGAAGACGACGGCGGGGGGGAGCTTGAAGAATGGGTTGGATGTTTCAGTTGTGGTGATCAGTGCAATCGACAGTTTGATTGTGGGCTACACTCGTGTCAAAAGTCCTGTCACGCCCAGGATGCGCATCCCGCTCATTGCCCCCGATCGCCCGATGTCGTGCTTTTCTGCCCGTGTGGGAAAACATGTCTAACCGACGTTGCGGGTTTTTCGCCCCGAACTACTTGCGAAGACCCCATTCCCAATTGCTCGAAGCCTTGCGGGAAGTCCTTACCATGCGGACATTCCTGCGAGCAAGTCTGCCATACCGGATCGTGTGGGCCTTGTTTGCAGAAAGTCACGATCTATTGCCGATGTGGCCGCAATGACTTCCGGACGACTTGTTTCTCGGGAGACTTTGAGCCACCTCAATGTTTCCGTATATGTAAAGCTGGCTTGCATTGCGGTCGCCATGCGTGCGCAGAGCGCTGTTGCCCCGGCGAACAGAAGGCAATTGAGCGTCAGGCTATCCGGCGAAAGCTCAAATCCCATCTTCGACCAAGCGACGAGGATTTTGAGGCTGAACATATCTGTACCCGGGTCTGTGGCCGTATGCTGAAATGCGGGCGGCACACATGCCCGGAGATCTGTCACAAAGGGCCCTGTAACACTTGCAGGGAGGCAATATTCGAAGAGATCTCGTGTAACTGCGGTCGATCTGTCTTGTATCCGCCTCTGCCCTGTGGGACACAGCCTCCAGCTTGCTCACACCCCTGTGAGCGCGTTAAACCGTGCGGTCACCCGCAGACGCCCCATAATTGCCACACCGACGATGAAAATTGCCCGAAATGCCCGTTCTTGACAGAAAAGGCGTGTCTGTGCGGCAAACGTGTGCTGAAGAATCAGCCGTGCTGGCTTACAGATGCACGGTGCGGACAGATTTGCGGCAAGCTCCTCAAGTGTGGCTCTCATACTTGTAAGAAGAACTGCCATCGACCGGGTGATTGTGAAGATGCTTCCCAGCCTTGTCAGCAAGCTTGCGGGAAGACTAATTCGCTGTGTGGTCACCCCTGTTCTGACCAGTGTCACGCTCCTTATCCGTGCCCCGAGAAAACCCCCTGTTCATCCATGGTCGCAGTAACATGTAGCTGTGGACGACTTCGACAGGAGCGACGTTGCAATGCAGCCAAGGCTGTTGTGACCAAGGGCCACCTCCAGCAGGCGCAGCGACTTCCATCAGCGTCCCCGCTGGCGTGCGACGAGGAATGCGCCCGCCTCGAGCGTAACCGTTCTCTGGCGTCTGCGCTTGGCGTCGATATCAATCCGACGACGACTGTTTCTCAGGCGCTCACCTCCACCAACCTACCCTATTCCGCTGAAACTCTCGATATTTACCTCCAGCTTTCATCGTCGTATCCTCTATCCACTCTACAGTCCTATGAATCGACCCTCCACAGCCTCGCCACGAACAAGAATCCAGCAAATCGCTCCACCCGCTTCCAACCCGCCAAATCTCCCCTCCGTGCCTTCGCACACTCCCTCGCCGCTGACTGGGGCTTTGCCAGTGAGAGCTTCGATCCGGAGCCTCATCGCCATGTGTTTGTTCTCAAACCCACTGCCTGGACTCCCCCCCTTCTGGGGATGGGCAACGGTACCACCATTGGTATTGGCGGTATGAGCGTCGGGGAATGCGTCAAGTTACGTGATCGCCAACGCCTCAAGGAACAGGAAGAGCAGCGACTCGCTGCAGCGGAAGCAAAGGCCCAGCGCGAAGCTGCACGGGCCCAGCAGAATGCGAACGGCGAGGGCGGCTGGGCGCAGGTCGCAGCTTCAAAGAGAAGTAACGGCCTTGGTAGCTCGCGGAGCAGTACGCCTGGTCTCCAAACACCTGGTGGCAGTTCTTGGTCTACCACTATGTACTCTGCTCTTGCGGGTGACGATGGCAGCGCCTCATGGAATTCCCCCGCTCCGTCCCAACCTCAAGCTAAGAAGGAGAAATTGGTGTTGCGGTCGGGTGTGAAGCAAGTGAGGACTTCCAGTGCGATTATTGATGCGAGTCGTGGCGAGTCAGTGCGGGATCCTAAGTCGGATGGAGAAAAGGAGGATGCTTAATTTATCGGCTTGCTCGTGGATGGAAGAGCCACTTTTATCTCTTGCATACACAAACAACATTCGAATGATGCCATGCGCGAGGAAATGACCTCTTCATTTACTTCAATCTCTCGGTTCCCCTTACCATTCGCTTTGACTACTTGAAAACGTTCACGACTTTAATGTTTTTCGCTGCTGTTCAGCTTTTTCTATGGTTAGCGTGCATAGCTGGCCGGTCGTGTGCTTAGTTAGAATGACCAAAAGTCGATAGAATCGGGATTTGGCAAATCAATGTCACTTCGTGTCTATTTTGAGATATAAACATGCTCTGTTATTCAGGGTATGCCGTGATCTATCGCTAGTTTTGTCATAAAGATATATTGTATACCTAGGTACCTAGCTACAAGTGCCTCAGACACCCATACAAAACAATGTGATACTCGCTGTAGTCACTAAGTTAGCCAGGCTGACGTACCTGGCTGTAACGTTATGTACCTGTACTGTACCTGTACTAATTTAAGCATAAGCAGACAGTTAGTCAGCCCCAGTGGGCTGACGAGCAAATCAGAGAAGACTACTTGGGGCTAAGGCCGGCTGCACCTTCCCAGCCGGCCGCTGTTCGGCACCAACTGCCTCTCCTCTATTTATTCCCTGGAGCGCAATCATCGCCTCAGCTCAAGGCTCGTGGTATGTTATTTCCATTTATTATATTCCGCTACTACATGAACTACCAAGTCTCACCAAATCGGTCCCATCCAGACTTGAAAGTTTCAAACAAGTTATTTAATCGCATCGAACTGCTTCCGCAACGAAGCATTTCGTTTCACATTCCTACTACTACTATTCATTCCGGTTCGCTCAACCGACCGTATGATACAGTAATTGTTGTCTTGACCGGGAGAACTTCAATTAGCCCCGAGGCATCCAATAGCTTTCTACTCTCCGGAGGATCACAGCATCATATCCCAACGCTGACTCCGGATTAAGTTTTTATCGAGTTTGAGTCGAGCCTAATGCCCTCGCGCCGCAGCCACACCAAATCCCGGAAGGGTTGCATTCAGTGTAAGAAGCGACATGTGAAGGTTTGCCATTTCTATCTCATACTAGCTAGCCGTGGCTGTCCTTGCGTGCTACTATCTCAATCCCATCTTCCCGCCAACCGGATACCCTGGGGTTCACTCAGCGGCCGTTTAGTCTCTGCTTCCGACCAGAAGTTGACAGTTTAGTCGCTGACAGTAGTGCACAGTGCGATGAAGAGACGCCTCGATGTGGGTTGTGCAAGAAGAGAAAATTGGATTGCACGTATCCGTCCAATGATGCGGATGGTCAAAACCCTTCCACACCACATGAATCACCCGAGGCAGTATCCGGCCCAGAAGCAGATTCGTCGCAGACGCGAATGCTCGAAATGAGATTATTCCATCATTACCTTACGGAGACATACATCACTCTCTGTCAAGGTCGCCTCGACGCACACCATTTCCAAGTCGTCATCCCGCGAATCGTGGTGTCCCACCCATTCCTGATGGACAGCCTTTTGGCATTATCTGCTCTTCATCTTGCCTATCTGGAGCAGCATGACAACCGGTCGTGGCTGGAGATTGCTTTGAAATATCAGAGCCGCGCCTGCTCAGCCTTCAGTCGAGTCTTGGCGGACATCTCCCCGGAGACTTGTGGGCCAGCTTTTATCTGCTCCATTTTCATCATGCTGTGTGCAACGGCGTATCCTTGTGTTTCCGAAGACAGACAGACATTCGAGCCGTTGTCTCATGTACTAGAGATTCGCCAGCTCATTGCTGGCTGCGCACTCTTATTTGTGCAACTCAACGGCATGGAGTATCGGGGTGACTTGCAAGGATGGTTGAAATGGAAGGACGATGAAGTCGATCAGGATGGCAACCCTTATCAGTAAGCCTCACCCTTCTCACCTCTGACCTGATCTGGGGAGTTGACCTTCTTATAGAGTTCGGGAATCCCAACTGAATCTTCGGAGGTATGTTACTTTCGCCTGTCTGGCAGCAGTTACTTCACAGATGCTAATCTACTTCAAGTGCAACCATGGATTCCTTGAAGGGCGTTCAAGAGAAGTTTAACAGTATCGGTGGACCAAATCAGGCAATATACCTGGCTACTTGGCAGATTCTTCATGAAGCAATCAAGAGATGGCCATTTGGCGGCCCGAACGGTGGTATAATCGCATGGCCTATCAATATTAGCGAGGCCTACATCGATCTACTCAAGCAGGGTGATTGGGTGGCTCGTATTCTGTTTCTACACTACGGCGTTGGACTGCATTTGCTCTCAGACAAATGGTTTGTCCGAGACTGGGGCCGTCGTCTCATCGAGACCGTTCTACAACCGGAAGATGAGATTCCCTCGATCTGGGCCAGCACTATCTCGTGGACCAGGAGCGCAGTTGAGCTCGAAGAATGATGGGGTTTTATATGTGTCAGCTTGGACTCAACCAGCCTCAAAGGCTTTAGGTTCACTGAAAAGAACACGATTCATGGCAGATCAGGCCTTGAACTTGGTAAACTCGGTACGGCAAAAGCAAGAGCAAGGAATATTGTCATTACGAAAGACGTGCGGCATTGGTGCTCCAGTAGACGTTCCGAGATGGTTGAAAACTGACTTCGATATATCTGGATTTCTTCTTTCTGCTTGAAAGGTGCATCCGAGACCTTGTCTCAATCCAAAGGTGATTCTCTGGGTACGGGCCGCCCGGGAATTACCTCATGACCTGGGACATTTTCTTTCTAAAAGTCTTCCAAACGCAGTCTACTCACTTCTAGCATTGACGAAGGGCGCTTCTCGTCAGTATCATCGTTCGGAATGATCAACAAGAGCCCCAAACTCTCTCTGACCCGAAGAAGTATGGTTGTCTTTGCAAAGCGTCACGGCTACCATACTTCTTTTCAAGGGCGCTCACGAGGACAAGAGACGCGAGGAGAGGCTTATCGCGACCTCCCGTTGCCCCCAGATAACTTTTCGAATGACCAGTCATAATCTCTAGCGTGGCCAAAACCCCACTCCAGGTCAAGGTGCATGGTTGACAACAGCAGAAACTCTCCGGCTTTCCGGAACCTGAGCCCTGGTTTGAAGAATGCATCAAGTCGGACCAAATTTTTGCTTTGCTGAATTCAGAGATTTGATTACCCCAAAGTATGCACGTCACGTTTCAAGATGAAATTTGATTGGATGAGGCAGGTATTGCGCCTTTGGATGAGCTTGGTGTGCCATCGGGTGACCAGGCCGAAGTGGCGGTTCGGATTGCTGTTGGTCGAGGCTGATAAGGAACCAGGCATGCGGGACTCTGCAGGAAACTAAACTGTCGTGGTCCTTATCGCCGTTGGAGTCAGTCCGATAATGGGGGGAAGGGGGTGTGAATGATCAGAGAGCCCTCGGCCTCTTTAAATCAACATAACCGGTTCCGAATCTTCTTTGCTTCGTATCCTTCACTTGTCATTCATACTTTCAACCTGTATCTTATCCTGCCTAAGCTAGGCTGACTATTCCGATTGTCGATCCCCGTCTGTCTGGCATCTCGGGATTATAGTGGTAGTTCCAGGCCCATCGTTCTTTCCAGTAACCGCATCCGGCCACCAAGTATACTAAACATGCAGGGTTGCAAACCGGATCTCATCGACAACCAAGATGCAGAGAAGCAGGTACTTAGACGAAGTCCTCCCCTGTTCCAAGAATTACTTCTGGTCTCTAAATCCCTAACCTGCATTTCTCTCATAGCCACTCCTTGAGGCCTTGGAACGCCCGGTCGCGTGCACTCAGTCGGCTTTATCGCACGATAAACCCCGGAACAGGTCGAGAATGTTCCGTATCCTGCGATTTACCCTGCCAACCACACTAGTCTTAATTGTCTTGGTCACACATCTGCCGAACGTACTCACGTCGCCTCTCGACTATGCGACTCGTCAGCTGAGCTGGGACTATGAGTTGGAGGACGGCAAGCGTGGCGCTGTAGCGAGTGAGAGTGCAATCTGCAGTCGCCACGGAACCGATATACTACTACAAGGCGGGAACGCTGCTGATGCTGTGAGTTTCTGAAGTCTATTGACTTAGACGATACGGAGATCCCGCGTGGCAACGATCAGTTGAAAGTCGTGCTGACCTGAAGGCCGGTAGATGGTGGCAACGATGCTCTGCGTAGGGGTTGTGGGTTAGTCATTCCCCTTCCCTGGCGGTAGTGGAATTTTTGGAGCTAATTTGTCTTGCGCCCAGGCATGTATCACAGCGGGATCGGAGGGGGTGGCTTCATTCTAGTGAAAGACCCTAACGGCGCGTTCGAGTTTATCGATTTTCGCGAAACTGCCCCAGCGGCAGCATATGAGGACATGTTTGTCAACAACACGGAAGCAGCTGTCACTGGGGGTCTTGCAAGGTACAGCTTCTCATCCCACGATGACAGACCTTGATACTAACAAGATTTACAGTGGTGTTCCAGGCGAGCTTCGTGGTCTTGAATACCTCCACCAGAAGTATGGCTTACTTCCTTGGCCAGCCGTTGTTCAACCAGCAATCAAGACCGCGGATGAGGGCTTTCCGGTTGGCCCGGATCTAGTACGCTACATGGCTTCCTCGATCACCGACGCGGGCGGCGACGACTTCTTGTCTAATGACCCGACATGGGCAATTGACTTTGCTCCCAACGGAACTAGACTCGGCCTCGGCGATACCATGACACGGAAGCGTTATGCCAGCACCCTCGGGATGATCGCTAAGAAGGGCGTTGATGCATTCTACTCGGGATATATTGCAGAGACGATGGTCAATGCGGTACAAGCAGCTAATGGCACGATGACTCTTGATGACCTTCGTAGCTATGCCATCGAAATCCGGAACATCTCACAGATAGACTATCGTGGATACCGAATTACCAGCACCACTGCTCCATCTAGTGGAACTGTTGCACTGAACATACTCAAAGTTTTGGATACCTACGACAGTTTCCTCGCCCCAGACAATGTGAACCTGAGCATTCATCGGCTGGATGAAGCCATTCGGTTCGGATATGGACTGGTACGTCTCACCTCCTTCTAGACAAAATATGTCAGGCTCTGTGTGACTCTGGGCTGACTCTATGATAGCGAACAAACCTGGGAGACCCTGACTTTGTGGACGACATGGGAGAGTACCAGGGTAACATGCTTGAGCAATCTACTATCGATGAAATCCGGGCGAAGATCTCCGACTCTAAGACGCAAGATATAAAAGCGTACGACCCGCGAGGTATTGAAAGCTTGGATACGTGCGTACCTCAAGGACACGCCTTCTGAGCCAAGCTAATGGTGTCTGCAGCCCGGGGACCTCTCATATTGCTACCATCGATCACGAAGGTCTTACTGTATCTGCAATCACAACGATTAACTTGCTTTTTGGGAGCAAGATTATGGTCCCCGAGACAGGAATTATCATGAACAACGAGATGGATGGTAGGTGAAGGCAACCAGACCTTATATCTTCTCTGCTAATTTACTTCTCAAGACTTCTCTATTCCTGGCTCATCCAACTCGTTCGGATATGTTCCCTCTGAGGCGAACTTCATCCGACCTGGAAAGCGCCCGTTGTCGTCCAGTACGCCAGCCATTGTGACTCACCCTAACGGTACTGTCTTTTTCGTGGCTGGCTCGGCGGGCGGCAGTCGGATCATCACCGCGACCATCCAGAACATCATCCACGCTGTTGATGGTGGTCTCACGGCGGCTGAAGCTCTGGCTCAGCCCCGTCTGCATGATCAGCTGATCCCCAACCAGGTCACGTTCGAGTATAGCTACAACAACGAGACCGTGGCCTTCATGAAGGCGCGCGGGCACAACGTGACATGGGTTGCACCGACTCAGAGCTCAGCGCAAGCAATCCGTGTTCTTCCGAATGGAACCTTTGATGCTGCTGGGGAGCCCAGGCAGCTGGACTCGGGAGGATTTGCCGTCTGATCGAGTCACTCGTTACCTACGCGGCCCGCGGTCCGGGACTGACCGTCACATACTTTGAATACTGGAGACTAAGAAGTATATACAAGCATATAGAGCTTGGATGTCATCTCCTTCAAGAACCCCGACCCACGGATCTACTATGCGATAGAAATTCATAGATCTTGACGATAAACGAAACGGAGAGCGGGGATGTAGTCGATCTGATCGAACTCGACAAGAAAGGGACGCTGAACTTGGTCAAAGAAGTCAAAGGGTGCACCAAAAAATGAAATCACTTCGTACAGTTGACTTTTTGTAGTACGTAGTATGATGACGATGATGGGCGCCATCTCTTCCGCAGCCCAATGCAGCCTGAGGCATCCCGGGATCCCCGCCGGAAGCGGTGATGCCTGAGGTGTAGGTGTCGAATGTACCGCTAAGTTTCGGTGGTGAGATTGATGACGATAATTCTGTTGTTGTTGTTGGTTGGTCTCAATCACAACAACTTCCATTGATTGTCCTGGAACTCTTATCTGCAGTCGAGACCTGGTCCTTTAAATGACCGATCACTTAATTTGTCTGTACTAATGTGTGAATTGAGGTGGTGCTTCATGCAAGTAGTCTAGTGAACCCCTCCTCGCTGCCCGCTAGAATATTACGTAGTTACTGTACTAGTCTGGTTAGTGGCTCTCTAGTCCACAGTTCATAGGGAGTTTCGGGGACCCTTCATCGGGTTGCAATAATCAAACGAGTTGGAGAGGAGTCTGCGGGGAGGAGTCAATCAGTGTGTCTCTTCTATTTCTTTTCAGTCTAGTCGCTCTCACCGCAAAATCGATCCTCCCGCCAAATCTCCTTCCATGCACGGTCACTGCATCTGCAATTCTCTCCTTCTTTGGATCATTAACGTTAACTCACTATACTGCACGATATTCCCACAATTGATTCGTCGCTTCTCTCTATTTTTCTGTTCAAGCGCCTGAACTATCTTCCAATTTCCGCCCTCCCCGACCCTTATCGTTCGTTTCCCTCCGCGCCCCTCACGGGATGCTGCATCGGTTGCAGCAGCCCCCTCGGTGGATTGACACAGGCGCCTAATTGGGCATTCGACCACTGGGAGTTGCGTTTGGTTCCAGATCTCTTAAGCGCCAGACGACGAAAGTCCGTCCGGCTCTCGGATCATCTGGATCTCCTTCTCGCATTGTGACACCACACAAACTCTTTCTTCTTTTGCTCGCCGTGAGAGCCGTTTAGCTGGGCCTCTCATCCCGCCTTCGCGATCTATAACTCGAGGTAACTACTACAAACACAATACAACCCGATCGAAAGCGAAAGAGTGGGGACGAAGAGCAAGGAGACAAGGGGTTGTGTTGAGGGGGGAAGATTATCTTCCAACCTTCCATATCCACCTCGATTCGAAGCCTTCCGCCTGATTGCACACCCACACCCACGTCATGTTCCATCTACCGTTGAGACCTAATGACCGAGATCGCGACAGGGACCGGACTCGCAAGGCATCGACTTCCTCGAGCGTCTCTTCCAAATCCAAACAACACAAGCACCGCTCGTCCCACGGACCATCGTCTACCCGCTCCCCAACCAAGGAACGACCTCCCGACCCTCCCACGGACCGCTCCTCGACCCCTTCGCTCTCCGCCTCTAACACCAGCCAGCAACGTCGTGCCTCAATGCCCGGCATAGACAGCGCCAGCCGTTCCGGCACGGCGTCCTTCCTCGAATCGAGAACCAGCCTCCCTTATCCAACCTTCTCCAAGGCTCACAGCAGGGAAGCTGTCGGCAAACCGAACATCCCGACCCCAGATCCGACCGACCTGACCGACCAAGGCAAAGAGGCAGCTGACGGAGGAAGCCATGATCGATCGGACAGCAACAAGCATGCGCCCCCGAGTCCCCCATTGACGAGCGTCGACCAGCAATCCCGCCAAGGCAGCACGGTCTGTGATAATAAAGACGCGAAGAATACAGAGGAGAAACCGAAGACCAAGATCCGGATTCGAGCCGAATCCACTCGCTCGTCCTCGAGTCTGCGGTCAAAGAAGGATGAAGGGGCCAAGTCAAGCAAGACAGTGCGATCGGATTCGACGAAAACCAAGCGCTCCAGCCATGACAAGGAATCGCCGTCTCGCACAGCTAGCCGCAAGTCCTCCAAGAGCAAGATCATGGAGGAAACAGCGCCGCCCAAACGACCCTCCAGTCGCACCGCCACGACGCCGCCACGCTCCCCAGCAACCGTACGTGACATTGGTCTCGAATCAACAAATGGGTCGGAGGCTACGACGGTCGCGCCCGCGCACCAGTCTACCACGTCCCGCAAGGTCAGAAGCCCGGAGAAGCCGCCTTCTCGTACCCAAACACGGTCGTCTATGTCTCATCGCCCGGGGTCCGCATTCCGGAGCCCAGTGGAAGATGCATACGATTACGGGCGGCCTCCGACCGCGAACTCAGCCTACGGAGCCCCTCCGCCTCCGCCTCCGCCCCCGGAGGTGCCTATATCCATCCCGAAGGTCGACTACCTTTTGCAGCACGGTGGCTTAGATCATCGCGCGCCAAAATCACTCCTTCAGAGTTTGAGCGGCTCGGAAGCCGCGCCGTATCCCCCAGTGCAGCCGCAACTCGTGGCGAGCAAGATTTTCGAGCCTCTCAATCGGCTCCTGGAAGACTATCAGCATGTTATGACGAAGAACGGCTCACTCGCCGTTGCAACGGGATATCGATCAGTAGCGCGGCGACTTCTCGACCGTTTGGAGGCCGTATTTGCTCGCGATATCTCGTCCGAATCATGCAATTGTCTGATGTGCGAACATGAAGAACACGATGAGCGCCCAGCGGGCGTGAGCTGGGGAGAGGTTCTTGAATTGGTATCCGGCCGTCGCGAGCTCCCCAACTGGCCACCCTTCAGATTGTCTCCGACGGTCGTGGACCCGGATTGGTCAGGTGACGAGCACATCCCCATGCAGAAACTGGATATCGACGTGCCAGAAGAGTATCGGGAGCATTACATTCGGCAGTCACGTAAGACGAAAGTGGCCGTCGATAAATGGCTCAGTGAGCAGTCTGGTGGAGGCACAAGCGCACCCGATGAGGTTGATGATGAGACCTTGACGTTCGCCATCTTGACCCATCTGGAGCCCGAGGAGCGGCAACTCTTCTCTGCTATCCTTGGAATCAGCTCTACCTCACCTACACCGCGGCCCGAGGGACAGTCACGCCCCCGACCGACTCCATTGGTGTCCTCGACTCTGGCGATTCAACGACTGTACCGACTGTCATCCCCACCGCGGGACCCTGAAACTGCGATCTACATGCTCAACAACCCTGGCATGCACCATGTCCTAGCCACCCTAGCGGCGATCAGCGACGATGAATGGGACATTCTCATCTCCGGTCGCTTTGACGGGTTTCTACGCAGTGGCGCCGAGGACTCCTTCCCGTCCGGCTCAACCCCCTCGCGCTATAGCAGCACCCGGTCCAATACCCCGTTCACGACGGGTGGTATCTCGCGGGATCCAACGCCCAGCCAGCTGGACGGAGTGTCCCGACCGGCCAGCCAGCCCTACGGCACGTCCCCGTCTCCAGCCCCTGCATCATTCGGAGGCCCCATCGCTCTCGATGAGGAAATGGAGATCGCAGCGCTGGCGGAGATCGAGCGAGACATCTACCTGGGGATGGAGGCGCTGGAAGATGCCTTCGAGGCCCTGCATTGCAAGGCCGAGGTCGTGCGCCGGGCGCTGCGCGAGCGCGGCGCCGGCCTCTCGATCGCGAACCAGAACCGCCGCGGCTCCTTCGTCGAGGCCCGTCTGGGCACACCCGCCTCCGGCTTCGGGCTCTGGGAAAACGGCGCCGACGACGACTTCTTCTTCGACGATGGCGTGTCCCTGGCCCCGGATGATTCGGCAAGTAACATCAGCTCTAACCGGCGGCGTCGTCCGAAGCGGCGCACGGAACGGCGGACCCCGGCCCCCGTTGAGGAGGAAGACGAGGAAGAGGCATACGACAGTCGACGGGGAACTCGAAGGAGATAAGTTGGGTCTAAGTGGTTAGGTCCTCCTACGTGTGTTTTGTTCTCCGGGAGCAGTGGACCATCGGCGCTGTTTCCTTCTCGAGTTTTTCTTTTTCTTTGCATTCTGCCTTTACGATTTGTTTTTGTGTTTTGTGTTTTGTTTTTTTTTCTCAAATACAGCGTTAACGACATTTGATGAGCAATGGGGATCTTATTGATCAGATCAAATTTCCCCCCCCCCCCCGCGACGAATTGCATGAAATGAATCGACATGAAGAGGATGTGATGGAATGATGGAATGGTGGGATGGTGAGGAACGGTGCGTTAATTTAACCTCAGTATCTAATGTACCTACCCACCCATGGTGGGTGTGGAGAGAGAGAGAAAGCATGGATTAGTATTCATTTTCCCGACAGCTAAAGGGAAGGAGTTGAGCTGTACATGAGGACAATTGATTTGATATGACTCTTGGATCTTTCGACTCTTTTCGATTCTCTGTCTTTCCTCTCTTGCTGTTGTCATGTTCTCCGGACATCTAATGTTTTTTTATTTCCCTGTGTATTCTAACAGGCATTCATGAGTCAATGAATATCATGTTCTATGCGTGATGAGCTGGTTTGTGCTTCGCATGGGAGCTTTGATAGAAGTTCCGGTCTTGAGGTTTGGGTCTTTCGCTCCAGGGCTTCCCGGTTCGCCGGGTCCTCACTCATTCACTTTGTCCCCGTTCAGGCAGGTGAGCCCGGGTCCCAATTTTGTGTGCCGTGGTATACGAAAGAGGGTGGAGGAGGGAGTTGGGGTTTAAGGGATGATAGCTAGTTGCTCTGCTCATCTGAACATCCCCCCCCCCCGAGTTCCACAGCCCTAGGAGATTTTATCGGCCTAGTAGATTAACTGAGGTGGGCCGTGGAGAGCCTTAGAGTTTCAACAGGGGAGAGAGGGTGACTGAGCAAAAGGGTTAGGTTGGGTTAGGGTAACTAGGCCGAGACTACCGGATCCACGCCTTGAGGTCTGATTCATCACGGGGTTTCTTTATTTGGACCTTCTTCTCTGGGGGGTGATGTGAGGATCATCAGAGCTCGAGTTTGGAATCGGATGGTTCTAGGTTGAGGATGATCGACGTGCTGTTGTTGCACTGGACCCTGACCCTGACCCTGACCCTGACCCTGACTCTGAGGCTGATGGTGGGTTGAGGTAGACTTACTGCCTGGAGTGTGGACCGGAGACGAAAGTAGTAAAGGGAGGGTGGGGGTTTGTTGAATACAAAGGGGACAGGCTAGATGGGGAAGAGGCTCAGCTCAGGACACACAGGAGACCAGGAACCATTTTTGAGTCGACTGGGTGCTTAGTATCCGGGATGGGGTGGTGTGTCCATGTTCTTAAAGTCTCCTGTGTTGATGGAGAGGGAAGGTGCTCGCGACTTTGTGGATTAGAAGAATGTGGATGTCTGCATTGGTCTCGCCGTGTGAGGTCTCGTAGATTGGCTAGGGTTTGTCAAGGAGACAATTTTGTGGGTGCAGCGTGTAAAGTGGCTTGAGGTACTTGGCAGATATATGATCAGTCCGGAGTATACTCGTGCTCATGTTGAGAAGATAGAAAGAAGAAGAGGTGATGGTGGAAGGACCCGCCATAGCTCAACGAGCATGAAACCAAAGTTGGTCGATAAGATAGGATTACTTCACAGGCCACATGGCTGCGTGGGACCCTGATCTCATTCAATACGAGAGAGATCTCGGAAGCTTTCCTTCAGCCAGGCAAGGAGGTAGACAGACAGACAGACAGACAGACAGACAGACAAGACGCAGGTCCGATCGGAAGCTGCCGTGCAAACAAACTTCTCCCTGCCTCCCTCCCCATTGGGCTCGACTAAAACTGCCGTCGGTGCCGCTAGTGAAAGTCAAAGAGAATAGCTCTGGGCCCCGTCTTGGGGTAAACTAGTAGTTATGGGAGACTATGGGAATTTCAAATAGAGTTTTTCTCTTTTGACCCATCTTCCGCCCTGTGGAAATTATCTCAGGTGCTGAGAAGGGAAATTCGGTGCAACCACCTGTCGGGGTCTTGCCGACAGAGAAGATAACATTGACATTGTATCATTTGGCTGAAGCATTGTCATTGGCGCTTGTTCTTTCCGGGGAGAAGGGGCAAAGTTAGATGTCCCGTGTCTACTCGTGATAAATACGCGAATTTTGTTGGTATTTTGTCTCTTCGGTTTTGGTTGAGGCTGAGGAGCCCTGAGATCGATCTTCGTGTGGGAAAATCAGGATGTGGTCCATGTGCCGTGTTTGATCCACTGCTACCACTGTTGAGGATGCGATGGGAAAGCCCACAAGGCACAAGCAGTTCGACCACGATGCGATGCGGTGCGATGCGATGCGATGAGATCCAGACCCACACAGTGTGCAGAACTTCGATTCAGGGAACCATGTCGATCCGCGAGCTTTGACAGTTTCTATGTCGACGATCATCAAATCCAGTGCGGATGCAATGCCGAGTCGGAGCTGCAGGGTTGAGATATCCGGTACTATGGATGTGTACGCTCGCAGCAGTTCAAGGTAGGTTAGGTGGGCTCTCGCACCCACGGCACGCACGACGATTTTACGAGGCCAAAAGTTATCGGCAATAACTGCCGATGTCATCAGTCAAGTCCTGGGAGGAAGATTAGCCACAGTGGCCATAATTGGATTAGTGTCTCTCGAGAGGTTTTATGGAGGCCTGAAGCAATCGGACTTGCCGCTTGGAACCAGTTGTCTTTCTCTACTCGAACCGGTCGGGATGATGCCAGACAGGCCCGAACCAGCGGGCAGCATTCCATGGAACCTGCCAAGAATTGCACGTTGATCCATGCACCAATCAACTCGAATTCGAAAGGGGTCAAGAAAGGCAGTCAGATCACAGGAGGCTTTTACTCATAGCAAAACTCCTATCGTGACTCCGTGAGGTTGCGGGATTTATCTGCATTGTGTAGCGGAATCCATAAGGATGGACTAGAGTATGGGGTGCAGCAGACTTCGGGAAAGGTGCCAACAATAGAAAATGATTGTCGCTCTTCGGATGATGTGGATCTGGGCTAGTCACACCCTATTTCCTAACGACGACAATGATGCGCGGCTGAAGAAACCGCAGATCTGGCTGCAGTTTATCAAAGAACTTCTTTTCACTAGTGTTGTGCTCGTTGATGTTGGGAGATCAATTTGACCACCGATGACGGCCGCATCACAGATCAATCAATGCACCCACCCTCTTCGACTTAGGATAACTTTTGAGAGAGCTCATAGGGCCAGCAAGCCGGATTACTGGTTTAGATGCTGCCCCCTCACGATTTTAATAGAGGTGATGAATGGGTCTCGAATCGAGCGGCGACATTCACCACCCCTCGGAAAGAATTACTCCGAGCGGTCACAATGAGAGCCAGTTGAGTTCGGTCTCTTGCAGAGTCACAGGTGCCATAGGGTGCACCATGTTTTGCCAGATCCCCCAGCTACCAGACCTCTCTCGCTGGGTCAACCATGGTATCTTCATCTTGACTGAAAGAGCAGAAGGTGGAGGGCAGAGTTCGTGCAACCAGATAGACCAAGTGCACCCCATGTCCATGGACTCGGGAAGATTCCGAAATCATCCTTGTCCCTTGCATGACTAGCAGAGTTGAATAGATCAGAGCTTGTATGCATGTGTACGTACTGCTGTAACTAGGAGTTTCTGGGGAAGGTTGAACACCCAACTTGGAACCAACTCCATGGTGTCGGTAGAGGAAGGAACGTTCAACAACCGAGATCGGCATTCAAGCCATAGGGCTCTTATTCCAGCCAAGAGACAAGGGGGGAGCTACTGCGTAGTGTACCGTGCATGTGAATCTGAGTAGGTGGAAAGGGCAGAAGGAGCATATCTCTGTGGGTATTGTACGAAGAGAATGCGGTAGTACAAGGCCATATTGATGATTTTTAAAGCCGACCAGGGATTGTGGTGCATTGGGACAACTGACAGTCTGATACTGATACTGATGCATATGCGAATGTACAGTGCAGTTCTTGGACGCTGTCAAACTGGCCGAGCCATGCCCAGTCGGTTGGCTCAACCGAAGAGACCAAGGCCTCCTGTAAGTTACTGTCACTAGTACTGCCCGCATGTACTCCGTATGTACATGCTAACCCAAAGTGTAGGCTCCACGAGCGTGAGGCAAATCGTATGCAACGTTATCAACAGTGACAGCTTATTTGTTCCTGCGGCCTGGAAAAGTGGGGAGATGCCAAGAAATGGTCGGGGATAACCGCCCTCACCCCATACCAAGAGTAAGTAATCTCCGTCCGCTCCCTCTTTCTTCCTTTCTCTCCCTCTCCTTTGTCTTCCTTCCCTGATAACTACGCACTACGCACTATCAGTTAATAATCAATCGCCGCTAATCCCCATTGCGAGAATGGTCCAGCCTTTCCCTCCTTCATGTAACCTTCCTGGTGGCGGACTAGCCACTTACGCCAGGAGACAAGCTGAGACAATGGGGTCATACCACCACCACCACTGTTTTGCTACTCAGAGAGCCTAAACTATGCGATCGCACAGTCCTATTCTTATTCTCAACTCACTCGTTCATCCATTCGCCTTGTGCCAAGCCTCCGTATTGCCTCGTACGGTAGTTCCAGAGACAAAAACTTACTCGAGTGCCCCCAATCGGGGAGGTCACGTCTAAAGGCTAGGTGTGTGCATGTTTGAACTCAAGCCGTGCACGCTCTTGTCACTCGAAGCACTTGCCTGTGGAGAAGCATTTCACATACCGCGGTAGACTTTCCGAGACTCATTCAGTCCACACGCGACAATCTAGCCTCAAGGTGACGACGGGCTTCGAGTCAGACCAACGTGGATTGGGAAGGCGATCGGCGTCTCAGCTGGTGGGGCGGGCGAGTTTCTGGAAGGCGACAGCTGGACAGGCACTCACAGGCTCACGATTTTAGCTCCCCCTAAGAGGGCATCTCTGGTCTCTGCCCTCACCGAGATGGGACAAGCGAAAGGCAAACAAACTCTGGTCTGGGGTTGTGGCTGCATCCTGCCACCTGCATCGACGCGACATCTCAAGCCGCGGTAATCGATCCTGCCAATAGACATAGAGACTGCTTCCTCATCCCTGCTCATCCTTCAATTTACCCGACGCTCAGACTCAACTCCAATCTCCGCCGGCAAGGAGGGGAGCACACAATAGACAATGCGGGCATTATTATTTTGTTAGTAAATGGTGGTCAAGACAATTCAGTCCCGTCTACCCGTCGTCCACTCTCCGGATGCCTTCCGTCTCTTCCTATCCGTCTGTTCTCCACGGTTGTCCCCTATGCTTGGCATGGGGCTTGCTGCCAGGTCGCTGAATGCGATGTTCCCATGGCCAAGGTTTCAGGAACCACTTCTCACCGGGCTAGTCGTCTCTCACTCACTCCGTCCCTAGGAGGCTAACGATTCCGGGTGATAGCTTCTGGGCATGAGTGAGCCTGGAGGATATGATGGGCAGCTAATTATCAACTAATCCATCAAAAAGCTTTACTAGAGGCCCATCTCCCCACAATGGTCCACTCGCCGTTGCCGGTAGTTTTAATCCAGTCCATACCGTTGTGGCTCGTCCCTCTTCGACCGCCACGGAGAATTACTATCTCCCCCTCCTCCTCCGTCTTCCCTCTCATTTTTACTTCTAGGAACCTGTGATAAGCGTTTCTCCTGGATTCGGAAAGCGTGCAACGAGTGTTCCCCCCCTGATCTGAGCTCTTGCCGATTATTGCACCTTCTGGTCTGTTCACAACAACTCAAACTTTGGGTCAATCCATCGAGCGTCGAGTACCCACGATCCTTGCCCCTTCAAAAGCGTCGTCCTTCCCTCCGGGGCGCTGCTACATCACTAGTTATCTACTTGAGGAGGGGGATGTGAGAGCAGTGCATCCGGACTCGCCACGTTCAGAGACGTTGCAATAATGAGCCTTGTTCAAGTACTGAATGCTCTGGGAGCATTCGAGGATGATAGCCACGGTCTCTCTCCTCGTACATACTTGAGGGATGGGGTAACGATGGACATCGATCCGCTTCCGAGCACTCAGCGCAAGGGTCTCATTGCCGTCTCGGTCATGGCCATTCTCTCATTTTTAGCGACACTCGCTCTGATCTCTTTCATCACCTATCGACTCGTTTTCTGGCGGGGATCTTATGCACGGTATATCGGTTACAATCAATACATCATTCTGATCTATAACCTTGTGTTGGCCGATCTGCAACAGTCACTCGCTTTCTTGATTTGCCTCAAGTGGATATCGGAGAACAAGATATCGGCCGATACTGCTGGATGTTTTCTCCAGGGTCTCTGGCTACAGATTGGCGACCCGTCTAGTGGTCTCTTTGTGCTCGCGATTGCTATTCATACATTCCTTTTGGTGGCCCTAGGTTATAAACTGAGCCATCGGGTCTTTGTGGCATCTGTGGTGGGAATCTGGGTCTTTGTCGCCATTCTGGTTATTATTCCACTCGCCTCACATGGGCGTTATGTGTTTATTCCCTCGGGGGCCTGGGTAAGGACCGGCATCCACAACAAGCGGTTGTGTTAATCTGACTTGTTCGTTAGTGCTGGATTAGCGAAGACTACGAAGCGATGCGATTATGGACACATTACATCTGGATCTTCCTGGCGGAGTTCGGCACCGTATGTCTTTACGCAATCATGTGGTTCCAACTCCGCCGCCGCATCAAGCAGTCCGCGATTCTGGGCAATAGCCACATCGAGAGTCTCAAGCGCCTCCGTCGTGTTATCGGATACATGGTCATCTATCCGATCGCCTATATTGTGCTCTCCCTTCCTCTTGCCGCCGGACGCATGGCCACCGCACAGGGAGATGCTCCGAACGTCGCTTACTTTTGTGTCGCCGGTGCTATGATCACCAGTTCCGGCTTGGTCGACGCTTTACTGTACACCCTGACTCGCAAAAATCTCATCCTGGAGTCGGAACCCAGTCACGATAACAGCTACAAATTCGCCAGCAGCAAGAACCGCAAGACGGACAACAATCATCTGACAACCATCACCGCTGACCCCAAATACAACCGTACCGACATCAGTGCCCTTCGCATGGCGCGCCACGAGGAAGAGGATATGGAGCGCACCGTACGCGACGGCTCTACCGACAACATCGTTCAGCCCAGCGGAGTCGAGCTGTCGACCCTGGGCAAGGTGTATCAGCACACGACGATCGAGATCACCAGCGAACCGGCCTTCCCAGTAGAGGGCGAGGCGAGCGATCACTCAAGCAAGGGGTCATTCGATGGCTCTCCCGACAGAGGCAATGGGCAAGCAGCCCGCATGTGGGGAAGATAGAGACCGCAGTGGCCGGCCGCCCCAACATGATGCCCGTCCGATTGCCCGGACTCCTTGACGCTTTGTATACTCACATCTCCTTTTTCATACCATAAATTTAATTTCACGTCCATCTTTCATTCTTCACCCTGACCTATTGGGGCTTGAGACATTCATCCCCTGGCTATTCCTTTTTCTTCCATTGCCGGGTCGATTGTCAGCGCCCCGACCGATACACAATACTTATGCCCATGTATATATTGACCTTCTGATACATGAATTCCAGACATATAACGAGATACACAAATTTATCATGGAAGTGTTCCTGTCATTTAGAAAGCACCATGCATTCCCAACGTCATGCTTGCTAAGCTAAGGGCCGTCCTTAAACAGCGCTGTTTTTCAACCTCTCCCCGTAGTCAACTGGGTTAGCATTTACTAAGTCATGCAGAGTGAGGTCATTCTCGACTCAAATAACCTACCATAACCAGATGTCTGGGTAGAGCCACCGGGATTGTTAACTTTGTGAAAGGTCCTACCAATACTGAGAGAATCCTCCACTAAGCTGAAGTACAAAAAGAAAAAAAAAACGAAAGAAAGAAAAAAGAAAAAAGGAAGAAAAAAAAGCAAAAGCAATCTGAAAAAAAATATACGTCTCGATGAAATCTCCTATATACTGCATATTTCAAGAACATATGATGTAGGATATATATAGATAATGCCAGAAGAAATGAATCGCGCTGTGCTGTGCTATCTACTAACCTAAAGCCCCTCCCAAATGCGAATGCAAGAATAACATGAGACGTGAGGATGATGAAAGGAAAAGCGACCGTTGCCACTTCATTTGATTCTCTACTGTCCTTGTCTTTTGTTCGTCAAGGTTGCGACGGGTAATTATGGTTAATCGGCGGATCGGCGAAAATCACTTCCCGCGATACAGCTCGATCATCTCCCCTCTCACCTGTTTCGCTAGCGGCCACACCCGGCCTAGCACCTGCAGGGCCCCGACTCCGAGCTCGATGCGCGCTTTTAGGGCATCTTCTTTGGCTCCCTTGGTGGAAGATGCAGGAGCAGCAGGGGAAGAAGCAGAGGACGATGAGGGCGAGGGCACGCACATCATGAAGGTCGCTGTGTGCACGACGATGGCGAGCGCCAGGGCGCAGGTGAAGAAGGGGGTGCGGGACTGTACGGAGCTGGGAAGGGTGGCTAGATTCGATATCAGGTCGGCGGCTCGGAGCATCTTCTGGGCGTGGATGTTGAGCGGGAGGTGGGGGGCGGGGATGGGGTTCGTGGGGTTCGATGTTGATGGTGCGGATGCGGATGCGGATGCTGGTGATGATGATGATGATGATGATGATGGGCTGAGGACGCGGAGTCTTGTGCAGGAGGATGAGGAGGCGGGGTTATTTGCCGCGTTCGTGGTTTGCGCGTTTGCGCGTTGGTAGGAGGCGAAGCGGATTGTCGAATGGGGGTGGTGGAGGTGGATTAGACTCCTATATGGTTGTGTTTAGTGGATGTGTACGATGGGTGATAGAGAAGTGTATGGAATCGGAAAGCATACAGGTAAGTGATCATTAAGGCCTGGAAGGCCATCTCGTCGATAGTGGATGCGTCGGTTATTGAGGGGGTTAAGGGTAAGCGCATGAGTAGGGAGACGAGCCGTGCGTCCAGCGTCTCGGTTTGTGTCTCGGTTGCAGGGTCAAGGGATTGGTTGAGCTCGAGCACAGCTCGAAGAAATTGTACTGCGTGGATGCGGGAGACGGGAGAGGTGAGGTCAGATGGCCAGTCGGAGAGGGAGGACAGGGTCAAGGGTTCGGATTTCGTCTGGCTGGCTGTCAGATCAGGACCTTCTATGGGAATGGGGTCAGGGTTGTGCCTACTTCGCTACCACTACCCCCTCCTGCAACCATGTTGTAAGTCTCCTCTGGTAAAGGGAGCCACACATCGGAGTCCTCCCAGCCTGAAGAGAGCACCCCGCATTGCCCGGAGCCCATGGCGGCCATGAGTCCCTCCGTGACGTAGAGCTCCCACCAGGTTCGTCGCCAGCTTTCCTCCAGCACGGGGTAGCCGTGGGAGTTCTCCGAGGCAAACGCCTGGGTCTGCATGCCGATGCCGTATGCAACCTGGACGGCCTCCCGGAGAAGTCGTCGTGCGGCCTCTTCGCGACCATGCGAATGCTCCAGGATGCTGAGTAGGAGGAGACCTTGGGCTTGAAAGCCATCTTTCGGCGCGGTGAGAACGGTGTAAGCGGACTGATAAAAGCTGTCCTTGAGCGTTGGAGCAGAAGTATAGTGACTGCCGATGTAGCGCATGATGTCCGGAATATAATCTGGTATATGCTGTGCAACGGACGATGCCAGCGCCCGTCTCGGTAGTAGTACAGGATGCGATCTATGGAAGTGATGGTAGTAGAGCTGAATCATAGCATCATGGGTGATATCCTCGACATGAGGGATATGCACGGGCGTCGCCGATGTTGGCGCTGGATCTTGATGGAAAATATCAAGACTCAGGTCAGGGATGTCGAGGAGGGAATCTGGCTACTTCCATTAGCAAGACGACGTCTTCGGCAAGTGCTTGGCGGAGAAGGCTATGTATGTACATCTAAAAATGAGGCATCCAGCCAGTTCATGATATTCGACGAGAACAGAGCATCGGCCTCCTCTTCCGCTGTCGGTCCAGGGCCCGTCTTGTTACTCCGCAGCCCACGACGTGATCGGACATATCGACAATCATGATTATTGTTCTGGCACCGAGTGCAGATGGGCATGCGGGCATCGCATTTCAAATGGCGGCGCCGACAGGGTACACAGGCGAGTGCGGAGGGTTTTCCAGGATCCTGCATGATCTTGATAGAGACTGATTCATAGTGTCAGATCCAGGGACTACGGCTGACGACATCGCAGTGAATTATAAAGGAAGAGCGAGAGGCGTTCTGGGAAATTGAAGACATCCACTGCAGCCAAAGGGATCTGAACCCCGAGATTTGGATCCTCAGGATCCAATCCCGCGAGACCCCGACTCGGGGACCATCGCAGATTGGCCCATCGCAACAGATCGACAGCCTTGCATCTGGAGGCTGTTCATGACTTCATGCGTCTAGATTTCCGGGGTCCATCCCCATCCATCAGCGCAATGAAACCTGAAACTGAGCATTATGTTTTCTTATTTTTTTTTGGTTGATGCTGCTTCGAGATTGGTTCGGGTTTACTTGCAGCTGATTGCGATTTGTGTGTAGAGTACAGGAGGGACCTGAACTCGGGGACCAAAGTGCAGGCATGCGCTGAGGGGCGGAGGATGGAAAGTTTGTTGCATGAATGAAGGGGCAAGCCAATTTAGAGTCTAGGTCGGAGAATTATCCCACCCTGGAGGGGATGAGTTGATGAAATACGAATTGGATCGAGTCAAGAACCATGAAATTGGAACGAAGTAGATTTATGGATGTGAGGAGGAGATAGGAGATAGTCTCCCCGACCGGGGCGGTACCGACTGCCCGGATCAGGTCACGGGACCGTCAGGGGGTTCCCCGGAGAATAGAAATTACTCCCCGTCGGGATCCATTTCCATTCCATCAACTTCGCTTTCTTCTTCTGCCCCTCATCATCATGCGTCGCCGTCATCCGGGATATTGACAATTTTGACAATTTATTTGTTAGGGCTCCACTACCTTAACACCGACTCGGGGTCCTGCCCATTCAATCCACGGATCATCCAATAAGGGATCAATAACCATCAGTCGGCGATTTATCGGGTTCTAGAAGAAGGGAAGCCGACGCCTGTCAGACTGAGGTGGCACTGTGGCATCCTGTCTTCCACCCCACTCGGGGAGCGGCTCTGAAGGGTTGCAATTTGCCCCGAGCCTATAATTATGCATTTCTCTTATTAGGGCTTGCCTAGAATGCTCAGGGCCCTCTCAGTTATATGTCAGATGTCCTAATAATATTACCGGCTCGAGGTTCAACCTGTGGATCAGGCTCGGAAAGCCCGAATGGTCCCCGACGCCGCGTGGCAGCCCCTCGGTTCCATCCACAATCACTCGGAGCAAACCTTGTATGACGAAGGCATCTACTAGGTCGAATGGTCACACCTAATACTTCTACGTATATCATGAGATTTACTTTTGACCTTGTGATCTGAAGAAGGGGTGTGGTTCCACTTTATTTCAATCATAGATATCATGTTACATATATTGGCCGCTCAATCGACAAGTCACAAGTACTGTACAATTCACTGTAGTCAAATGTTGAGCAAGAACTACGCCACTCTAGCGGTCATTTGTCACTGTAGCCTCAAAATCCCAGTCACATATGCCTAGTCAAGGGGTGCTCGTCACTTATTTCTGGTACCCTAGCCTCAACAAGAGATGCGTTGAGACCGTACCTCGCATGTCACCATCGATTACTTTACGACTTCCGGCCAAACAAGGAAACTGGAATGCGGTTCCAGTTCTAATGTTTGTGGCTCTACACAAAGATCACTCGGCCGCATCAGCCAATTCATGTGTTTGTACGAACATTGCTCTGGACATGGCCCGACGCAAGTTGAGCCCTATAGATGTTCATTCATCAAACCCAAAGAAAGGAACGTAGGTCTCAGCTAAATCCCCGATAAACCCATTTGGTAGACTCGGACTCAAGCAACACACCCACAGCGACAAGGCCCCACCATTTGAGCCAAGTGCTTCCATCAGAAGAAAACAAGCTGCAGCTTGATATTCTTCGTAACCTCCTCTCCCCCTTTATTCCACATACTCAAGGTCATGGTCTCCCCGGACACTTTTCACTTATACCTGAAGTGGAATCAATAACTCATCAGCAATGATCCGGGGTTTGATGCACAGGAATCCCCACCAATAGTAGGTGCTGTCCTTCTCGTTCTGGGAAATCTCGATCTCCTTCTCCCCGGAACCATTGGTAGACACCTTGCTGACCGTGCCGTGGTGGTTCGAACTGGACTTCACTTGCCCGCCTGCGTCCTTGGATCATTGAAGGATGACGGCCACACGGTCCCCGGTCTGGACATTGTCGCGGAAGACGACCGAGAACAGTTCGTTGGTGGCGTAGGGGGAGTAGCTGAATTTTCCGGAGTAGATGAGCATGTTGTCTGTATTGTCTGGGGGTGTTGAGGCTTCTTATTCCAGTGAGTTGTTGTATTGCTCGTTGAGTCTCAAAGGCAAGATGCTGCCTTTTATGGAGCATGCTGTCCATACTTGTGGCAAGAATGCAGGTTGAGTGTCGGTATATCTATGCAAAGTGGCTGACATTGCCTGCATGTCAATACTATCATCAATATTATGGTTCTTGTGATATTCTCTGCAAAGTCAGGTAGGTCGATTTTACCATAGATGTACATCTCTGGACGAGGTCGGGGCTCTGCTTCATATGCTCGTCGGTTATTAGTGTATGTCCGTACTGAGTAGCTCTCCTGATAAGCATGAGGATACGAGGCCAGAGACGGGAGTTGATCCAAAGAACCCGACAAGACCACTAACTACTCGTCCCTACGTATAGGTATTCTACCATAGATCTGCCCGAGCTCCTGTCGACATGAGAAGGAGATTTATCCGTCAATAGTGTCATAACCGTTACACCTTGCTAATCGCACTCTGAGTCTAATGCCTGTGGCTTATGCCCACAGTGTGACTTGACGCTGCATCCAAGCTTACTAATCTGTTCATTTAGCTGAGTTACGGTTACATATAGTAGATACTGATAACCGTCATACAGTGCAGATAAGTCGATGAAAATGGAAGGTGAAGGAATCCTCCAGCTCAGCTGTCCACTCATACATAAATCAAATTCGCAACTAAACTGACAAAACCGACCAGGATCATGCTGACTGATCCACCTCTTTCCCCACACGCCACTTGGTGCGTTATCAGGGCATCGTCATAATTATCCGCCCAGCCCATTCCCCTCTTCACCAACAACACCAACAACAACCACCGGTTTCGCTCGAACCAGACAACATGATCACCCACATCGTGCAGGTGCAATTCAAGTCTTCGACCAGCCCCGACCGGGTTGAAGAAGTGCGTGCCGTGCTATTACTTCCAGCCGACCATCACATCCTCGCTAACAGGCCTTGATATAATTCGCTAGGTGTGCAGCAATCTGGTCGCGCTGAAGGACAAGTGTCTTCATCCGACCACCCAGACGGCATACATCAAGTCCTTCCGAGCCGGGAAACAGAACTCGCCCGAAGGGCTGAACGTACGTTGCACTCACTCCCTTCAGCCCTGCAAGAAAGTTGTTTTCTGCGTGCACTAAACCCTCTTGTCGCAGAACGGCATCACTCATGTGTTCGTCATGGAGTTCGAGTCCGAGGAAGACCGCGAGTACTACCTGAACAAGGACCCCGATCATCTCGCCTTCGTCAAGGGTCTGGGCGGGGACATTGAGAAGGTGCAGGTGGTCGATTTTACAAACGGCGTCTTCTAGATTTCCCGGGCGCCCCCGGCTTACTACTGTGCCATTTGAGGTGGGACACGGTAGGGATGTTGACTGCACGGACTGCAAGACCCTACCTGGACCTGGTCGTGTAAATAGATGACTCTTCGAGCATGTGCAGCTGATAAGCGAATTGATGTTTCATGGACATCTAATCATTGGCTTGATTTCATTCGCTATATTCTGATTCGACGCTTGAAACCCGCTGCAGGTGACTCGGTCGGAGTCCTTACCGTGTACCGACCAAGTCAATTGGATACATGTAATCGGCGACACCACCCGTCAAGTTCGAAACGAATCTGGGGGTTAGATGACTGCAATTGAACCTCATTCATTTCCATTCTATAAAAAGCGTAGCCGAGGCGATCCAATTCATTGAAAAGCCAAAGTTGTCGATCCCCCGGCTTTCATTCCTTCCACGCATGCCTTGTAGATTTGACAGCACCGAATACCTAAGGCTGTTGAAGAGAGAATTCATTTCG
The DNA here is from genome assembly GCF_003184695.1 of Aspergillus brunneoviolaceus CBS 621.78. Classification (NCBI taxonomy): domain Eukaryota; kingdom Fungi; phylum Ascomycota; class Eurotiomycetes; order Eurotiales; family Aspergillaceae; genus Aspergillus; species Aspergillus brunneoviolaceus. Next base: position 440,017 of record NW_020290747.1, on the reverse strand, counting down.
AAGTCTCATCTCACGCACAGCGCGGCACAGCCTAATCGACGAAGCCCTATCCTAATACCGTCTGCAATTAGGGGCTGCTTATTCCACCGATTGTTCGCGCGTCAACACCAGGCTGGACACACAGAGAGCAACAGTGACCGTCGCAAGTACTGCCGAGTCAGTATTGTGTCTCCTACCCAATGAAGGCCAGCTGCTTACCTGGTACGAATTGATATCCGTAGCCCAAGGAGGAACGGACTACTCTCTGTATATCTTCCGGTAGGGTATCGACGTACTTGGCATCGCGAAGCACATTGCGGATGACCTGATCGTGTTAGTGTCCACTGTCCAGACTACCAACCGCCCCAGAAACTGGACGCAACGCTATGCTTTACCTCATTTTCTACCGACTCGTTCAGCCCCCCCGGCAATGTCGTGCTTGAACCCAGTTCTCACGACCAAGGGTCCCATTGCTGCACACACAATCAAACCCAGCTGCTGGCTGAGGTAGTATGCTCCAATCGAAGACGCCAGGACCTCTGGCGACGGGCGACTGGACATGCCGATAAAATCACCGGAGGTGATGATGCCAATCGGCGTACTCATGGGAATCACCAACAAAGACTCTACGACCGGATGGTCGAAATGCCAAGCGAAAAAGAGGAGTATTGATGAGAGGATGCTGATGACAGCGGAGTAAAGACTTCGCGTTCTGTACCGTTTTGTTCTGCTCGGGTTAGACATGAATGGAAAACACAAGAGACGAAGGCGTCGTACTTACCGTTAGATGGCGAAGCCGGAAGTCATGGACCCGACTGCAAGTCCCATCGTGCTGAGAACGAGGTACATTGAAGCCGTAGCCTCCGGAAGACGCTTCACTTGGGTGAGATATTGAGTTATAGTAGCAACAAGCTGCGCGGGGTTAATCATCCTGACGGATGCAAAATTTTCCATGTGTGACACTCACCCCATTTCTCCCGCTGAAGATCAGTAGCTCCACCAACCAATATTGACCGATACCTTGGTAGGCAGCTTAAGAGGCACCAGTGGTCTTTTCGCCCACAGAATCTCGTGCAAGGTAAAGAAGATTGCTGCAAGTGTGAAGATCACCAACCAAAAATAGAGGTGGGACATCTTGCCGCCTTCCTGGCCTGCAATTGTGATGGCCATCAACAGAGCCACGACCGCAGTTGCAAAGGTAGCAATGCCCAGGTAATCAAGTTGCTTGATATTACACCCGTGGGAAGTTTGGGGCTCGGCGGTCTCTTTGTGGTGGTCTGAGAAGTATACTCGGGACAGAACCAAACAGAGCACAATGAGTGGCAACCGACCAGCAAACGCCCTGTCCTTGTCAGTTCCCATCATCTTACTTCGGAACGAGACTCCTTACCATCTCCAACCAAGTGAATTGACCACGATGCTACCTATTGGAGCCCCAACGCCCCGTCCGATCATAGCTACAACGTTGGTATAGCTCCGCAAAAGGGCAACATCACGCGGAGCAGCAAGATCTAATTTTACATTGAGTGTGAGCTAAACCATTCTGAAGGAAGATGACAACCCACCGGTGATGATTATCGAGACTGTGATGGCCATGCCAGCAGCGCCGACGCCACTGACGATTCGCCCTACTATCAACCCAGTCAATGCTGCTCTGATAGAGCTGTTTGGCCAGTGAGAAAATTGATAGAGAATCAAAGACGACGTCCTTCGAAGGTAACCAACCTGATAAGACAGCCTATGCCAAAGAATGAGTATCCTACAAGCATGGATAACTTGCGCCCCCATGCATCTGCCAATGTGCCATACTGTACAGAGGAATATCCTGTGGTTAATGGGCTTCATCCATTTTAGATGAAGAGCAGACACGTACAATCGGTAATGCAATGCAGTAGCCCAGATTGTAGCCAGTGACTAGCCATGGGCCTTTGGCGAGTTCATGGAACTCGGAAGCAATGACATCGTAGGTCGCGATGACGACTGACTCGTCAGAGCTAGCAAGAAATGCCCCTGGTGTTGTTAGCTATTGTGGAAGAGCCCAGTAAGAACAGGGGCATACCGAGATATGCAATGAGAATCGCTAGTCTGGTACTACCGTTGGTGCCGCTACTATTGTCCTTGGGACTATTCGTGGAGCTGAGGCCTGTTGGATCGCTCCCATTTCTAGAGCTTGCAATTAAACCGGTTCTTTCACTCGAAGACATGACATTTGTTGGGCAGATCTGTACTCTCCGACCGAGGAAGACATGACATGCCAGCAATTTCTGGATAGCGACGCCATCTTGAGGCTCTGTTGATAAGACTCGGTCGATGGTGAATTGAGGGATTATCCCGCTGATGCAGCACTAGTCGCCTGCATGGTACCATTATCAGCCAATCCCGACCTAATCATGACGACGCTCATCGAGGCAACCCCGTTGGGGTGAGTCATGGAGCAAAGAGAGTCGGCATTGTACTCGATGACCATCATCGACTACGTGACTTGAGAGAGAACCTGACGAGGGGGGCTTAGTGTGGTGCCGTGTGCTGCCTGAATATACAGGCAGCTATATCAAGTATACATCGTCCAGTCTGTCAAACATACTGCCCGATTTAGATAGCCGACCAACATCAAATTCAGTTTTCTTTGACATTCGAGAAGGGCACATGGTTGCTCCGCAATGATTCTATGGATTCGAATGCTGGACTATAAACAAACAAAGACAGGTAGACCAGGAGGTCAACCCAGGAATGTGAACATTTCCCGATCGAGACTACCGCCATGAAAGCTGACCCGGTCCCGGCTGCCAAGTGCATGTCTAGTGCCGGTTGCGCTCACGGTGGTTTGCACATCTTGCTGCTCTCTAACTATCAATCACTTGTCCCTTGGATGAAGATGGATTGTGTAATTCCATAATGAGCACACTCGTTTCATGATTTGTGCGCCAATCTCGAGTCTGACAGTTGGTTTAAATGGTTCCAGTGGTTTGCTATGGCGCGGGTGCGGATGCGACGACGGGCCGTTGCTGAGGTCCATGGAAATGGGCGAGCAAGCAGGGAACTAGATTGATACTACACAGGGCTTCCATGCAACCTTAAACTTGGCACTATGGAGATGACCGAGCATCTCCCCCTCGCTACCGGACGATGACAGCATCTTTGGATCCTTTAGGATGTTTGTTTTCTTCCTCATTCCGCATGCGTGGGTCCGCTGCCCTGTCGATCCCTGCCAAGACAGGGCCTCAACACATGGATTTCCTGCATCCGATAGCTAAACAACACCTTGGGTACAGCATATCGAGGTCGATCTTTCCATGCTTGGTCAATCCAGGAGTTCGACTCCGGAGATTACTCTTCTCGGCGACAGAGAGTACCTGGAGCCCCGGGAGCAGTCAATATCATGATCAAGACAAGTGAGTACAGAGCGTATGAACATGTCTTATGCATCAAGACATCTGAACTCAGTCGTCCACAGTGAGTCGCAGACAAAGAGATGTGGCAAGTCCGAATGCAGTAGGCTTGCCATCAATGATAGCATTGAGAAGACTCCCGATGACAGGTCTCGGACTTAACTCGATGCTGTGGAGGGACGAGCCGGATATTTTTGGAGCTGGTCTACATTCCGGTGCTCGGGTTCAGCTAGCACAACGTAACCGAGCACATTTCTAGACCTGATCTCTGATAATATAAGTACAGCCTGCCAGAGTCCAAATGGAATTCAGAGAAAGTACAACGACAAACCCATACGACAACCCGGCCCCAGCTCACGGGCCGAATTTCACCATCGACCCAGCTTTCCGACTTGAACATTTCCCTTTTTGTTAAGGTCAATCGGATAGATTCTGTCTTTCATCAGTCATGAAGCTCACTTACTCCGGGCTGGCTCTGGCGGCCCTCACTGGCCTCATTGAACTGGCCTCCTGCAAAACGGTGAAGTTCAATGTCAATCTAACATGGGAGGACGGTAAGGTAGCTGGCAATACGCGCAAAGCCATCTGGACCAACGGCCAACTTCCTGGTCCAACGTTGCGAGTCAAGCAAGGTGATGATGTGGAATTCCTCGTCAACAACTCCATGCCATTCGAAACTGCCATTCACTTCCACGGTAAGTCGCCCTATGCATGGTTCATCTCTTCTCTCCGCGTCCTTCCCGGTTCGTACTAACATTGGGGTGATAGGCATCGTACAACAAGGTACCCCGTGGTCCGATGGTGTTCCTGGAATCTCGCAAGCCCCCATCCAACCAGGCGACGCTTTTCTATACAAGTGGAAGGCAGATGCATATGGAACATATATATACCATTCACACATGAGAGCCCAGCTCGATGATGGTCTCTATGGTGCTATCTACGTGGAGCCTGCGGACTCAGTGGAAAGACCGTTCAGCCTGATGACCAGTGATCAGACGGAGCTGCAGGCACTGTTAGACGCTGAAAAGAAAACACAGCCGGTTATTATCTCTGACTGGCGTCTATTCACTTCCGAAGAGATTCTTCAGATTCAAGAAGACTCTGGCTTCTCAAGCTACTGTGCCAGTTCCATTTTAGTTAATGGAAAGGGTTCTGTCATTTGTCCCGGTCAGGATCAAATTGACTCTCTTACCCGAGCGGGCGAAAGCCAGGCATTGGGAGATGTGAAAATGAGTGATATGGGGTGAGTTCTGCGTCGATATTCTCTCTCTGATCCTCGTGCTAAACATGACTGCAACCAGATGTATGCCACCTACTGCGTCACGATATGCACGATACGACTTTGATCTCACCAAAATTCCTAAGGGCTACTTCGAGGGCTGCGTGCCGGCTCAGGGTCCGAACCAGGTGTTCAATGTCGATGCATCCAAGAAATATGTCAGTTATGATGTATTGAGTATGGCTGGCAGTGCCTCGCTAGTGTTCTCCATTGACAACCATCCGATGATTGTCTATGCGGTTGATGGACGCTATGTGGAACCATCCACCACCTACGCGATCAATATCCCCGCTGGCTCAAGATATTCGGTGATGTTGAAATTGGATCAGCCCGCTGGATCATACACAGTCCGTGCGGCCAACAAGTATGCCAACCAGATCATTAATGGCACAGCGACTTTGACCTACACCAACCAAGGGTCTAGCAGCCCCAGCGTAACCAGTCCGCAGAGAACCGTGCCGACCAGCAACAGCAGGCCTGGCTCGACTACCTCGTCGGGGCAATACATTAATGAGCTTGGTACTGTTCTAGATCGCAGTAAAAGCATCCTCGATGACAACACCCTCGTTCCATTCCCCCGCGAGCCGCCTGCGGCATATGCCAATAAGACATTCATTCTCGACATTGCTCAATTGTCGACCTCGTATGGCTGGAGGCTAGGAAATGAGTCCTATCCGATGGATCTCGAGGATGTTCAATTCCCAGCACTGTTCGATCCCACCTCGATCCCCACCCAGAACATGATCGCAACCTTGAATGACACCTGGGTGGATCTTATCCTCAATGTCACCACTGCCGGTCAGCCTCAACATCCGATCCACAAGCACTCGAACAAGTTTTACGTGATCGGACAGGGCAATTCGGCCTGGACCTACTCCTCTGTCGAGGAGGCGATGAAGAAGATCCCAACCAGCTTCAACCTGCAAACCCCTCAGATGCGTGACACCTTCCAGACCCCACCATCCCTGGGTGCTCCCAGCTGGATGGCACTCCGATACCACGTCACCAACCCCGGTCCTTTCTTCATGCACTGCCACATCCAGATGCACCACAGCGGTGGACTGGCAATGGCCATCATGGATGGAATCGACGCGTGGCCGGAAGTGCCTGTGGACTATGAGCTTGCGGTCATGCCCAAGCATTAGACTTGTCTTTCTCTGTGAATCTTGAACAACATGTTGTACTAATCTTGTGAGACCACTTTCTTTGATTATCCATGGTGCATACATTGGTCCCGGGGTGTCGGCGTTTAGAGGTTTACTTTCACTTTCCTGTTGTCTGTCATTATCTTTTACAAGTTCTGTTAACTTGAAGCCCGCTGTATATAGAGGTCTGCTTTTCTGTTGTATAGTGCTGCGAAATCAGTGCAATATTACTAATGTTTATTGTTGATTGGAGTCTTCTCAAAAATCATCTCCGCTGTACTCCGTAAGTTGTTCTTCAAAATGAATAGCTGCACGCCTACCCTGCATGCTACAGTCAGTGAGGACTTGATGCGATTGAGGACCAGCCTTATGCCTCAGGCTACAACTTGCAACAATTCAAATTGAGTTGCTTCGAGTTCTTTCCAGTTCACCCATAGTGAATCACCTGCTGTTGATTCTCCCCACTCTCCCATCTCTCTACAACCCACCTTTCCCACCCCCACTTCCCACTTCCCACTTCCCGACGTCCTACTTCTGACCATCAGCAATTGCCAACGGGTGTTTCTCCGCACCAACTCCTCCTAGCCCCGGCATGTGGGGGAGTGGAGATATTGATTGACCTTCTCATGATCATAAATAGCAAGCATGCCTCCAAAGAATCCAATACAGACCATCCTTCATATCGATACTATCAACCTCCATCATGACCACTACCGAAAAGTCGATTCGCGCAGCCTTCCCTGATCTCGAATGGCACAAACTCACCCCTCCAACTGACCACCCGACTTTCACCTACTATGGCTTCCAACCAAGCGAGACCATCCTTCCCAAGGGTCATGTCCGATCTTCGGGGTTCCGATCACTGCCTACAGACATGATCTACGGCCGAGACGTGGCAATCACCCTTCGTGACGGCATCAAGATCTACGCGGATATCTTCCGGCCCGTCGACTCGGACGATGTCCCCGTTCCAGCGATCATGCCCTGGAGCCCCTACGGGAAGACCGGCACCGGCCCCCAGAGCTACGACAGCATGGCCCCGTTCCGCGCCGGTCTCGAGAAGGGACGCACTTCCGGCTACGAGAAGTTCGAGGGGCCCGACCCGGCGGAATGGACCGCGCGTGGCTATGCGGTCGTCAACGTGGACGCCCGCGGGTGCGGCGACTCGGAGGGCAATATCGTGTTCTGGGGCCAGCAGGAGGCCGAGGACATCTGGGATGCGATCGACTGGCTGGCGCGGCAGCCGTGGTGCTCCGGCTCGGTCGGCATGGCCGGCAATTCGTGGCTGTCCATCGCGCAGGTCAACTTCGCCTCGCGGTTCGCGCACCCGGCCCTCAAGGCCCTCGCGCCGTGGGAAGGGCTCACGGATCTCTACCGGGATTTGGTGTTCCGTGGGGGACGGCCGCACAACGAGCGGTTCCACGCCATGATCCTCACGGGCTTCGCCGGCCACGGGGCCGCGGAGAACATGCCGGCCATGATCCGCAAGCGGCCCTTCTATGATGACTACTGGCAGAGCAAGCGCATTCACCCGGAACGGATTGGCGACGTGCCGTTGTATGTTCTAGCATCGTATTCGTCCATGCTGCATACCCGTGGCTCCTTCGAGACGTTCCGTGCCGCCCAGAGCCCGCGCAAATGGCTCCGTGTGCATCCCTATCAGGAATGGTACGACCTCTATCGTCCGGAGATGGTCGAAGACCTGGCACGATACTTTGATCGGTATCTCAAGGGCGTTGAGAATGGCTGGGAGGAGAGTACCCCGCCAGTCAGACTCTCGCTGCTCGGGTTCGAAGATAGTGTTGTGCAGACAATTTGTGAACGACCTGAGAAGGAGTACCCATTAGCGCGGCAGGAATTGAAGAGGTTCTATCTCAGGCCGGAGACCATGACGTTGCAGCCACAGCAGCCAGTTGCTGTATCATCCGTCGCACATGCAGGACACGACCTGAAAGCCAGCTCGGTGAGCACTTCCCCATGAATCTTCTCTAATCACGCACTAACCGCTTGCACCGTCCAGGATTTCGTCCTATACTTTGACCAATACACCGAACTCGCCGGATACCCGCAGGTCCGACTCTGGATGTCCTGTCCAGATCACGATGACCTGGACGTCGCGGTGCAAATCCGCAAGATCAACCGCGACGGCAAGCTTCTTGAGCATCTCAACTATCCGTGCCCCATGCCGGCGACGGAAGTCCCGAATGTGAACACCGTCAAGACCCTGGGTCCGTCGGGCTTCCTGCGCGCCTCGCACGCGGTCACTCGCGATGATGATGAAACCCGATCGACCGCGGACGAGATCATGTACCGGCATGATCGACGGGAGCCGATTGCCCCCGGGACCATTGTACCATTGGACATCGGTCTCTGGCCGATGGGCATGGTCTTTGGGCCCGGGGAGGGCATCGTGCTCCGTGTGTCGGGCCACGATATGTGTTTCCCGGAGGTGGACTTCATGCGGCCGACGGAGCCGGACGATGAGAATCAAGGGGCCCATGTGGTCTACGGGGGAGGCGAGTATGCTTCGCATCTGGTGTTGCCTTTTGTGTGAGTCGTGTAGAGTTGGTTGTGGGAACAAACAGTATCACTCCTTGGGTTCTGGTTTCTGACAGACCACCAACTGGAACAAATAGGGGGGCGATCCGAATTGATCGACCAGGTTTTTAATAGAAGACGACCATCGAACAAAGTCAATGCGCATTTGACAGGACAGCCTGATCCACTCACCCCGTTCCTGGTACTGGTACTTCTGCGCCATGGCGTCCGATGTCCGATCTAGCCTTATTTTGATGGACTGTGCTGTACTTTTGTGTCTGAAAATCCCCTGGGGAGGGGGGCTGCTCCGAACGGAAGATGAGAGCAGATCTGTGTGGAAAACCGACGCATGATCCAGGCTAGACGCCTGCGAGATTCGACGATCACAGTGGTGAAAAGCACCAAAGCACTCTCGAGGGACTAAAAAGGGAATAGGTACGGAGTACTGTAGCGCCCTTGAATCCAGAAACTATGGAAGATTATTTACATCTTCCGATGAGATAGATCACAATTCCCTTCCACTTACCCCATTCAAGGGCGAGAGCCATTTGGGAAGCTTCGACGAAGTACGCATAAGCGAGGTACTGCTCCGTACCAGTGTGGCGAAGGGAAGGAGGAGGTTCTGTACACTTATGTGACGCGTCATATCATTTCATTCCATGCATCGGTGCAGCATGCAAATACAAATCACAAAGACGGTCGAGGCCAATTGAGGCGTCAAGCCCAGATCGAATGATGGGTTTGCTGCATACTGGAAATCTGACCGGCCTACAGTACTCCCTACGAAGTTGCGACTTGGTCTCTCCGAGGATCCCCTCAAGCCTCGCCTCCCTTCCATTTCTTATATTCAGCACCAAGTTCGTCTAGGCAAAGTCATAGCCCAAGCAAGCCACATTCTCCGTAATGTCGACGATAATGGGGCTCATGCCACGGCTTCTGTCACCACCACCACCACCACCACATCAAAGAAGCGAAGAAGCAAAGCAGCGAAGCGAAGTGAGGTAGAATGATTACGCTTGTTTGACCGAGGTGTGAAAGGCTCTAGCGGCGGCAAAGCCAACCTTTCAGCAAAGCGTTCCAGACTAACGGAAGTAGACTTCCTACACCGACACCACCCACTACTCCCTGACAATCTCACCAGAACACAATCCCCGACCAGCTGTCAAACAACCCCCAACAATAGAGTCGGAGTCGATCCCAACTCCACCAGGACCCGCCGAAGGTCCACCTCCCGGCCGAAGACCTAGCTTTACATGCAGCGTGAGTACTGTACTCCATTGGTAGCCCACTTTTGGTGCAGTGACAGGTCGGTAGGTACGGTTCAGCCGAGGTTGCTTCATCCCAAACCCCAGTCAAGGGGAGGGAGTCCGGTCCGTCCCGGGACGAACACTTGCCGCTTTCATACTAGCCAGAAGCCTGATCTGCCTCACTGAGAAGGGGCCACTGCAATTGGGCCGATCATGTCCGACGGAGTATTCTTCGGGACCCAATTCATTGGGACGGGGGGCTCATAGTAGTGGTTGCCTGCTCGAGGTTCTTCCTCAATCCGTGATCGGGTGTATCGGCGGGTGGTGGTGGTGGCTGGCCCCCCGCCCCCCCCCCCCCCCCCGCCCAATTGATCAATGCACCCATAAATCTCCTGAATAGCATCATCATTTCTTGACTGCAGTGTACAAAGTACGTAGTCGGGAGCGGACCCCAGGAATGACTAATGACAATCTACCGTAAGCGAATGCTAGGAGAGAACTAACGAGAAGACGTATCAGATAATTGTCAATAGCCTTGTTCTTTTTGCGCTGCGCGGGACTTTTGATTTTAAAGTGACAAGTTTGTTTTAGGTGCCTTAGTGAGTAGCTAATCTAGGGGGTTACTTGGTAGGTGCTGTACATAGGTTCGAGGTTATCTTTTTCTGTCCGGTGAGTTTCGAGGGTATATATACCAACTTGAGCAGCAGTCAGGGATGTACTGTACTGCAACCCCTTCAATTTCAACCTCCGAGCAACTTCATCTTACCTTTAGCCTACCCGATTCTATCGCAGAGCAATCCAATTCAATTCAATACGCCACGATCCGTGACAAGCTTCTCTTAGTCCCCCCAACCCCAAGTCTAATTCCGTCTTCTGCAAAACACCATAGAATCAACATGAAGCTCGTGTACCTCGTCTCGGTTTTCATGGCCACAGTGGCAATGACAGCTCCGGTTCCAGACACAGATGCGGTGGCGCTGGGCGAGAAGCAGGTACGTTGCTGAATCCTTGCGAGCTTGATGGGATGAAATGATCTGCTAACGATGCAATCAATGCAGACGAGCAGGGCCATGATGCTGGCCAGGAATGATACGCCTACCACCGGGATCTCGAAGAAGGTCGAGGAAGCGCAGCAGCAACAGCAGCAGCAACAGCAACAAGGGCAGCAGGGGCAGCAACAAGGACAGGGTCGGAATTAAGTGAGAGTCTGGTCTGGGGAAGAGGGTTGTCAAGTCGAGCCGGGGAGGGGAGAATATTCCACAAGATGGTTGCGGGTGTGCTTCGATTAGGGCTGCAAGAATGGAAGGGAGGTCTGGTTCGAGGCGGAGATATGGGTGACTACCTTAGGTATTCTTGCTGGTGGTCGACTGTCCATCGTACATTGCTGGGACTCGGGAGAGTGATCGTGTTTCCTTTGTTGGATGCGTGTGCCCGGATCGAAGGACGGCCGGATTGGGTAATATGGGAGGCCGCGATGTGCTACTTGCGTCGCATGTGCAAGTTTTTTATTGGGAGATTGATGGTTTCCAGATAAATTGCAGTGTGTCAGGCTACTGGTATTTGATTGAGAGACTGTTTGTGTTTTGGTTACAGCTGTTTGATTGTGTTTCCAGTGGCAGCAATGGTTGCTTGATGATGTATGTACCGTTCGGTAGTGAAAGGCTGTAGTTGGGAAACAACATTACACAGCTTGACGATGATATCTGACATGCGAGGCTTATGCAGAGCAACAGCATTGCTGTCAAGCAAGATCTTGTTTGACGGAGACAAGGTGGTAAAGGTCAAGGGGCCGTGCGTCAAGTCCCCGGTTGCAGCAAGAGCACATACGTCTCTACCTTAGGCATCGAATTGACTCAGAGCTGACTGTTTCTACTGTGGTATGACCACGGAACCTCAAACAGCTATGTCACACAGATACACCCCTAATCTCCCGACTTCCTCTCTGCCCGTGGAGCGGCTCTTTGTCTGCCAACCCTTGCCACAGATCACGGCGATATGCCTCGAAACGGCTCTCTCGGGATCGCCGAGAGTCTGACAATGAAGCTGAAGCCCAACTCATGATTCAGGCCTCCGCTTGCTCGGCCGTGACCGAGCACCGCCTGCTCAGTAGGGTAGTTGTTGTGCCAGGAAGCCCGATCTCTCGATCCATGGACGGCCGGGTGGTATCGATCAAGCCACCTGATGCATGGGGCGTAAAAGAACCTGTCATATTGGTCGTGGGGACTGCCCCTCTGAGTAAATGACATAAATGACATAATGATAGACTTTTCCCCAGATCGTGGCCAGGCGACATGATGAACGCCTAGACTTCGTCGCCGTCCGGGGTTGGTGCGGGTTCCACGGCGTGGCTGTTGCATGCGGCGGCCGGGAGCCACTCAGCATAGTGCACGCACAACCAGTACTCCGTACCGAGCCATGGGAACCCGGCCACCCAACCCCTCCACGTGAGCACCTGACATGGGCTCACTCCGGGGAAAAGACACCCTGGTCTCTCAATTAAGTATCCCAGACGAATGCTGTCGCTGACACCTCCATCTAGAAGATTCAAACGAAATAGGGATGCGGGAAGCTGCGATTTCGTGACATCATGATTCATCATCCATCTCCTCGTGTCTCGGGTGTTTCGTATACTATGAGGTCTATATAACGGCTTCTGTAGACCGGTTACGGCTCGGTTTGGGATCTCGTAATTCTCTGGATGACTGGATTCCGATCAACTTTGACATAACGAACGAAGCAAGCTAGCGAACAATGGTCTTCTCCAAGCTGAGGCGACCGGGAGGTAGGCCCGACACTTACTCTGCCGGGGACAATAGGGCCACGGCAGATAGAACACTCTCCACGGCGCCGATCCAAGAAGCAAAAGAGGAAGAGCTAGTTGACACGCCCATTCCGCTCCTCACATGGCGCTCTTTTCTCATGGGAGTCTTCGTGTCGATGGGAGGTTTCCTCTTCGGGTACGACACGGGTCAGATTTCCGGGTTCTTAGAGATGCCGAACTTCCTTCAACGATACGGCCAACAGCGTTCCGATGGCACGTATTACTTTACCAATGCCCGCTCGGGCCTCATCGTGGCGTTGGTAAGAGCTCTGTTCCTCTGCTCTAAAGTTTTGCTCACGAGGCTAACGCATTCCTTCAGCTGTCCGTTGGCACCCTGATCGGCGCTCTCGTTGCAGCTCCCATCGCAGATCGCGTGGGTCGCAAATGGTCCATTAGTGGATGGTCAGCCATGGTGTGTGTGGGCATCACGGTTCAGATATCCTCTCCGTCCGGGAAGTGGTATCAAGTGGCCATGGGTCGTTGGGTGGCAGGCCTCGGTGTCGGGGCATTGTCATTGCTCGTGCCGATGTATCAAGCCGAAACTGGACCAAGACACATTCGTGGCTCACTGGTCAGGTATGCTTGCTCCCTGTCCCCTGTCATCTTCTACCGCGCACTAATACTGCAACAGTACCTACCAGCTGTTCATCACGTTGGGCATCTTCGTCGCCAACTGCATCAACTTCGGGACCGAAGACATGGACAGCACCGCCTCCTGGCGCATTCCCATGGGCATCACCTACCTGTGGGCGATCGTCCTGGGGGTGGGGATTTCGCTGTTCCCCGAAACCGTCCGATACGACTATCGGCACGGCAAGGTCGAGCGAGCAACCGACACCATCGCCAAGATGTACGGGATTCCCCATAATCACCGCAGACTGAAGGAAGAACTCGATGAGATCAAGCAAAAGTACGAGGAGGAACTGGCGCGTGGGAAGGTGAGCTGGGTCCAGCTCTTCAAGGGGCCGCGCATGAAGTACCGGATAGCAGTCGGAGTGGCTCTCCAGGCACTGCAACAACTGACCGGGGTAAGTTGAGCCATCCCGCCTGCTCCCAAAATAGCACTAGCTAACAAAGACCCCAGGCCAATTACTTCTTCTACTACGGGACAACCATCTTCCAAGGCGCCGGGATCAGTAACAGCTACGTCACACAGATGATCCTCGGTGGTGTGAACTTTGGGACCACGTTCTTGGGTCTGTATCTGATCGAGAACTATGGCCGTCGGCGGTCGTTGATCGCCGGTGCGCTGTGGATGTTCGTGTGCTTCATGATCTTCGCCTCGGTGGGCCACTTCGAACTGGACCGGGAAGACCCGGAGAGCACGCACACCGCCGGGGTGGTCATGGTCGTGTTCGCCTGTCTGTTCATCCTGGGGTTCGCCTCCACGTGGGGCCCCATGGTGTGGACGATCATCGCGGAGCTGTACCCGTCCGAGTACCGCGCGCGGGCCATGTCGCTGGCCACCGCGTCCAACTGGCTCTGGAACTTCCTGCTGGCCTTCTTCACCCCCTTCATCACGAGCGCGATCGACTTCCGGTTCGGCTACGTCTTCGCCGGCTGTCTGTTCCTGGCCGCGGGCCTGGTGTACCTGACGGTGATCGAGGGCCGCGGCCGCACCCTGGAGGAGATCGACACCATGTACGTGATGCGCGTCCCGCCCTGGAAGAGCTCCAAGTTCCAGTTCGAGGAGCTGCAGCCCTACGATCGCCGCGGCTCCGCGACGGAGAAAGCCGTCGCCGCTCATATCCCGCGTGTGGGCGATGGCCAGCCCTCCACCTCCCATACCACGGAGGTGTAATCTTGTTTTCTTGGGTGGAGGGCAGTCTTTCCTAGTAGGATAGCTGGAGTTGAATGTACATTATCCGAAGCTGCTGGTTGTGGTTTTTCACATCGCCGAGTTCTTGCATTTTCCGTTCGATAGTCCTAGCTGGCGTCTGAGTACAGTACCTTCCTACCTACCTACAGTTAATACAATCTCCAATAACTTGAAATCATGAATGCTGTATAGTAAGATTGAATGCTGGGAGTCTCAGCGACACATTACCCAAACATTCAACGACTGTAAATCCAGGCTGGATCGCACCGCACACTCGTCGTCGAGCCCGGATGATCTACAGTACACTGCCAATGTCAACTGCCCCCCTCCCACAAATCACTGCAGGCTGATCGAAGCCATCACTCACGATTCCCGTCAACACACGTCGTCGATGCACGATAGCATGGGCAGTGAAGCTTACCCATGAGAATCGCATACATAAAAATCAAATCAAAACCACAATCCACCTCGAACCCCCCAACCCCACCGGCCGACCGCAACGCCCTCCTCAACATCCATCCACGACGGATGAAGAAAGATAGACCCATCCGAAAGGGGGGGGAGGTTATATTCCCGCCACCATCACATGACACACGACATGGAACGGAAGAGGAAGCCGCGCAATCCCCCCGCCCCGGCATCGCCGCTGAGTCACTTGGCAATTAGCGACGTGACGCGAGAGAACCGCACATTTAGGGATGGATGATCTTGCTGGTTTAGTGGGGGGGGGGGCGACTCGGACACAGCGCTGCGCCGCGCGGTTTGATGGGCGATCGGGGATGTTTGGTGAGTG
Organism: Aspergillus brunneoviolaceus CBS 621.78; assembly: GCF_003184695.1. NCBI lineage: Eukaryota > Fungi > Ascomycota > Eurotiomycetes > Eurotiales > Aspergillaceae > Aspergillus > Aspergillus brunneoviolaceus. The sequence continues at coordinate 425,007 of NW_020290747.1, read as the reverse complement.
TACTTCAGTATGCACCTGTGGAGGTGGGGAGTTGGTCAGGTATTTGTTGTGGGGGGCGGGGGGTCAGTAACAGTTTACAAATGACGAGGGTGGAAGGTTTGCTGATTGTTGTTGGTTGTAGGTGTAGGTGTGGGTGTAGATGTAAGAGGTAGGATCGTGAAAGTGCCGTGCTAGATGGCTGCTATGCGCAACGGGGTTGGTCAGGTCACGGGTATGGACCATTGGTCACCGGTGGTTTACGCGATGATGGGTAAGGCATCTACTCGCATGGGTTTTCGGTACTTCGATGGAATCAACGCGAGGAGTACACTAGGCTAGAGCTTATAGGTGATTTTAGGGGAAGAGGGATAGAAAAGAAGCATTGTTCTATGGACTGAATGCTATTTATCAAACATGCGATAAAAAAAAAAGGAAAGCGACGACGCGGGGAAATAGTTATGAACAATGATATGTTGAATAGTGTCATGTACAGTCCACCCAAAGAATGAAAGGGTACCTGGATCGAATGTGATCTCTTGAATGGAAAACAAGCCCGAAAGTGACCCTTGAAGTGGTCAGGCCAACTCCGCGCCTTACAAAGCAGCCATCACTCCCAAGACACCCGCTACGCCGGCGATGCCGTAGCCCAACACTGCAGCGGGAGTAGCCTGGACACCCGCGCCCTCGGAGCTGGAGCTCGAGGCCGTGCTGCTGCTGCTGCTGCTGCTGCGGCTATTGCCAGTCGACGTACCAGTGGTGGAGGTGGTACCGGTCGTAGTGGCGGTCGCCGTGGTCACCGTCGCGGTGTTCCCGCCGGAGACAGTCGAGGTGGCCGTGGCCTCGCCGTTGGTGCCGGTGAGGGTGGTCAGGTCGTCCCAGCGGGAGGAGGCCTTGGAGGCGACATCGGAAGCCCGGGACCGCGCGTCGGAGGCGACCGACTGCCCGTAGGACTCGGCGCTGGAGGCCACCGATTCACCCCAGGAGCGGGCGTCGGAGGCGGCGGCCGCACCGCCCGTCTCGGCCGCGCTAGCGATCGAGGTCGCCGCCGAGACGATGTTGGTCGCCGCGTTCTCCGCCCCCGAGGCCACCGTCTGCGCGATGCCCTCGGCACCCGACACGATGCTGCCGACGATGTCGCCCTGGGGGGCGGCGAGGGCGGAGCCGCTGAGGAAGGCGGTGGTCAGGAGGAGGGTTTGGAGTTGCATGTTGACGGTTTCTTGTGATTCTGTGGATGGTTGGTAGGATTGAAGGCGAGAGTTGTATAGTATAGTAGAGGTGGTGGGTGGAAAGTGGTTAGGCGAGATAAGGATAAGGATAAGGATAAGGAACGCTGAGAATAACTGTGATTGAACCCGGGGTATATGGGTATATGGGGTATCTATGTGAATGTCCAGGAATAAAAGTAGATTACAGAAGATCAGCGCTAGGTAACGACGAAAGACGAACAATTTATAACAATCGGCAGATGCGGCAAACGATGGGTACACAAAACCCCCATGGACCTGAAATTTGGGGATCGTCAGTCCCCTGGAGGGTCCGGTCCCAGTTTCGTCCCAGTTCCAACAGTTGCCCGACCCCTTCCGATCGGTCAGATTTCCAGAAATAAGAATAGCATCCATTCACCGATGGCATTGCCGTCCCAAGCCACCGTGGCTGTCGGCTTTTGCGCATCCACTTGCTCGCGCGGATTTGACGGAACAGCGAATGGTGGTTTGGGGGCAGTCCGGCGAATCCTGTAGATCGAGGGACATGCGATTGCGGCTCAGCGACCCACTACGTATGCCTTCCGGTGGCTGAGCGAGGCACCGAGTTCTGGAAATATCGATGCCTAGTTACTAAGCATGCATAAAAGCAAACACAGCACAGGAACTTGGCCACTGCACTGCAACTGGCGACTGGTGCAGTGGACGAACCAGGGGCCCTCCCCCAACAATTTACTTGAGTAACCCAACTAAAGCCCGAATGGATCAACTGCGAATTACCAGTTAGGCGATGCAGTACTATTCTTCACTTCTCGATGGGTCTTCTGAAATAGGTGTGTTCTCAACAGTTTCCTTAGTAGCGATATACAACTACAGGCCGCGGCACCTGTAAACTCGATCGCAGATCGACATCGGAAATTAGCCATGCCTGACGTGCTCGGCTCCTGGTCTATGGCAGATAGGGTCAAGGCCCATGCGAGCCTACTGCAAGTGTCGGATCCCACTTTAATTGAGAATCACAGCGGAACCTTGGCAGTCAGAATATCATTATTATACTTGAATAAGACAATCCCTCAACATTCTCCATAGCGCCAGTTGGCATAGCGGTCGGCTTATTTCACCAAACACTGCCCCGGGATGAGGTCGAAGCAGACAGTTGTCTGTCTCAGCTGCTTGGCCGATATCGCGACCCGTCTCTGATCCTCAGAAAAGTGCTGAGCCTGAATGGGAAACAAGCAAACACTGCCCAGTGAGATTTGCATGTGTTGCCGGTTGTCGTGTGCTCGCAGATGTTGCTTGATTGTCCCTAGAAACACTTCGTGGGACGAGCTCACCGCCGAGTTTGATAATTGATGGGCGGGACTGGCAGGTCACCTGAGATCAATCCTGACCTTTTCTTCCCTCCCTGCCCCGGGCCTCTCCCATCACACCTTCCGTTTGCACGGCCGCTACACATCGTCATTTGCCACTCACTCACTCACTCACTCACTCACTCACTTGCTTGCTTGAGATTCATTCCTTCGACATCATTGTTGAATTGCCCGTAGTGGTGTATCACCTACACCCTCATAATAAGTATTTTACTCTCGCACATCAATCGTGCCATCTTCGCCTACTCTTCCCTTCTCTCACTTCTTTCTTGATCACATGTGATTGTGGTCCTAAGTGGAACCCCATCGAGACCGTCCGCCGACCGTATTTTCGAGCCAGCTGCTGAACGGCACCTTTATCGCTCCACCCCCCACTTGGTCACCCTCTTTTCCTCTTTTCGATTCTGGTCAAATTCAACAGTTTTCCCGCCATTGTGCCAATTCCGCTTGGAATTCTTCCTGTACGAACTTCCGGGACTCTTTGACACTTTTTACCCCGTTGTTGGCCCGCCAGAGCTCCAGTGTCCCCTGCGGGTCTACATGACTTATAGTATGGATTACCCCCCCCCCAAAAAAGCTCCTCAGTTCTTCGTCCCCGACTGACAACACCTCCAGCACACAGACGCGCGGCCTGACCAGCATTAACCTCTGGGGTTGAACTTATCGTTGCGCAGACGGTTTCTGCTTCTCCCAATCTGGATCTTGTATCCTGAACATGCCCTCTTTTACCGGCCAGACCTCTGAGTCTGGTCTCGACTATGATGGTAGGTCTGAGCACAATTCCGCTCCATGCCCTGTCCTTTCTCCGGTTTGTGCCTCTCCTGTAGCTGTAGGTTCCTGGAAGCTTTGTTTCTGGACCAGATCTATGTATAGCCCACTGCGACTTTTACCGTGCTTTCGACCGTCTTAAGCTCAACGTCCCTTGGCACATTCGTTGTTTTCGTTGTGCTGTCACTTGATGTTGCTGGATTCTGACCAATTGTCAAGGGCCCCAACCGATCATGGGAACCGGTCTAAATGTGGCTTTCCAAAGACGTCGTCAGACGACCGGCCACTCGGACTCTGCGACTTCGTCGGAAACAAATATTCCTAAGCACCACCGGGCCCCGGTGCCCAAGAAAGCAACAGCTCGACCGCCAATCCATCCACCGACCTCTCTCAGTAGCCAGAGTTCCAGCAATTTGACTGAATCTGCCATACGCGACGAAAAGGACCCCAGTATGAAGTACAGCGAGGAAGATTCGCAGAATAGTCTTTACAGCCAGGTGTATGAATGGCTTCAACATGAGAGATCTAAGCGCGGTTCTCATCGCTCACTAGGTTCTGGCGTTCCGGATGACGCAGCAAGTGCTGGCCAAGTTGCAGGCAGCAATAGCACCGACATGTCAGTAGAGGAGAGGTCGTCTTCCAGCACACAGATTCCTATGGCTCTCGACAAGCTCGAGAAAATCTTGCTTCAGTACGCTGCTTCGCGACAGGACAACGGTGCTGTGCGGCGACTTCGACGCCATCGATCTAGAGGACTACGAAGAGGATCGGCTTCCGAGTCGGACTTTTCGGATCTCGACGTCGCGGCTCCTAGTGTGGATGCGGTGCTGGACAACTCTAAGACCCTAGCCTACAGCGGAGGCGGCGCAGACGATGACGACAGCGAACAAGGTGCCAGTGTCCGTTGCGCCAAAGACAGAGAAGCCTGGATGGCTTTCAAGACTGAGATACTCCGCATCGCGCACACCTTGCAGTTCAAGGGATGGCGAAAGCTACCCATGGATCTCGCCGCCGACATTGAGGTCATTCGACTCAGCGGTGCTCTGACAAATGCGGTGTATGTGGTGAATCCGCCACAACACATTCCGGTCCCGAAGGCCGAGGATGGTTCTTATTCTTTGGTTGCGAGAAAGCCTCCTCCGTAAGTGCCTCCTTTCCCAAGTCAGATGAAAGTCATAAGAGGTGATCTAATCCCCTGCAGGAAGCTTCTGTTGCGCATCTATGGCCCGCAGGTGGATCACTTGATTGATCGAGAAAATGAGTTACAGATTCTTCGGCGCCTAGGCCGTAAGAACATCGGCCCCAAAGTGCTAGGTACCTTTCAGAATGGACGTTTTGAGGAGTATTTCGAAGCCCGTCCTTTGACACCCTGCGAGCTTCGGGATCCTCTCACTATGAAGCAGATTGCCAAACGGATGAGAGAACTTCATGACGGGGTTGAATTGCTCCCAGAAGAGAGGGAAGGAGGGCCGATGGTATTCAAGAACTGGGACAAATGGGTCGACCGTTGCGAGCAGGTCATCAACTGGCTGGACAAGGAGATACAATCTGAGCACAGCGCAAGCAAGTCGATCTCAGAGCCATGGCGTCGGCGAGGCTTTGTTTGCGGTGTTCCCTGGCCGGTATTCAGAAGGGCAGTCGACAATTATCGCAAGTGGCTCATCTCCAGTTGCGGTGGAAGTAATGCCCTGAAACAGCAACTGGTCTTTGCGCACAACGATGTAAGTCTGCTGCTTCCACCTTTTATGGATAAAATGCTGACTGGGTGTCGAGACACAATATGGCAATCTGCTGAGAATGGAGCCAAGTCAAGAGTCGCCCCTGCTTCGTCCTGAGAACAAGCATAAGCAGCTCGTTGTGATCGATTTCGAATATGCTTCGGCGAACACGCCCGGTTTTGAATTCGCGAACCACTTCGTGAGTACTTCCTAGAGCTTTCTGCCAATTCATCACTAACCCACATTGACAGTCTGAATGGTGCTACAACTATCACGACGCGGAAAGACCTTGGGCGTGCAATAATACGGAATACCCAACTCCGGCACAGCAACGTCAGTTCATCAGTGCTTACCTCAGCCATCGGCCGGGATTGCGCGAGCAGGCCTCGCCGTCCATCACGCCACTGATGCGGGCAGGTACTTCCAATTCGACTTCTCTTGCGCCGCTGAGTCTCGATGCCGGTCCAGATTTGGATGTGATGGCTAGTGTGGATATCGAGAGATCTCATGCGGACGGTATAGAAGCCAAGATTCAGGCCCTAATGACGCAGACAAAGCTCTGGCGCGTGATCACGTCCGCTCAGTGGGTGGCTTGGGGAATTGTCCAAGCGAAGGTTCCAGGCATGGAAGAAGGTATCAATGCGGACGCCATAGCATCCAATGGTCAAGGTGATACCGCGAATGGCAACCGCGCGCACGTAGAGACGACTACTAATGTGCCTACCTCGACTCCCCCGGTGGACGCGGATGTCGATGAGTCTGACGAATTCGACTACCTCGCATATGCGCAAGACCGCGCCATGTTCTTCTGGTCTGACCTCTTGTCGATGGGATTTGTACAAGAGGATGAATTGCCGGCGCCAATGGTCGAACAAATCAAGTCACGGATCACCAAGTACTAGGTGGCCTCTGATGACCACACACGATAAGGACGGAAACTGGTCGGACATGAATGACGAAGCGGTCTTCTCTTCTGCCATATGTTTGTCTTGGTACTGTACATACATACATCATACCTACATAGCCAGGAGTATCATCACATCACTGATTCTAAATTGAGTTCATCATCCAAAGGAGCCACAGGCAACCTTCTGCTAGCCATAGTACAGAGAGAGGGCGGGGAAATCACTTCCGCATCAACTTCCTCTGGGTCTCCTTCTTGGCCCCCTCGACCCACTCGTCGAATTTGCCCTCTTGCTCCTTCATGCCGGCCACCCCCTTCATGACCTCCCCGATGAAGCCGACGAAATTCGACTTGCGCAGGGTATTCTCCCACGCCCAGGCCCTCCGCTTGCGCTCCTCGGTCTCCAGCGCCTCGGCGTCGCCGAACTCGCGGGCCTGGACGCGCAGATCCCGGCACACGGCCATGAGGTTGAACCGCGTCTCGCCCTCGGGGTACCGGGCGATGCGCTGCTGGATCACCTCGATGACCTTCTCGGGAAAGCCCTCGGGGGTACAGTCCCCGTGGACGATGGGATGCGGCTGCAGGCCGTCCAGCTCATACAGCCGGCCGGCGACGGGCGTGTACGCGATGAAGTGATAGACGTCCCCGCCCTCCTCATCCTGCTGGGCGCGCTGGGTCTCGTCGACGAAGGGCGAGGACCGCGCGAAGGCGTTGTGCGCGGTGCGGATCGGCTCGCTGTTCGACAGCGCCTCGCCCAGGAGATCCGGGGGGAAGCCTGTGGTGAAATCCTTGAAGGCGCGGAGTTCCGGTCCGATGTCGATTTTTGGTAGTTGGGAGGAGGGTGAGGGGGGGGCGGTGTCGTGGTTGAGGATCACGGAGAGGATGGCTTGCGTGCCGCAGGCGTTTTGGATGGTTTGGTTCGCAAAGAAGAGCGTCGGTGGCGGGTTGGCGTCGTGGGTTCCTGCCGGGGGTTGCTGTTGTGTTGTTGTTGTTGTACTTGTGGATGTGGACGGGGGGTGGTCGCGGATCCATTTGAAGAGGAAGATTACGCCGTAGACGGGGCTGCGTGGTGGTGGTTTGGTTGGTTAGTGAGATGGATGGTTGGCAGTGGGTGAAGGGGAGTACCTTAATGAGCGGATCGTGTCGGCATCTAGGGAGATCAGTTCTTCGAATTGCACGTCTTTGACGCCGAGGTTCTCGATCAGAGAGGTGAAGACGCCCTATTTGCATTTGCGGTGCGGGCGGTTAGATTGTAGTTTGCGGCTTCGCGGTGAAGGATGATTGCTTTACCTCGTCGGATTCAATGGTGCTCCAGCCTCCGCCTTCGGACATGATGATGATTCTCCTTTGTCTTTGGGTGTTCTGTTGAGAAAGGTCTCTGTTGGGTTGTAGTTCGTATGATTCGGGCAAGCTTGGCTTGGATTGGATTGTGACGCCAATTCATTCATCATCGGAAGCTGTTGTTTGCTTGGGGTGCAAACAGAAACCGGGGCCCTGCGATCTACTTACCGGATTAGGATTAGTGCTGGTGCGTGGATCGCTTCGTCAAGCTTTGGGCTGGATATACTACGCAAATAGTCTATCCGAGCTTCGGTTTCTCGATCGAATTTCTCTTGTGTATAAGCTTCTCTTTGCTATCTACTGCTTCTACTAGGCCCCGGGTCTCTGACTACTTCGCTGAAGCTATCTCGAAGCTGAACGTCTAAAGCAGACCATTGCCTGGAAGCTCAGGTCTCGTCTCGCCAGTCCAATCACTCTGACATGCGTATTTCACAGAAGTATGGTGCATTAGCAGAGCGGGAAATTCTTGCGCTTCTCCAGAAATTGAGCATGGCTTGCTCAACTCACAGCCTCTGGCCCAAAAGTACCGAGAACCGTATCAAATACCCGCTCCAAGAGGGAAGCCCCTTGCGCCCTTTTACCCATGTTTCTGAAACCTCACGGACACCACGGACACCACGGACATCGTTCGGCCAAAGCGCTATGATCTGCGCGAATTTGATGAGGAAAACATAGCCCGCCGAAACCTCTTGACACGGAGTAGAAAGCAACAGCGCAACATCAACATGAAACTGATGTCGTCACGGACGCTGAAGCAGCGGCAGACGAAGAATGCCTTGGACAGCAAGTTCTCCTGGCCTTGAGACGTGCCTGCAGGGGCCAGTGCGCGCGGAACGGAAAGGGCTGCAGATCTTCATGAAAGTCTCCGATCCTAAGTCTATACATTATTACGAGTAACATCTGGCTTGTCTGTTTCTTGACTCGCCCGTCCCCGTAGGGGGTGGCAAACCTCCCGCGGCTCAGCCAGATTCCCAGCCCCCCTGTCTGCCCTGGGAACGTTTGGCATGTTGGACGGGCACGAATAGTTTTGCTTCCTCCTTCACTGGCTGGACAGGGGCTCCTTTTGCCAAAGTATCCAGTGAGAGAACCTTGAAACCCTGGATCAGAGGACTTGGTCTAAAACATTCGGGGGCGGAATCCAAGGCGCAGTGGTTAGTATTCTCGTGATGCGAGACATTGCGGCCGAAAGAAGGAGCCAATACCATGGCCGATAGGGCAGAACTATGATGCAAGAGGGAGGCAAAAATAAGTTTCGAGATTGGGGGGTGGATGCCTGTCTAAATACTTGCTGCTCAAGGCAGCTAGGGTGATCGACCGTTGGGGCGGCCGTTGATGCACCATCTGTGCTTCAAAGCCGTGGCTCAGGCTACCGACAAGACTGTACCTGGCGATCAGAGATTTAGCTTCGGTACGATGCATTTGTTATTGGTTGCTTACTTTCCTGGTTGAGACTCTATATTACATATACGCACGACTGACGCCCGGGTCCGGCCTTTGTCATGGCTATGAGCGAGCTATAGCAACATTGGAGATTAGTTAGAAGCCTTGAACTGACATTTCAATATCTTGACAGGTAAGCCCAGAGAGTCTCAGCAAGATCGAGACGAAGCGGGCTCATCGGACAGCAAACTCGGTCGAGCAGGTGGCACGGAATGCCGATGGCTCTTTTGTTGTCAAGCCTACGCGGACCTGCATTCCGTTGCAACAGGACATCCACCATTCCTCCAGGGACCCAGTCGGAGACCTGGAATAAGCTTGTCAGGCATGCCACTTGCTATTCATATTATTTATAGGAACTGGTTCCCTTTATCTCTTGCTGTTGAGACGTCTGTGCCTTCTCCTTCGTGCGCAGCCCAGGGTATCTCTTGAAAACGCTACACGAGCAGACGAGCCGTTGTCTACCTCAGTGAACATCGGCGCAATTGTGGCATATCTGTCTGACTGTGGATACAAGCAGTGTAAGTGTTATAACCCCGAACCTTCACAAGGTTGAAGACCCTTGACATGAAGAACCCACGACTAACCAAGTCGATTACCCCAGCTTAGTCGGCTCCCTTTCGTGTCAGAGACAACCACGCGTTCCCATATACCTCAAGATGAAGAGTGTTGCCCTTCTCTGCGGCCTTCTGGCCTCGTCGGTGTCGGCCCACATCCAGATGTCCAACCCGTACCCCATCCGCAGTCCCCTCAACCCCAACGGCGGTGACAACAAGGACTACTCGTACACCAATCCTCTGTCCAGTGACGGCCACGACTTCCCGTGCAAGGGATACGCGAATGACCCGTTCTCGTCGGTGGCCAACTACTCCCCGGGTGGTTCATACAGCCTGGAACTGCAGGGCAGTGCCACGCACGAGGGAGGGTCCTGCCAAATCTCCCTGTCCTACGACCAGGGCAAGTCGTTCAAGGTGATCCACTCGATGATCGGCGGATGCCCCCTCACCTCCAAGTACCAGTTCTCGATCCCCTCGGACGCTCCCGGCGGGCAGGCGCTCCTGGCGTGGTCGTGGTTCAACAAGGTCGGCAACCGCGAGATGTACATGAACTGCGCCCAGGTCACCATCGGTGGCTCCAAGAAGCGGGACGTCGCGCAGCAGGAGGTCGCTGGGGCCGTTGCCAGCTACAGCAGCGCCCCGCCCATGTTCATCGCCAACATCAACGGACCGGGCGGCTGCACGACCACGGAAGGCCAGGATGTCAACTTCCCCATGCCCGGCTCGTCTGTGGAGGGTAGCGGCTCCGGCACCGGTTACACCTGCACCGGCTCGGCGGATTTCCTGGGCGGCTCCCACGGCTCCAACTCCGCCGCCTCGTCCCCTGCGTCTTCCTCTTCCTCCTCCCACAACGCATTGACGTCCTCGGCGGCGGGGTATGCATCGCCATCCTCTTCCTCTTCCTCTTCCTCTTCCTCTTCTTCCCACTCGTCGGCCTCTAAGGTGGCATCCGCCTTTGGTTCCAACACCGAGCACACCGTGCTCCTCCCCACTGCCCCTGCTGCCCCTGCCCCCGCAGAGGCCGAGTCCGACCGCGCTGCCCCTGGCGGTAGTGGTGGCGGTAGCGGTAGCTCCTCCCATGGAAACGTGCACGGTGCCGCTCACGGTGCCGCCCACAGTAACACCCACGGCGGCGCTTGCGTGGACAACACCATCATCTGTGACGAGGACGGCAAGAGCTGGGCCCTGTGTGCCCACGGCCGTCCGGTGCACATGGGATCCGTCGCTGCGGGCACATACTGCAAGCACGGTGCCATGCACGCCGCTTGAGGGACTGCCCGGTTCTCGGTTCGTGTGCCCTTGTACCCTTTCCACAGCCAGCGCCTTCTCTTTCCTGCCATACCTAAGTGTTGACGGAGAGTCCAAATGGCGCTCCGCTCTAATGTATCTTCCATAATGATGTATTGTAATGCTCGGTCTACTACATGTCAGCTAAAAGATTTTTGTTTGGATTATCTTGGAATTGAATTGTAATTTTGTGAATAAAGCAGCTTTTCACCGGTAGTGGTACAGCAAGTGGGTGTCGAGAGGTTGTGTTGTTTCGGAGTCTCGTCTAAGTGCTCTTTGTTGACGCTACCACGCCAGTTTTCAAAGCACTAAGTTTCTTCAGAGAAGAGTTTGTAGCTGAATGGAAGAAAAGTTCGAATCATAAACTCTATGTCATTTTTGTACTTCACGAAGATCATATTTAACCGAGGGTCTTGCCCAACTCCTCCGCCCGTGCCGTAGCGGACTGCACGGCCTTGTCGACGATCTCCTTGAAGTTCAGCGCCTCGAAGGTCTGCAGGGCCGCGTGCGTCGTGCCGTTGGGGCTGGTGACGTTCTTGCGCAGCTGCGCGGGCTCCTCATCCGACTCCACCAGCATCTTGCCGGCACCCAGGCACGTCTGCGCCGCCAGACGGGTCGCCTGCTCCTTGGACAGTCCCAGAGCCGTCGCGCTTGCCACCAGATGCTCGACCATGGCGAAGAAATAGGCCGGGCCGGATCCTGAATTTCGACTCTGTTCAGCAGGGAGCCCTTCGGGAGGAATTTTGGAAGGGGTGGGGAAAACCATACCAGACAACCCGGTGACAACGTCCAATAGCTCCTCGCGATCCACCCACTCCGTCGCCTTGCTCACACTGCCCAGAAGCTCGTTGATGACCTCCTTCTCCTGCGCCGTGACGTCCTCACTGGCAACCAGCCCCGAGGCGCCCTCGTTCACCAAGGCGGGGGTGTTGGGCATGACGCGCACGATGTGCGCGGAGCGGCCGTCGCTCGTCTGGACCCACTCGCGCAGGCTCTTCATCGTGATGCCGGCGGCGATGCTGACGACGATGGGGAGCGCGGAGCGCTGGGCCCACGAGGCGGCCAGCTCCTGGCACACGGTCTTGGTGATCTGCGGCTTGACGGCGATGATTACGATGTCGGCGTCCCCGCCGGCGGCGACGTTGTCAGTCGTGGTGCGCACGCCAATGGCGTCCATCTTGGAGCGGTTGACCTCCCACGGTTCGGCGACGATGATCTTCTGCTTCTCGATGTTCTGCGCGACCAGGCCCTTGATGATCGCCGAGGCCATGTTGCCGCCGCCAATGAAGGCGATGGTGCTTTCTTTGAGGGAGGGCATCGTGGTTGGTTTGGTTGTCGGGGTTGGAGGTATGATTGGGGTATCTGTGAAACTTCGGAGGGAAGAGAGGAATAAAGGGATTGAGATGTAGGGTAGTAGTGGTGATGGTGAGGGGGTGGTGAAGTTGTTACTCACCGGCGACGAGACCGGGCCGGCGGGCGGCGTGTGAGTTTGGTGGGGGGAGAAGCTTCGGTTGCTGCGGGGAATGGTCTAACCTCTTTCGGAATTAACCTTGGGTGTCACTTTCATAGTTGCCCGAACGCATGTGATTGCCAGGAACGGTTTGATTCTCCAACTGAATGTTTGACTTGACTTAAGTTGGTACAACCACATCTCTCCGTTCTGGTAACAGTCATTACAGTTTCAGTGTTCTGTTGAGTAGTCCAAGATGAGATGCTCCGGTAAAATGATCCAAAGAAGGCTGTCCAACTGATATACTGGTAGCTTGGCAATCTTTTTTGTCGGTTTTTGACTTCTTCACGGATGCAAGTGTGCTGTCTACAGCCAGCTGTTGGAAGACCCACTTCATGCGATGTTCTCGAACCTGTCGGGTGACCCATCGATCATAGCTCAGATGACAATCTGGTGACAGAGTAAAGTGCTTCCTCCATAGGCTACACCCACGAGGTGTGCTCTGTGTCACTTGCAAAAGCAGGATGGGCCCTTACAGTCCGCGGTGGAGATCCCTATTGGATCTTTTCTGTGGGACTCTCGAGTCAGGGACAGTTGGCCAGTATCTAGGATGCCTGCGTAGTGAGTTCTAAGAAGTAGCACCACATCGCGGAAAGACGGCTCGACACTCGAGTCGAGCAACCCAATGCTGAGAAGGTGTAACTCTCACTATGGGGGATTACACTTATTAGCCGCAAGGCTCAGATCTGGGTCTCGAGGGATTATATAAAGCCCACATGATTCCGTTGTTGGAGACCAGACTCAGACTGCTCTGAAGCTACCTTTCAAGACCGATACTCACAAGCCCTCACCATGTCGGAGTCTTCTGATCTTATGTCACTCCAGGTGCGCATCTGGGTGGCGGAGAAGGATGTTGCGAAATACTTCGAAGCCCTCGGGGCCGTCTTTTACAAGATTGCCCGCGAGCCCGAATGCACGCTCTTCGAAGTGTATCAGTCGCAGGAAAACAAGGGAGAAATTTTGGTGCTCAAGAATTGGTGATCTCGTCCTAACTATCTATCATGCTTATTGTCAGCCGTTGCTAATTGATGGTACTCTAGGAACGCATCAAAGGAATGGGTGGTGAATGTACGGCTTCTGTTTCCTTCCAAAGATAGCTCTCTTCGGCTTGGATCTCTTCTGCTGATATGGGAGCAGGTGGCGATGAAAAGACCGTACCTCGATGAGTACCATGATATCGTCGAACCATTGTTTATCAAGCCCAAAGAGTTGATAATCGCAGATCGTAAGGCTGGGAAATTCAGTGTGGTAAAGACCAATAACGGCCAGATCTGGCCGGCGGATGGACATGAATAGTTGGTCGGGATGAGTCCGTGGCTTCTAGTAATAGGATCTCATAACAAACCAAGTGTTTAGTTCAAATCAAGGAAACCACATCATGTGACAAATACTGGATTGCCTCGAAGTAGTAGAAAAAAATTGAATTGTATCAACATGCTCTGATCACCTGACGCCCCATGCCCGTCGCGTCGAGTACCCGATTAAGAAGCAGCCACCAATTTCCCACCCATCCACATCTCTACATTTCCTCACTTCACTCAGAAGAAAAGGAGAAGCTCTAGCGAGTTTCTCAGCACTAGATACACCAGCAATCTGGGCCCAGCACTTGTCTTCCTCTACAAACTGCTTTCTTGTTCGCCTCTGAAGCCGATTCTACTTTGTATACTCTCTTCAACCTATAACTTACCCTCCGCGACACATCTCCAACATGGCCTCAGTCATGGAAAATGAAGATTCGACCCATACATCTCATGATAATGATAAAGCATCAGATTTATCTCACAGCAGCCCACCATCGCCACTCAGTATTGGCGTCGATTCACTGCACGTCTCCAAGCATCTACCGACCGCTGACGAAGGAGTTACAACCCCGGCCACTCAAAAAAGTGTAAAACCCTCAGGCTCTTTGCACAATAGCTCTGGAGTTTCTCCTGGTGATGGAATCTGTCCAACAACATCGCAGTTCAATCTGTGCTATCGATCCAAGCTTGCTCAGTGGAAACATGCGGCCACTGCGCATATTCGGGGCTCTGACTCGTTAGATTTCTACATACAATCCTTCTTAGACCTGCTCAAGGAAGTTCCTCCATTTTTTCATTCTCCTCCAGAAGAGGTGGTGAGAAATGTGGGAGACTGTCTTATCGAATCAGAGATATGCATCGACTCGACGGAGGATCCCTCCTGCGATCAACCTCGTATGTCACTCAAGTATCGTCACTTCGTCGCAAAGCCACGGCCTATCACATGCTGTACTGCTACGGAGATGCCAACAGAAGTTACGATTCCCGCTACTGCCAGCCCTCTTCGTGCCGGGTACTTCACGAGCATCGCCCTAGCTTGGTCTTATATCCTTTCTGTCCGCTGGGTGGAGATTCTACAGCAAGCTGGGTTGGAGTGCCACATGTTTCATGCAAAAGGCTTGCAGCTTGAAAAGTCTTTCTGGGACATTGTTCTGCAGGGTCATTGGGAAGCTCGATGCAGTGACCCCGAAGATGAGGAAGAACAACTCTACTCTCCGTGGATGCTGAGATTGTCTGACATCACTTACCCCCAGTATGTCTATTGCCGGAGCTGTTCTTCATATCTGCCCGCTAACTTGCTTGTCAGAGATGAATGGGAGCCGGTCGCTTCAGATTCGGCCCTTGCTTTTGGTGCCCTTGTCGAATTTTGCAAATTCGAAAGCCTCGAAGGAGAGTTACTCATTGGTCTTACTTCGATCCTGAATCTAGAACCATGGACGATATCTCGACCCAAGTTTCCTCCTCCTGTGAGGATCCCAGCCATGTCTTTGAGCCCTGGCCCAGTTTGCAAGAACACGATTTACGAAAAGCTGTTCCGATCAATCGATCAATGCATGTTTCTCAGCACAACAGGAGAGGCTATCGACTCACTGAGTTGCAGTGTGTTCTTTGACCCTAGCGTGCCCTGCAATCTCTTAGGGGCCGGTTCTTTAGGCATAATTGAAGCTCTTTCGCCAACCGATACGATGAGCAAGCGGCAGCTGCACACAGAGCACAAGCCATGTGATGACTTACGCCCTTTTATTGACAAGATTGACAAACAGCAGCTCCTCAACGCGATCATGTATGTGAAACCATATCTGGGTCTTTTTTGGGCAGCAGCAATCTACACCAACCAGGTGATGCCCCTGCTGAGGTGGTCGCTGAGCGGGATACCGATTCTTTGTCTGCCTGCCGCGTACTGGACAAATACATACCAATCGTTCCTTCAGATGAACTACCGTTCAGCCTCCTCCAAGGAGCTTTTGAGCACTCGGGTGGATGAATTTCAGACCTCGCACTTCTGTTTGTCCAACACTAGTTCACTGCCATGGCCATGGTCCCCAGCACCGCCGTTTGGCTCAACTCCAGTCACAAATCTAAGCCTCGAAGCGAGGGAGCATCTGCCACACATGCATAGACCTCGCTCTTGGCAGATATACTGGATACTAGAGTCTGAGCAAAGAATCCCTGCGAGCAGCAAGCATGACTTCGAAAGTTCGGAGGTTCATACTATGAACTACTTTGGTTGTGCAGGAAATTCTGACGAGTAAGCCCATGACAACGATCAACTTTTAGTATGTGCTGACAATCCAGGCTGCCTCATCCTCTAAGAAGTTTGGCTGAAGGACAATCGGGCAATGGAACACGAAGACTCTTCTGTTGGCAAAGACATCATGAGGGTGCCATATGGCTTGACGATGGGGCGGGTGACGTTGATGCTATCCGTTGTATGCAGATACATCCTTGGATCAAAGACCCCTGGAACAACAACGACTTCCCGGTTTCTGAGCCCGAGCACAAGGAGCTTGATCTAGAGAAAATCTTGAAATGGAGAGATGCGGTAGAGCACGATGGCTGCTAGAAGCTTGATTCATGACAATGTGAAATGGCCTTGCTCAGTATGTATGAAATGAAATACATCAATATCGCCGCAATATGCGGGTATGTCTCAGCAATGCATTTGAGTTGCCTTGTAGAAGTCCAGAGAACTAGATCAACGAGTCCAATTACCTTCAGCATCTTGGCCCCCCGCAGTCCCAGTCGCGGCGTAGTCCTCATTCTGCTTCTCTGGGACATCAACCTGGTCGCCGCTGAAATCGAGATTCTCCCTGCATGCCGGGTGGTCCTTGCATCCAAAGCACACCCTGTATGGTAGAGCCTTAGAACCCTTCGAAGCCTTGGAGCCCTTAGGACGCTCTCTCAAGCAGTTACTGGCAGTGCATTCCTTCCATCTGTTCAGGCAGCCAGTGGCAGGGCAGGGCGCAGTGTAGTGTTCGTTGTTTGCGTGAAGGCACACTTTGCAAAACCCTTCCATTCCCGAGCGAGCCGACATTCTGTCCGGATAAAGCTTGGCTAGTGATAGAGGGCAAATCGTGAGTTTATCCTCCTCTTAGTCCCGCAATCATGAACCGGCTTACCTGCCAGACAAAACAAGGATAGTACTCTACTCTAAGGAGAGAGGCCCGCGCGCTACGCTCCAGGCGAGATTAGCGTATTAGACTATCTGGTCAGGTCAGCATCACTACCGGGAAAAGGTATGTTTTTGGGAGGCTTGACTGAGGAGGTTCTTACCGGACCGGCCGACGATCTGTAGACAGAAGCGGGATAGAAGGAGTGAAGCCTTTCTTTTTCTTGGGCGTAACCAGTCGCCCGGACATTGTTCTGTCGATGTTGGAGAAGGGGAGGTGGAGGTGGAGGAGCAGCAGAAGGGCTCTCCATGAGGTGTAGAAACACCCATCTCTTGGTGTGTTACTGTTACTCTGGCGAAAGCGCAATTCACCTACTAGGTGACGGCTGCTGCTGCTGTCGTTCCTTCACTGCTCTCATTCTGCGGGCGGGCCAATTCAATCTGTGTTACTCCCACCCTTCACCTCCGGCAAGTACATCTCCTTGGAGCCAGGGCTCTAGCTCTAGGCCTTGTAGACTAGGCATCTCTGCGACCAAGCCCTCTAACCAAGATAACTCGTCGACCCTCGGGCTGAATGGCTCGGTCACGGTCTCCCCTGCCTCGGGAGCCAGATTCAGCACATCGGCCAACACCCTCGTGTCCTCCGAACGACGCTGCTGGTACAGCGACACCAGCAAGCGCGCGGTGCTGTACGCCTCGCGCATGGTGGCGGTATCGTACGTGGTCGCCACCAGCGTCACCGTCTGCATCGCGGCGGGCAGCATCGCCAGCGACGCGCGCGTGTCCATCTCCAGCAGGACATAGAGGATCTGCATCGGCACGTTGGCGACCTGGTGCCAGGGGCTGCCGTCCGTGACCATGGTGCGCGCGTACGACAGGGCCTGGCCGAAGAGGACGAGGACCTGGTCCGTGACCTGCGGGGTGATGGAGAGGTTCAGAATGCGGAGCCGGCGCAGGATGCAGAGGACGAGGTTGGTCTGGGCCATCACAGATGGGGGTTGGGTGTGCGTGCCCTGCAGGACTTTGGTGAGGGTCGGTTCGAGGTCGCTGTCTGTTTGCGAGTTCTCCGGGTCGAGGCATGCGGAGGCCGGGAGGAGGTTGAGCACCTCGGGTGTGTAGTCGCCTGGGTTCGTGGGCGAGGCCGGCAGCGGCAGTCCCGTGCGGAAGGCGACGCGGGATAGGCCGAGGTCGAAGGAGGTCCAGATGTTGAGGTGGTGCGCGACGCCCACGAGGCGACGGCTGATCTCCCGGTCGTGGGGCGGCGTCGTGGCCGGAGCGCGCAACGGGACGGTGTCGTGCGAAGTTGCAGAAGAAGAAGAAGAAGGTTCCAGGTGCAGACCGGCCGCCTCGATGAGGTGCATCAGCGTCGAACTGGCGATCCAGGTGGCGTGCGGCGCCGCCGTCATGCGCATGTAGACCACGCGGAGCGCCCAGCCCGTCACCAGCTCGAGGGACGGGGGGCCGGACCCGTCGTGGCCGTCCAGGATCGACCGGGCGGCTTCGACGAGGTGCAGCTCCGTAATGGTCATGCTCCGGTAGGAGAAGAGCGAGCCCAGCGCCGCGACTCCGGCGAGGATGCTGTCATAGATGGAACCGCTGGACAGCGGGGTCTGCCATCGGGTCTCGAGGCGGTTGTTGAAGACGCGCCGGTCGATGAAGCCGTAGCACGGATCGATCTTGGTGAAGTAGACCTCGGCCAGCTGCTTCATATCGGCCACCGAGATGACATCGACAATGGGTCGGGCGGAGATCGCCCCCGTTCCGGAGGGTAACTGCCGTGCGCCGATGTTCCATCCGAACAGGGCCAGTTTCGGCGCCTGGGCGGGATCAACCTTGAGGCCCATCTTGCGTACAAACGCGGCGGCGGAATTCGCTTCGAGACTGCGGGCTATGCCTTGATGGTGATGGGATTGAGTGACGGCTTCATCGGGCGAGCGGAGGGACTCTCCTCCCACTGCTGCGGCGGCGGCGGGAGAGGATGGCTTCGCTGCCGTCGCAGCGGAAGACGGCTGCGATAGACGACGTTTCCGGGGCGTTTGATCTGTATAGTGGCAGTTATAGCCCCAGTCAGTGCAGGTTGCGCAGGGGGTCGCTCCATTGCATTTCCTTTTTCTCTGCCGACATGGCTCGCAAGCGACCCGGGCACGTTTGCGCTTGAGCTGATCCCCGGACTCCGACATGGCGAGCGGCAGGAGCGGGATTGAAGTGGTTCCGCGAGAGGCATCGATGGAAGAAGCGCGGATCTTGCGGGCTTGCGGGCTTGCGGGCTTGCGGCCCGCCCGCGGCTCCTTTCCCCGTCCATCGAGATGCACCAATGCATCAAGCTATTATCTATTCTGTTCTGTATTAGAGATCTGGCAAGAGTAAGATGGCTTCTACCGTCATATTCGTCCTCGAACGTGCAATCTTGAAGATCCGGTCTTCTTGTGTCTGAATCCTGAATTCATTCAGTTGTCAATGCTTGGGTTCTATCCGTCTATCTATATAACCCGTGACTACTCAGGCACCGTAGCTTTTTTCCGTTGCTACTACAATATTAGATCGAGTTATCTACTACTTCCTCACTTTCATCCAATTGCTTGCTCCTACTCCAATTAGTATGTACTACCCAGCACCATATATGACAGTGTTATATCAGCACAGTTGTATTGTCTGAGAACTAAACGCAAGAGGCAGCGTCCTCAAGGCCTTGCTGCGAAGGTTCGAGGTTAGCATAACCCACGCCAAACATCACCACGCTCTCATCTGGTAAATTCGGATCAGACGCAATTTTCTTTCTGCTAAAACAAGAGCCGAGTGCTTGCTACAGTAAGACAAACTATGAGTAAACAGTGTTTCCCAATGGAAACGCAAACAGTGTCTTATGACATGCCGGTTCGATCGCGGCAGCAGCCACAGCTAAAACCAATTGAATCGTCTATGGCAAGGTTCGTCCCAGCATCAACATTGAGAGACGAATGAGGTCGCTGGTGGTAGTACCAGAGTCGCTCTTGCTTGATCCCAGTTAGCGTGCGGCATAGAATCTTGAATTATGAACAAGCTCAGGTTATTATGATTAGGTAGTATTCTCCCGGCATCTTACCCCATGCGCGCGACCCATACTGATCTGTGGGCGGAATCTATAGTTTCTCCATATTATGCGGAGTAAGCCTCCTGCGCCAACGTCAAACCTGATATACTCAGTATACTGTACATTTTCATACCTCTATGTGCAGCATTCATGTCTGAATACGAGCCATTGCACTGCCAGGAAAACTCACTCATAACTCTCTCCATCGCCCCTACCCCAAAAGCAAAGAAACAGGTTCGCATGGATTCCAATGTTGTTGGAAGCTTTTTCTCGGTAGCCGATCAATGAAGTCAAAATGGCGTTATGCAAGATGCGGGGTACTTCAACTAGTTCCTTGTACTCCGCGGGCTCCCCTACTGCGAGCAGATTACGGAGAGGGAGCAGAAATAGCCCCATAGCCTAATGTACCTCCATCGTCATCGATCGGAGATTTCGAGAACTTAACCAAAGATGACTGACTGCATTGAGATGGAGTTATTGACGATATTCCTACATGTATTGAACGGTTTTTGTCCCTGCCGCCGGTGAATTTGCAAACAGTTCTCTCATGTAATGTGATACGCCCTAGGGTTCTGTCTCTTCGAGGACGGAACTTTGCACACGAGATCTACACTACGAATACAACATCATGCCATGGCGGGGGTTTTTGTTGATCACTGCGAGAATGAGACATACTTCCGAGTTGGCCTGGTTCTGTCATGGAATACTTAGTACAGTACGGGCGATTGGTATCGGGTGAGGAGCATGGAGTGGGACTGGAAGACAAAGATGAGAGAGAGGATGCATCATACGCGCCTACAGATTTGGCGATGGAGACAGAACAGAGAAGATTAATGATGTACGGCTGATGCATGTCTGCATTTGCATTTGTGGCCTCCGTGGGGTGCAGTGGAGAGAGAGAGAGGCTGACCGAGGGATAGATCCATCCCCCCGTCTGGACACATCCAACCCACCAGGGGCATGCAACGTCGGTGGCGGGAACCGACTCGGCGTCCCTCTCTTGCTTTTGCATATGGATCTGTTTGACGATGCAGATGAAACTGGAGATAGAGAGAGCAATAGTACTCCGTAGTCCGTACAGTTCATGCATACATGCATGTATGCATAAGCATGCTACAAGTTGCACAAATGTGCATAGGATTACGAGTGCGTCCCCCATATGTCAATCCCACTGCCGCCCCCCAGGCAACGACCTCCCGCCAGGGATGGATAATGAATGGGGCGAAGGACGAACTATGAATGTATGAGTAAGTTTGGAATGTCTTCAAGCCGCGGGGCGCCGCGTTGCCAATCATGATCTCGCTGCATTAGTGGCTGCACAGCCAGCTGCCGGATAGCCACCACAAGGTTGAATGAATCCCTTGCTGAATTCTGATACATCAGTTCCTGGCGGGACTCTCGCCTCGGACATCATCAATCACCACCCATTGCAGAGTCATCAGTGGCGAGGGAGGGCTGTCCCAGCGCTCTGGTGTTTAGCGTCGCCTCAATTCCGTCCGATTGGGCATTTTGGCAACCTTCTAGACGGCTCACTCGAGTTCCCACTCTCTCTAACATGATTTGCGAATGGCTCTAAACGGCGACGCTAGGAACGATTTTCTCTTGAGCTGAGTGGAGTCCCATCTCAGCTGGTGATTCGTTAGCATATTGTGCTTGGTGCATAAAGTCGTAAATACTAGAGCGGAATAGGGCAAGACTGGCGCCAAAAATCGACGCTAATCGCACTATGCACTAGTGTAAGGCTTTTTCTTTCTCTCCCTTTTTTTTTTTTTTTTTTTTTTACTTACTCTTTCCTTCTGTGTGTCCTCTTTTTTTTCCAATCCACTGTTTTGGTGCCTCTACTGAGTACTCTCAATGTGCCGCCATTTGTGTCTTGCCGTTTTCTCGTGCTCTGGCATTGCCTCCGGTCATAAGGCTTTCATGTCCGTCCACTTAGTCATAGAATAGAGAAGTCGATTTCGGAGCTGCGCTGGTATGTTCCATGGATGCAGTTAGAGCTATGATGCATCTACCCGAACACGGGTGCACTCAGCATCGAGTAGTGAACCTGTAGCAGTTGAATGATTTCCACACAACGACAGTATTAACCATCATTAGATAGGATGATTTGTAAAGGGTGAAGTGAGTCGAGTCTAGCTTCGGGCACTTCCCCAAAAAATGGTCCGATATGAGATCAAGTGCGATGATGATGTCGGTGAGGAAAGCAGACCTCGGAGGCGTGGCAAAGGAACTTTGGTGCTAGCCGAGTCGGACACTATCTACCTTTATGTTAGACCTTCTATTCATTTGTATTCAGGGCGTTGTTTGTTTATGGCTCTGTTATACTATGTAACAATCATCAGCAGCCCATTTGTTTCTGCTTTTCGATTTCGTACAGGACAGCTCTCTCACAGCCGACAGGATGCCTGAGAATTTAAACGTAGGAACCCGATTCGCCCTGCTGGAGTGCCTGGAGACCATCCTAGTGAAGTCCATGCCTGCAGAACCTCAGTTGATCAGAGTCTCTACAACCAATCATAGTGGGAGGGATCCATTCTGGTCGTCATAGACACATGGTGGGGCCCACCGTAGGTACTTTTTTTTTTTTGCCCCTTCCGCGGAAGATGGGAATTTCAGCCAGTCGGCCGCGTTTAGTTCGGGTCCTGCAGGCTTGCTTCATTATGAATCTTACGGGTTGGCGGCTTTCCGGGTTCTTGTTTCTTTTCTAGTCTAGTCGGGTCTGGTCTGGTCCGGGTCTTGGGGTCGTGGTCTTGGACCTGCTGCTGGGCGCGCGCGCGCGCGAGAGACCTTTCGTTGTCCGGACACACAGACACACGGACACACACACACAGCGACACACGGACTCCCTCCTTCGCAGGTTGAATACTCATACATTAAGAACAGTAAAGGAAGCGGTGTAGGATCGCTGTGACTCTAAAATAGATAGTCTGTCTCTATTCCTGCTGACTTTCCCCAGTGCGTCTCGAGGTGGAGGTGGGGGAATGGATGTTGTTGGCCGGGAAAAGAAGGCTCTTAAGGAGTCACTGAGAGTAAACAAAAACAATCATCCGCCCAGTTCTCAGTACATTCCTGCCTACGCTAGGATAGGAAACCTTTTTTTTTTTCCCCTCTGAACACAGTCTGAGTCAAATTATTCATCATGGATGACTCTGGCGGTAATCTTTTTTGGGGAGCAGGAAGAAGAAAGTTCCTTTCCGACATTCCTTAAAACGACCATCAAACGCTCCATCATCGGGTCGGACCAATAACCGTCACCCTAAAACATCCACCCGTGCTGATTTTCAGCCGGCTCGAGAACAAGTAAAGTGCGGAAAGGGAAAAAAAAAAAGAATTTGGCACTGACAAGAGAAGAGAGATGGTGGTTGTCAGTCACAACCACCACCACCACAACCAAGTGGGATTCCTCAGGCCCTCTTTCTTTTCCTACCGCCCGCCTTATTTGATTTTCTATTACTTTATTTTTTCTTCGCCATTTCTGGCTTTTACCGTTACCGTACAGTAGACTGGGCCCTTTTCTACTTCTTCCGACGGTTAGGTGGTCCCTCACTGGCCAACGAAGTTTCCGGTGATTATTCCATTCCCATTCCTTCGACTTTCCATCTTGCCTTTTCTCGGTGCCGCCATCTTCATCATACATCGGCCCTCCATCCCTCCTCCCTCCCTCCATCCATCCATCCATCCACTTCCCCTAGCCGGAAACTAACCATCTCCCACCACCACCACCACCACCCTTTCCCTCCCCCCCATCCCATCCCATCATCCCATCTTTCTTCCTTACTATTCATTCTACCACCTATTTCCCCCCTTTTTCATCATACATTCCTCTTCTTTTTGTAACATCCGAATTTCGCCCCCCTCCATCTCCATTATCTACTTCTCCATTCTAACCTTGTCTTGTGTCTTGGATTCTGTGTGTTATTAGACTCGTTCTCCTGATTCTTAGTCCCCGTGCTCTCCTGTCTTGTCTATACTGTATTGTTCCGTCGACCCGTGCTCGGATTTACTAGTATACTATCTGCGTTGCTTATCCTTCCCTTCTTCCTCTTGTATCCTATTACTTCATCGCCTCCTCGCCCTTCAGATCCTATTTATATTCCAAAAACAAAACATGCCTTATAATACCCGTCGCAAATCATTGTCGCTCCCCTCCTTGGGGATTCACCTTCCGAACTCGTCCCGCCGCTCTCCGTCCACTTCGAAATCGCCGCACGCGACTGACGACCAGCTGCCTCCGTCCAAGAAAGTAAAACGGTCGCACGATTCCTCGTTATCGCCGGAGCCTTCAACCACCACTACGCGCGCTACAGATAGCAAAGACCATCCGACACCTGTCCGTTCCTCTGGTCGGCGCAGCGCCTTGGAGCACACGCCACCTCCCTCTCCCACCGACCGCACGGTCGCCCCCAAGATCGACACAGAAGGCATAAACGATGACATCGTGGTCGGCGTCATTCAACAGCTGGAGAAGACGGGAAATCGTCCTCACCTGGTCAAGGAATTGGCTGCTGTTCTCATTGCGCTGAACGAGAGCGTCGCAAAGTAAGTCCCGCAGTCATTCTACCATCAGTCTTGTCTTGCAATTCTGACATTATTGCGCCTCCAACAGCTCTGCCAACCCCGCTGCTCTCCTGTCTTCACGGCTAAGCGCGTATATGAAACGCCCCTGGACTGCACTGGCGCCTTGTCCTGTGGCCAAGGAATTGATCCCCATCCACCCACGCAAGGTGTTCTACTTTTTGACGACTTCACCCCGTCAAGCCATCCCAGAGAACTCGGACGATGTCATAATCCCTGGCGTGGAAGGAAAGGACATGACGCCTAGCGTGACAAGTATTGACCTCGATGAGGAAGACGCGTTGGCGCGGGAGCGGTCGCGCCTCAGCCCCAGTCCCGAGGTCGACCTGTCTTCCCCCGACTTCGACGAAGAAAACATTGACTTGGATGGTCGCACGGGTTCCACCAGCACCTCCCGGTCGAGTACCGAATTTGGAGATCACCACACTCGGCTGATGCACTCGAACCGGGCTGCATCCCCTCCATTGGAAGGTGATGAGAAGGAGTTCACACAAACCGCGAGCGCTGTCCGTGAGCGGGCTTCCGAACAAAAAGAAGCACAGCAACAGCCCTCTACCACACATTTTTCTGCGCTATCGGAAGGTCTCAACGAGTTGCACGAAGATAGTATGATTATCTGCGGCACCCCCGTGGACGACAGCCACCTTTCGTTCAATGGCGATCGCATGGCGGATGAGCCCACCCACGACTACTTTTCTCGTGGCGGTCTCTCTGAACTTTCCCCTCTCCAAGGCCACCTCCAACAGCAGGATCTCGACGAGGCGGCCGTGGCGGCTCTGTTCGGTACTTCTCCTTCCCCTTCTCTCACATCGGTGGCCTCATCCATCTCGTCTGGCACGAGTGTGGCTTCGGATGACGGACTGGATGGCGAGTCTCAGTCGGAAGCGATTGGACGTGCCCCTCAGATCAGTCTACCCGAAGACCTCACCGTTCCCTCAGTATCGACACTGAAGCGTCCTATCGACATGCTGAACAGCGAGATGCCTGATCTGGACATGAAAATGGCAGATCTGGCTGAGCACGAAGACAAGGTGTCGCTAGGAGCTCGCGCACTGCCTCGCTCAGACGGGGCGACGGTTTTCGATTCGTGGCGAGAGCTACAGAGTCCGGAAACAGTTGATGTCCATGAGCTCGATGAGATGTTTGATGATCTCTAGATCCCGCGACAACAAGACACCAGTCAGCGGGAATTATCCCCTCTCCACTCCATTTTCGAAACTGGCTCGCCTTGATTGGCTAGCTGTCAACAGGTTCTTCGCAACCTGTTTGCTATATCCCTGTATATCTTTTTATCTCTAATGCGTGCTCGCGGCACTTGCCTTCTCTCCGTTCTCGAAACCCCCAAGGCGACAGCCGAAGCCTCCGCTCCTCCTGTATATATACTCCTACTATACCTCATTCCTCTTTCCTGTCCTCCGTCTTTTCTCTCTTTCTCACGCTCACGCTCACGCTAACACCACGACTGACTTGATTTTAATGTCTGCGGTCTGATCGTGAAAAATTTCTGTTTGATTTATTGTTCAGTCGGATTGATCTGAAACGTCTCGCTTGGTTGGATCGATGCGGATGCGATTGTCGGCGTTCTGAGACGGCTACGTTCTGGTAGACTGGAAGGACAAAAATAAGGAAAATTGGAAGCAAAAAAGAAAGAAAAGGAAGGCCGGAAAACTGGGATTTATGTTGTGATGTCAGCAATCATGTATGTTTAGCGCCTGTGGCCTCTTCAAGGTTGGAATAAAAAGCTTCCAAATCTCCCCGCAAGGGATTCCTCCGATTTGATAAAAGGTTCATCGTATCTTCGCGGATTGTAAGCCCTAAATTGATTGGAGGTTTCGGAGCCAACGCCATCATCGTTCCGTTCCATGGACTATTCGGGCCCGACTTTGGAGCCAATCCTGAATGGTTGAAGCTGCAGGGTGCCAGGTGACATGCAGCAGCAGCTCGCTCTTGGTTGGTCTGGCCAATCCTCCGGTCGGGAAAGTCGTTCTGCCCACTAGAGACCACTTGAGATATGCCGAAAGTTGATCATGGATCTGCCTGCCAGGTGGTTGCTGCCTAAGTCATAAGTAGTGTAAGTTCTGATTCGTATTATCCAAGCCGTGTTCAATGAACTAACTATTTCCAAGAACTCAGTGAAAGGCAGATGCACTCGTGGAAAAGCGAAGAAAGGCAGGAACGCTTTGAACCAGAACAAGGAGGAAAGAAAAGATCATGACCTCATAGCGGGGCGATTGCGATCGAATCTTGAGCTTAGACCAAGTCGAGGTACTAAACCTACCTACTGTAAGTGTAGAGTATGAGTACTAGTGACTGTCACCGCCCGCCCGCGCCTGTCATGCAGCCTGCATTGTTGCCAGGAAAGTGCCCGCATCCACTGCATTCATTCCTCCTCCTCCTCCTCTTGATCCTTCTTCTTTCCAGTACCTTACGGAGTAGTCTCCTTTCTCTCGTCTCTTCCACAGATCGTCACCGCCTGTGTTCTTTCCCCCTCTTTCATTCCTCCCAGTCCCCCTTCTTCGCTCTCTTACCACTTTTGCCACTTCTGGTTCCGACCCTACTGCTAAAGCGCTGCAGCTGGCTGTGGCTGCAAACCTTCGCGCTTCTAATCGCCTCATCTCATCTCTGGAACCTTCCGCCGGGCGGCCATCATGTTCCTGTTTGGCCGTGCATGCTCTAGGCTCGAAAAAATCTGATATAGTTGGCGATATTTGAAGCGTCAACCACCCACCCGATACCTCCAAAATCAGCGAAAGCAAGTGACCATCGTCGAAGCGAACCCCCCGCCGTCCGCCGTCCGTTGCCCCTCGTTAGTCTGATCAGACAACACCATGGAAGCACAATCTAATTTACCGGACGGGGATGAAAGTCATTCGCAAGGTGGAATGCCTCTTCGTCCCCATCCGGAAGAGCCGTCAGTTTCCTCGTCCAACGCGCCAGCACAGACTAGTACATCGTCATCACAACATCCACCGCGGCCGACCCTCACCACTAATAGCGGAGGTACTAACTCCGATAAAAAACCACTACTTCCCACCACCAACGCCAGCAAAAAGGTTGCCATCCCGCGACAGCGCTCCGGGGCTGCCCCACGCTATGCTCGTCGTGTACCTCTGGCCTGCGAATCTTGTCGGCATCGCAAAACCAAGTGTAGTGGGGATACGCCAGTGTGTAGACAGTGCAAGGAGCTGCGGGTTAGCTGCCGATACCCGATCTCCTGGCGTGAACGGACCAAGACGTTTGTCGATCTTATCGCACGCTTCCCTTGCGCTGGTCATTGACTTAAAAGTATTTAGGCAATTGAATAAGCTTTCTACCAAGACCTCCGATTATGAAAACCTCCTGCGGGACCTAAGTTCCGTGGTGGACGGTCGCGCTGCCGAGCGAATAAAACTTGTTTTGGAGAAGGTGAGTTTTAACTCCGTAGCCCGTTGTGTTCTATCCTTCTCCATACCCCCTGGAAAAGTCTGCGATGATGGGCTAACCCTGATCAGCATTCGGGTAGTGAAAGCACCGCGACGTCCACCGAAGCACAGTCGAGTTCCGTAACGCCGCAGGAGGAATATGCAGACGATGACGTATCTTCAACTTCATCAATCGGATCGCTGGATGCAATAGACCGTGTCGAGGAAGATGTGAACCGAACTCCGAGTTCCCGAGCCACGGGCTATATGGGCAAGAACTCGGAGGTCATCTGGATGCAGCGAGTGCGCAAGGAGGCCGAACAACGTTCACGCAAACTGCCAGGCTTTTACGAGGCGGACCAAGAAAGCGATTTCGCGATCCATTCGGTCAATTACCACCTGGATGACATGGACATTTCTGTTCCTGGACCCGTGCATGTGTACTGGATGCCGCCACGGAAAGTGGCCGATCAGCTTTTCCAGGATTACTTGGAGACCGTGCACCCATTCTTTCCCATTGTCAACCGCACCCTCTTTTCCGCACAATACAAAACCTTCTTCGATAGCGCCGCTCGGCCCGGAGACAAGTGGCTAGCCATCCTCAATATGATTTTCGCCATCTCCGCCAAGCATGCCCACCTGACGCAGGCGCCCTGGCGCGGAGATGACAATGATCATCTGGTCTATCTCACTCGAGCCCGGATTCTTAGCATGAACGGAGACGTGCTATTCAGCCATCCTGATCTTCAGCAGGTTCAGGTGGAGGGTTTAATCGCATATTATCTACTCTCTACGGACCAGATAAACAGGTGAGGCAGTTTTAGTACACAATCATATATGTTGTCCCATCTAACTTGTATACCAACCAGGGCGTGGAGAATCGCAGCTCTGGCTGTACGGTCTGCTATTACATTAGGGCTCAACATGAAGAATACCAGCGAAAACACGGCTAAAATCTCTAAGGAAGCACGCTACCGGGTCTGGTGGTGTTTGTATACGTTTGAGCACATGTTGGGTATCATGACAGGACGGGCTTCATGCATCTCCGATGGTATCTGCACGACGCCATTGCCACTCCCTTTCGAGGAAGAACAGCTCTCAGAGCCGGCTGCGACCAGGCTCCTTAACAACCCAGATATCCGTCAAGACTACATTGAATCCGCCCTTGCTTCTTCATCCGTTCGTCAGATGCCATCTAATCCCCGCGGGGGCAGAGAAGCTGAAGCGTCAGATCAATCGCGCGAGACCTCGTGGCTGCGAAATCTGCCCCCGAGCAGCGCTCTAGGCTTTCTCTATTATGTCGACCTCGCGGTCATTGCACAGGAAATCGTCAATCGGGTATACTCACTTGACTGTGTTTCCATCCCGTGGAGTCACATCGAGAACCGGATTGGTGAACTTCGGTCTCGGATTGACCTTTGGTACCAAAATCTCCATGAGGCGTACGACTTCTCTAGACGAGAGGACCAGAGCACAGATGTAATCCGTGCCAAGCTATTCCTTGCTTTCCACTACTATAGCGCGCGGATTACTCTGGGACGGCCATGCCTCTGTCGCCGTGACGCAAGGCAAACGGCTGCTAGCAAAAAGCCAACCTTCAGCCACGAGATGGCGGTTATAACCTTGGATTCTTCTCGACGTATGCTTGACTTGATGCCGGATGTGCCAGACGCAGCCCGTCTCTACCAAGTATGCCCCTGGTGGTGTATTCTGCACTACTTGATGCAAGCGACCTCGGTCCTACTGTTGGAGTTATCCTTTGGTTGTATTCACAAGCCAGAGGATGAGATGCACTTTTTGGAATCTACAAAGAAGGCTATCCGCTGGCTCTTTGCGATGGCACAGAATAGCTTGGCCTCTCGACGGGCGTGGGAATTGTGTTTTGGTAGTCTCCGCCAGATTGCCTGTGGGATGGACTACGATATCAGCGATATGCCCGTCTTTGGATACGACCCTCGACCACATAACGTGACCCAACCTGGCCAACATCAAGCCGAACAGACCGCTAACTCAGGTCCCGTTTTTTACACATCTGCTGACATGAATCAATCTTTTGTTGCGTCGCAAGTGTCCAATATGCACCATGATTTTGGATTGTCACTTACCATGAACCCTCAGGATCAACAGCAGCAGCAGCAGCAATACCAACACAATCAACAACAACACTCGGGCATGCTAATGAGTTTCATGCCTTCCGACCCCAGTCCCGGCGGCGATGCATATTTTCCGTATGATCCGATTAGCGGTGAATTTATTCGCTCTTTCTTCCCATCCTCCGGGGATGAGGATCAACCATGGGGGTGATAAGTACAATTCGACTTGCTGTCTTCTTGGAAAGTCGGTCTGACAGTACTGTTTTTCCACTCCCAGGATCCAATCCTCATTGCCACGCTGCACCGCGATTTCGCACAATTTGGTTGGCCTTACTGAAATTTCTTTTTGAATATTGTTTACCATGGCCTCGAAGCTTTGAAGATCCGTTACAGCATTTCTCTAGTTCGTGCGCGAGCTTGATACTCCTCTTCGCAATATTGTCCCATATATACTGAGCGCTGAATGCTCTCAGACATCTGTCTCTCTGTTTCGCTTGCTTCCTGCTTACGTCTTCATCCGCAACCATTTTCCAACTGCTTCTTCTTTGTATTCGGTTTTCTATGCGAACAACATCTGGGCTTTGTGTACGGCGGTAAATTTGCTACGTGGAGTGTTAGGCAGGAGAGACGGGAAATGAAGTCTGGCCTGAGCGGCGAGGCCTGAATCTACTGGCGCTGGTGGAAATTTGTCATGAATCTAACGGATGGATGAATCAATGAATAGGGTGGGATGGCTGGCGTATATTGTTTTTTTCCCCGGTTGATAACACCCTCCTCTGTGATACAGATCTCGTTACCGAGATCAGGAATACCATTTTCGAATTTTCTCTACCCTTTTATTTCAATGGTCTTATTTTTATGTCATGGGGGATTCGGTGGTGATATATTTAATACATGGTAGAGAGACGAGAGGGCTGAAGTTGCAGTTAGTATAATAGTGTTCCAACACGGCATGCAACCGTTGCCAACCAGTTAACTATCGTTGACAAGGTCAACAGTCCCCTCTCTTCTAAACTCTATTCAACAAAACTATCAATCGTACAGTATGGATTGATTATACATATCCTTTGACGGATACACAAGTACTTATATCACTACTGATACCACTACTTATATCTTGACATTAACAGTTTGCGTGTAGCTGTGATCATCAGTGGTTACAGCAAGATTGATGATACGTACCGCACGCACGTCCATTAAGGGTTGTAGGCAGTTAATTGTATATAGCGTGACCCTAAGCTATCACTATCCCAAGACTAAGTAGTTTTAGGCTTGATACGAATAACGAGTTCGTGCCCGGGTTGGATTAGGTGTTTACCCGGTTGGACCAGGTTGTAAACGGTTCAGACGCCTCCAAGGCCGTCCTTCCCCTCTTTCCCCTACTACGGGTGGGCGAATCTCGGTACAGTATACTAAGGTAGTGCTTTAGCACCTTGGATGCTGGCGAGATTGGGTTTTCCCTTTTTGGGGATAGTAGGGCAGGGCAGACCAGAGTAGAACATTGAAAAAGGGGGGGCCGGAAAGGCTAATGTGATACTGGAGCATGGGAAAAGCAAATCGATATACAGAGTGGTATGTATATAAGTTTAACATTAAGGGAAAAAAAGGGTCCTGGAAACTGTACAGGTCGGACTATACACTTCAACTCTATAATACACGTAGACACATTGAGTTGGACTCCGGGAACGTGGAAACCAGGATTCTTTGGCCCTTACCCCCTATACACACAAAGGGAGCAAGCAAGCAAGCAGGGAGAGGAGATGAAACCATCTCGAGACAAAACAGAGAACCGTGGAATCCGGAGAAGATCAGTTGACGAACTTTTTCCGGATCGGATACGACCTGCGGACCATCGACTCGGGCCCGACCAGGACGGTTTTGTCCGGAAGGGTGCGCACGGAGAGCTCGACCGCCGCCTCCGTGTCGCCCCAATAATCCCGCCGTTGCAGGGTCAGATACCCGCCGGTTTCGCGGTTAACCTCCTTGTAGTTGAGGCCGAAGCGGAAGTACCGCTTGATGCAGAAGTTCAGAACGGGCCAGACCGGGTTGTCCCGGCTCAGCAGCTTCTGGGGGCCCTCCCGGGGAGCTTCGATGAGGTCGGCGAGGACCCGCGCTTTCATCGGTTCGGATTCTTCTTCTGGCTCTTCTTCTGACTCGAACTCTGACTCGGGCTCTGACCGTAGTGTTATTGACCTTGGCTCTAAGTCCGGCGGCTGCGTTGTTGGCTGATCTTGATCGCGATGAAGAGGATCCAGGGCGTCGTCGACAGACCGGTTCGTTGCCGCCGCTCTGGCCTTGATTCTTTTCTCCAAGTAGTTACCCTCGAAGTAGTCCTTTATTTGTGAATCCTCATCAAAGAACGATTCAGCGGTGCCGTGGTCGTCATTGTGACTTCTGTCTTCTTGCACTCTGTTCTTGGCGTTGTATTCTTTCATCGCTGCCCGTAGGATGACCCGAATGGTATTCAAGTTCGGGATCACACACTTTTCCTGCTTGCCCCAGAAGTATACTGGGTCGAAGTGGGGGTCGGCTCGTTCGAGGATGCGTTCGGAGTGTAGGTACATGCGCGGGATGCCGCCCTCACGCGTCCTGACCGTTTCCGGTGAGGGGATGTCCAAGCAGGTCTTGAAGTAAAGGTTCATGCCCGCGGCGCTGCCTTGCGTGTCAACGACGGCTTCGAGGATCTGGTGGAACGCAGTCGAGGGAATGTAGGGGATCAAAGTGCGCGAAGCGACCTTGAATTTTAGGTGATGTGTGCTGGAGGCGGCGATATTACGAAGGGCAGGGGAGTCTACGAAATTGAGGAAGACGCGGTGAAAACTCGCGAGCACACGTGGTTGGAAGTCCCGGCTCTGGACGGGGACAGCGCTGTTCGATAGGACCGAGCTCCGGCGTTCGCTGAACTCTCCAGCAAATAAGCGGCCGAGGATTGCCTTCGCCGTGCCCAGGGAACTGACGAGGTTGGCGTGCCTCCGTTCATAGTCTGTACCGAGGCGTTCCCAATCTTCTCCTAACTCTTGGAGCGCGTGTTCCAGACGGATGATCTCTGCTGCTAGGGTGGCAACGTTGCTGTGGCCCCAGGACTTAAGGCGGTGGTCGCGAAGGTACTCGAGCAATAATACCGCTGAATCCCAGTGGCCTTGCACGATGCGGTAGTTAAGAAGGGCACGCAAGGTGTTAGTTGAAAGAGGCTGCTGAAGAGATCCAATAACGGATTCAGCAAGGACTTCGTTCTTTGTGGCGGCGGCGAAGCGAAGGATCGATGGCGCTATGTTCTGGTTACCGTACACGTCCTTTGAGATGGCAGGCCTTTCGACGTCTGTAGCAGAGAATAGCCACTCAGCCGACTCGTAAGCCCGTGATGCGGTGAGCAAGTCGAGCAGTTCGGCCAGCGTCACACTCGACAGATGCGGCATGGGTGACAAAGAAGAATCAAGCGAGTCCCCAGCGCCTATAGCTTCCGAGTCAGAGGATTTGCCTGTCCGCTGCTGTCTGCTTTCGTCTTCTATTTCCTGCAGCCAGGCAAATGTCCTCAAGGCCTCCCCGGACCGTCGCAAGGACGAAGAATACCTAAGGGTGTATTCGAGCAGGCCAACTGGCGCCAGAGTTTGATTGTAAGAATCCCACTGACGATAGCGCTTGAGTTGCTTTTTATCCGTGTCTTGCGTATAGGGCGGCACCCAAGGCGGCACTACAGTCGATGCGGCCTTGAGGAGGTCAATAAGACAAAAAGGGTCCTTTTGGGCGTTGATCCCTCCAGATGATAGCACCCGCATGAGGAAAGTATTAAAAGTCCTGGTTGTCGCAAGCAAACGTGTCATCCTCTGCGAAGCGAAAATGAACTTTAATGTGAAAACACAGGACACCATGCGACTGGGTGACATGCCTCGGAAACCGGTCCCTAGATATGCCAGGTTTGGAAGACTGTGGAACAATGCACAAACGACTTCCTCGCTAATCGTTCGCTCACCCATCCCGACAAAGGGAGTCAGGTCAACCCTGTTCTTGGTGTAATTTTCCATAATCCGCGTGTCGAGCACTCCAGGGTCATGTGGCCGACGCCATGTGCTTTCCATCTCGATATTAGTCTTCCAGACTCGTGCGGACTTGTCAAGCATATGTATCTTGTTCCAGTTCTTGGCCGTCCAGCGGTTGTCGCTCGACTGTCTCTTCATTCGCTCTATTAGCCACACCCCCTCTTCGGTGAAGCCTTGCTCGACACAGCACCAGAGAATCAACTCCATCCAAATTGATGGTCCTAGTTCACGGATGACCGGGCTAACTGAAATGAAGGGTGATTCTTGGCCTGCTGCAGCAGCCTTGTCAGCCATGTCTGCCTCGTACTCCATCCACGCAGCATCAGTCAGAGCTTGCATAATCGAGGACTTGAGCAAGGACATCCCTGGAGGCCGAAATGAACTCTGGAATCGCAGGGGTGGAGTCCAATCGTAAACCCGGTCGGATATAGCGCCAGAAGTATGCAGACGGGCAAGAGTGCAAAGAACAACCGACATAGCCAACTTGGCCTCATTGGGGGATGCATCCGCGGCGTCTAGTACAAGGGCACCCAGCGATTGCCATATCTGCGCCAGAAATCGCTCATTCAATTCGGCAGCAAAGGGCCTGGCGGTACTGTGCCTCAGCGGAATCAATTTCGGGTCATTTGACGCGCCGCGGTTTGTGGCCGGCGCAGCAGGAGGCGCAGAATCCACAGCTCGAGTAGAAAGCTCATCAAGCGTTGAGTTTGGATCCAGCGCCCAATGCACACCGGTTGATGGCCGCGAGCGCCGCGAGAAGTCACTGGCGGCTTCGGAGGCGTCAAGAAGACGACCTAAAATGAAATCCACAGCAGCCCAATTGTTCAACCGGAAGCCAAGATAAGTCAGCAGGTCCAAATGTCGATGTTTTCGGGCTCGATATAGCGTATTTGTCATGTCGACAGCTTCTGCGAAGGATTCCTGGGCCATAGACGACGAATTGGCGGAGGAATGATCCGGACTCTCCTCCGTCTCCTCCCCATTGTAGTCTCTGCGCAACGGCGGTGGCAAATGCTCTTCCAGCAGTGCGAGCCAGCGTTCATTGGGGTCGTGTGCCTTCTCACTTATTTTAGGCTGCCTCATCTTCCTCATCCCCTGGGCACTGATAAACTCATAAGTGA
The DNA here is from genome assembly GCF_003184695.1 of Aspergillus brunneoviolaceus CBS 621.78. Lineage (NCBI taxonomy): Eukaryota > Fungi > Ascomycota > Eurotiomycetes > Eurotiales > Aspergillaceae > Aspergillus > Aspergillus brunneoviolaceus. Next base: position 390,227 of record NW_020290747.1, on the reverse strand, counting down.
AGGCTGTGCTGTCTGTGGCGAAGCGTTGGTAAATCCCACGTCGCCGCGACGCGGAGGAAGCCCAGCGCGAGCTGGGAGGGCGAGAGGCATGGGTTCCGCAGAAATGACCGATCGAAGGAGGAGAGGTAATTCGAGAAGGCCCATGATGCGAGCGCAGCGGACGAGCTGAGGACAAGCACCTTTTCATGACACGATAGTGGTACTAGCGGAGGTGGCTTACGGGCGGAGAAAGTCCAAAACTCGAAGTGACCGTTGAACGAGTGTTCTGTGACGCATGTCTAGTCACAGGGACCAGGTCAAATGTATACCATGAAACCAGAGCCGACTGTAGTATGTGGGAAATTATTTTTGGGGAGACAATAAAGAGACGGACCCGACGACGAAAAGAAAAGATTCTTTGAAAGCTGTTGGCTCTGGGGAGAAGTTCCTGGCGGAAGGAACTTTTTACAGATAGAAGGCAAAGCAGCAACTGATAGCTAGATGCTGACTCAGCTGCAGGGGCTTAGTTATTTCATCCCCCAATCAGTGATGCGCCATTTACGAGTAACAATGCGCGATCATTCAGAATAGTTCAATAGCCTTGGACCTGATAGATGTACTGCACAGGCGATGATGGAATTTGGCATTTCAAGGTTCAGACAAGGATATCAAAGTACGATAGTGCCTTATGTAACACATCAATAAAAGGGAATTTATGTAAATGCAACCCCTAAAGGTAGATAGGTAGATAGGTAGATCAATGACTTGACTCGACAGCGACCAGTGGCCAAAGGTATCAATGAAAACAAAAGACAGAAAGACCAGACCTGGTATGAACCGACATGAACTTCAGAATAAGGCCCAAAAACTACAACAGAGCCTACCAATAGCGCCCGAGAATCAGACCCCAAACAACCGAGCCCAGCTGAATAACAACAAACCCTATGGATTGAACAGTGTTTTCTCTCATGAATGTGAGCCTTCACTCTGGCTCAACCGGGCTCATAGCTCTTCGGTAGTCATCTCAATATCCTCTTCTTCAGCAAACTCCATATCACCTCCCAGCTCTTGCTCGACTTCATCAACGACAAAGCTTTCGTAGTCTTCCAGTCCTTTCTGAACATGGACCTTGAAGCGAATCACATCATTCAGCATACTTTCCACATTTGTGTGTAGTTCTTCCCGTAGAGAGTTCGCGCGGAGCGTCAGCTGTTCGTATTCAATGTTGGTATTCATCTCACGCTGCTCCATCAGTTGAACGCTTTCGCTAAGTGTAGCGCGCATCTTGGCCAGCTCTTTCTCCATCTTTTCAATCTGGGCATCCGACGCCAGCTTCTGAGTTGTGGTAATCTCTTTGAGCCTTTCGAACTCCTCTTCGGCAGCGCGCCGCTTGTGTTCCAAGGCTTCTACTTCGCTCCTTTTCTCGTCCATCGCCTCCTTGATGTTGTCCAGCAGATTGCGACGCTCCATATCATCGTCAATTGCGCGTTTCCGTCGTTCGTTGATGTCCTTGCGGAGAGACTGGAGATTACTACGAACGGCACCACGCAAGTCCAGGTTCAACAAGTGAGCCGGGTGGTATCCAGTGAAAGGTTCCGCAAGCAGTCGGTCTCCTTCCGGAGAGATTCTGTTCGGGAGACCACCAATTTGGGATGATGAGAAATTGCTCTCGTTGACATTGAGGCTCAGCTCGTATTCATCCCCCTTGGCGTTCACGGCAGAGGATGGGATTAAACTGTTTTGGTAGCCGAGAGTGTTGTAGGCCTTGACCACCTCCTCCAGGTCCTCTAGCTTCTTGCTTGCTTCGGCCTCCTTGGCCATGACCCGAGCATTCGTTTCTTCCAACCGGTTGACAGTGTCTTCAAGGTTTTTCTGCAGCCGCTCGCGCTCGGTGTTCATGCGGTCGATGTCTTGAATAGTCAGGCCCTGCTGGTCGACACTGGCCTGGAGCCCGGACCGTTCATCTTCCGCCGCTTGCAGGTCGGCTTCGGTCTTTTTGAGTTCGTCCTCCAAAAATTTGATGCGATTCTCGTACTTCTCGATTTTGCCCTGCACATTCTGGTTGTAATCTTCGAATTTCCTTTTGTCGTCCTCCAAGATGCGGAAATGTTTGTCCAGTTTGGCCATATCCGGGGCGTTCTTCTCCAACTCTTCAATTTGATCGCGTAGGGCCCGATTCTCAGCCTCGAGGACCTGCATTTCTTGCACATACTTCTCGTTGCCCTTCTCAAACTCCTGTGCCATCATCTCAACATGTGGAACAAGTCTCTTCTCTGCCGTTTCATCATCTTCCTCCTCCCCACCCTGAAGCCAATCATGGTAGGCGCTGGTAAGGAATCGGAAGATGATACGGTCGCCCGAGACGTCTACGCCCATTTCTGCGCAGGCCTCGTCATATTCCCCAAGAAGGAACCGGTCCATCATTTGCGCTAGTTGCATGAGCCAATGTAGCATGCCGAGGAAAGTGGGCCAGTTTTGGCCGCCAACTGCTGCGATTTGCGACTTTGTGATGCCTTTCTCGTAGGGGTAACGCAGCTGCTTCAATATCGGCGGCACTTCCGCATCCATGCTCTTTTGAAATTTGTGGCCCGGGTCGATGCGATGATAAAGCCACTGGAAGATGTAGTTGAAGTCTTTCTGAGTCGGTGACCGTAACGTGTTCTGGCCTAGTGAGTGCTTCATCTCAAGTTCAAAGTTGTTATGTGTCAGATACTCCAACAGCTCTTGGCCGATCCGCGCCTGGAAAGACCTGTCTCTGAGAGGTCTCGGGTCTCTTGGGACACCAGCTACTGTGGGAACCTGGGTGAAGAACGACTGATGCGCCATGGCGCCCCCCATGGACGGGCGTGAGAATACACTACTCCTTCGCTGTAACGCCTGTGCGGCCGCTGTATTGGATGTAATAGCTCCGGGAGCGAGGCTGGGGCGTCCCACGCTGGGTCCATGGAAGATATTGCTCGACACCGAGCGCCGGACTGACGAGAGACCGGCGTCTGCACCAAGACCCCCACCCGATGAAGATCGCTGGAAATTCGGCTGTTGCGGGCGACTGGCAGAGTTCATAATCGACATGGAGCGGGTGTGCTGTGAAGTGAAGGGAGGGTTTTGGTATCCAATGGAGCTGGTACGTTTGAGGGCGGATGAGGGTTGGGGAAGAGCGGAGTAGTTCTGAACGCTTCCAAGCGCCATCGACTAGATGTGGTAGTCAGCATCACTTTGAAACTGGGTTTTCTTGCATCCATGTAGGCACATGGAAGGTGCGACAAGTTGGGGCGCATACCTCGCGAGGGCGCCTGATGCTGAACAGTCCGGTATCTTGCGACATGATGAGCAGGCAGCCGCGACTGCAGCAGTTGATTTGATACAATCACAAAATCGGTCCAAAGTACCAACCGGGGTATTCCAAGAGGAGTGAGACCCAGGACCTGGATTGATTGTGCAGCACGAAGCTGGAACACCAACTTCTACCGTCGGAAATGGAGGGAGATTTTGGACGAACAGCAGCAACCGAGCGGGCGGATGATGGATGTAAACAAGACATGCCACTTTGCTTGAAAATAGCAGGCGGTGAGCGGCCTGGGAACAACAGGAGAGCTGAAAGGTTGAACTAACCGGATCCGGACTGAGCCACTCTTTGGACCTACTCATACTAGGTGATAATCCATGATCACGGGCTCCGGCCCTCTGGGGATACGCCGAATCCGCCGCGGTACCGGCTGTGATTAGTTGCTTTATTACGGAGTACAGTACCTCCTAGTACCGTCCTAGCCTCCCCTCCCCAACTTCCGAGGTCCAATTCCCTTTCCTCCACCACCTCCTCCTCCTCCTACTAATTTTCCACTTCGCTTTCCGTCTCATTGTCTCTTTCAATTCTCACTCACTGCACACCTTGTCGCTCGATAGACTCTCGTTTTGTCACAACCGAAACAGAGTCCCTGGTGGACCCGTCATCATGATTCGCGAGGAGCTTATCTCGTCTGCTGTAGGTTTATTGCCTCAATCCTCATCTGTCATTTGCGGTTGCCGGAATCGGAGTTGACTCTCATCCTCAACATCATAGATCACCTGTAGGTACTCATCGACGCACTGCAATGCGATTTATGTTGCTGCGGACTCTAATTCGAAGATAGTTCTCCAAGATCCGTCTGTCGCCTCTTCGCCGATCGAAAAGCGAGTCGCATTCCTGCAGTCAAAGAACCTAACGAAAGAAGAGATCGATGTCGCTCTTTCGCGAGTAGGTGAAAATCCGGCCGCGGCGGCCGCGGCGGCCGCGGCGACATCATCTCCGAATAATCAGCCTTCTTCTCAACAAGCAGTCTATCGACCACCTCCACCTCAACCACCCGCTCCGGGATATGGCTACCCACCGTATGGTCAATGGCAACCCCCGCCAGAGTAAGTGGCTCTCCGCCACGGAGGATAGTTTCGGGAATACTAATTTCGTCGTCGCGGCAGACCTCCAAAGCGGGACTGGCGGGATTGGTTTATTATGGCTACTGTTGTGGGTGGTGTCGGATATGGGCTGTACACTATCACGAAGGTCAGTTTTTCCGTATTTGACTTATAGCCGTGCTGCGGAAGGAGCTGACATTTATCAAGCGATATATCACACCCTTGATCGCACCCCCTACCCCACCACAGCTAGAACAAGATAAGCAGGATATTGATGAGCAGTTCTCCCGTGCATTTACGCTTATCGATCAACTCTCCACCGACACAGCCGCCCTGAAGTCTGCAGAAGAAGAGCGATCCGAGCGACTCGACGCTGCTCTCAGAGAGGTCGAGACTCTTGTCTCCGATATGAAGAACGCATCCCGTCGGAGAGACGACGAGACCCGCCGCATTAGCGACGAAGTTAAATCGTTGAAAGACGCCATCCCTAAGGCTATGGAGAGTGCTCGGGAAGGCAACGAGAATCGTTTGAAGGAGCTGAGCACCGAATTGAAGAGCTTGAAAGTTCTTCTGGGAAATCGACTTGGTGGCGGTGGTAGCGGCGCTAGCTCGTCCATCGCTGGACGGGCTGTGGGCAGCATCCCTCTTCTGACTGCTTCACGGCCAGCCGAGGAGTCGGCCTCTGCCTCTAACGCAACAAATGGATCGACTGCGGGATCGATTGAACAGCCATCGCAATCCGCTCAGCCGAGCCCGAGTGCCAGTACTGCATCCTTGGGCAACAACCCTCTTTCGCAATTCGGTCGGTCTGCCTCTATTCCCGCTTGGCAGATGGCGGCTGCCAACCGATCCAAAACAGCCTCGCCGGCGCCATCGAATGCCGCCGACAACTCCGCCGCCACTACCACGGCCAGTGAGCCGCAAAGCGCCCCAGCTAGCTAGACAGTACCCTACACATTCTCATGCGAAGCTTTTTGTCATTTCATTTACTCCGAGTCCCCCGGGTAGGGCTGTCACTGATACCATGAAGATGAATATGATGCAGCGGTTGTACGTTTGGGAGTAACAGTCTCGCACTTTATAGTAGACGCTGCATAAGAAGAATTTAGCACAAGAGACTCCAGGTCATGCCAAAATTGATTAGGGCAGAGCAAATAATGAATCGGCCGATACCGTACTCTCTAATTATCTTATCAGTGTAAATCGTGTCTAGTACGAATGAGTATGTTGTGTACCTCCACACTCTCCACCAACGCCGCCGCCTCGGCCGCCGAAGCTTGGCACCTTCAACTCTGCCATCCAACCCCCCCCCCCCCAACTTCCATCTGGATCAGCTTCTCTCACCCGCCCTTCACGGACAACATAAGCAGCCCAACACAATGTCTCCTCGAGATCACCATCGCGGTCGCACTCATCCAGCCTCCCGACCTCGCTCCCGCACCCGATCGCGCACTCGCTCCCCGGACACAACAGACCGAACAGACCGACACCGAAGCAGACGCCATCACCATCATCGCCATCGTCACGATGACCAACACGACGACCACCACCGTCGCCATACAGACACCCACCGCGACCGACACAACCAAGACGAAGACCGAGACCGAGACCGTCACCGCCGGCACCGTCACCACCATCATTCCTCTTCCCACCGCACCACAGACACAGCGCAAGCAACCCGAGCGCCCCGAGTCCTCCCTTATAGATCGCGCGAACTCACCAAACACGACCTAACCACCTTCACCCCGCTCTTCGCCATGTACCTCGACATCCAGAAAGGTCTTTATCTCGAGGACCTCCCGGAAGACGAAGTCAAGGGTCGCTGGAAGAGTTTCATTCGCAAATGGTACCTAGCGCTCCTCTCGTCCCGTCCCGTCCATGCCTGCTGTTCTATACTTTAGCTTGGCAAAAGCACACTCCGCTTCCCCCTTTGCCCAGAAATCACATGGGAGCAATAAACCTCTAAGACTAACATATCAGGAACCACGGCGAACTAGCAGAGGGATGGTACGATCCCGCAATGCTGGAGCGGGCCCGGTCAAATCTCGACGACGCTCCTCGTCCCCCTCCTGCAGGCAAAGGACCGCAATCCTCCACCCCCACCGCCCACAACCAACAAACTGAGCGTCATCATTCCGAACGAAATCGCCAGAACACCGACGACTCCGACGACAACAACGAAGACAATGAAGAAGACGATTACGGCCCCACCCTCCCCCAACCCGACAAATCACTGTCCGGGCCCACGATCCCCACGATACAGGACCTGGAACTGAGGAAAGGTACGCCACGCAAAAACAATCCCAGACGCACAGCATGGCAGTCAGTTTCTCGCACTGCGAGATCCATAGTCTCTGTCCGGAGGGAAGCTCGTTACGGCGAGACGTTGAAATCCACAAGCGAACTAACAGCCAAAAAAAAAAAAACAGAACAAGCCCGCGAAGACGCCCTCGCCGCGCGCCAGGACTCGCAATCCCACTATCGAAGCGAGGTGCGCTCGCACCGCGCGGAGCTGCGGCATATGCAGGAGGAGGTGGCGCCGCGGGCGGAGCCGGGGACGCACGAGCGGCGCATGGAGAAGCGGCAGGAGGCGGCGCAGGCGAACCGGGCGTTCGCGGAGGCGCGCCGCGGCGGGTCGCCGGGGGCCGCGGCGGTGCCCGATGAGGACCTGATAGGGTCTGGGGAGAACGAGCTGGAGGCGATCAAAAAGTCGCGGGAGCGCGAGCAGCGCAAGAAGAATGAGCGGGAGCTGCGGCGCGAGGAGATCATGCGCGCCCGCGCGGCCGAGAGGGAGGAGCGGCTGCAGAAGTATCGCGCGAAAGAGGAGGAGACGATCGGGTGGTTGAAGACGTTGGCGAAGCAGCGGTTTGGGTGATGATTCCTTTCTCCCCCCGCATACGCGCCTTGGATGGGATCCAAAGGAACTGTGAATGAAGGTTTCTCACGGTTCGATTCGGAGACCCACATACAGATTCGCTAGAAATGACAAGAACACTATACTGATACATCCGATTGTGCTATCTAGAGTATATGTATGTATGTACTGGCCCCAGAACAGCAAAACTCCTTTCCACGTCTAAATATCCCCCTCCAAACTTTTGTTTCAAAACCCTCGTCCATATATCCAACAACCCTCACACGAACGCCTCTTGCAATGTACACACAGACACACCCCTGGCTTCCTCTTTATCCTCTATCCTAATCTTTCCGCCCCAACTCCAAATCAGCAACCAGCCTCATCGAGTCCGTCCCATTGACCGCCGCCGTCGCCTCCTCCCCCAGCGCAAAGAACGGCTTGACAGCCACATCGACCGTCTCCTCGAACAGACGCCCCACGACCAGATCCTTCAGCTCCTCGCCGGTCTGGGCGAAATCCGGGTAGGCGTTCAGCTCCAACAGCCAGGCGTTGCCGGTGTGATCGACGAGGAAGTCGACGCCGAACAGCTCGAAGGCATTGGGAAGGGTCTGGAAGTGCACCATCATGCCGCGGGCGGCGGCCTCGAAGACCTCGCCGGTGACGGCGCAGATCTGATCGAAGAGCGTTTCCTTCCAGTCCGGCGCGAGGCCCGGGACGGCCTCGTCCAGCTGCCAGTAGCGGCGGACGCTGCCTTCGTTGGCGCTGCCGCCGTCCTGGAAGCAGGTGTTGGTGAGGTGGCGGGCCAGGTCCGTGACCCCGTCGCCTTGTTTTTCTTCGTCGCCGGGCGCGCAGTAGGGCTTCGCGGCGAACAGGGCCAGCATCTCCCGGAAGACGTAGACCTTCAGCGAGCCAACGGCCAGGACGTAGGTGCGGATGTGGAACTTGCGGTTCGCGGCCGAGGGGAGCAGGAGCGGCGGGTCGATGTACGGCTGCGCGATGAAGTGGCGCAGTTGCGAGGTGACCACGCCGTGATCGTTGTCGTCGTCGTCGTCATCCTCGGGCTTGGTGGGACGCTCCGAGTCACTCCCCTCCTCCTCATCATCTTCCTCCTCGTCATCCGAATCAGGATCCCATTCTTCGAAGATCTCGCGGAGTCCGTCTTCGCTGTTGAACAGCCGGATGCCGTTGCCGCGGTCGCTCATCCCGGCTTTGAGGATCCACCATTCCTTCTCGGACTCCGGTAGGGTCTCGTTGCGTTCGAGGCTCTCGCGGAGCTCGTAGGCCTCTAGGAGGGCGTCGTCGAGGAATTCCGCGTAGTCGAGCTCGAAGTCGCAGGCGAACTTGAAGTGCTTGGCCAAAACGCTGTCCGGGTGCTTGGTCACCCAGTTCGTGACGGTGTTGGACAGGTAGTGTTTGCGGATCAGCGCCTTGCGGATGATGTAGGCGTTCGCGAGGGACGACGAGGAGTGCATCATGGCGTGCTCGAAATCCAGCCGTTCGTATTCGCGATACTGGAACACAGGAGCGGAGGGAGACGGGAGGTCGGCCAGGGAGGAGATGGTGCGACTTTGGCCGGCGCCGAGGCGACGCTGCAGGGCCTGCTCCATGAGACTCTGGACGTATGGATTGTCGCTGTCCACGATGGTATATAATGTAGGCTCATTATTATCCGGTCTACATGAACATGATCTATCAGAATCCCGGCCGTCCCACGGTATGAAAAGCACTGCAAGTAGAATTGAAAGGGAAGCGAAAGACAAGAACAAAAGAGGAAGACGCCGAAGGCATAGACTAGCTCTCTCGAATATCTGACAAGCGCGCGCAAGCTCTTCTCTATGATATGTGCAGGTAATGCAGTTCGGGTTGTATAGATTCGGCCGTTCGTCTGCCGCGCAATAAATATCACTCACAGCTTGATCTCCCCTTCGATACCGGGCGTGTGCATGAAATTAGCCTTCAACGGCGTCACACTGCGGTGAGGGGTTAGCAACAGTCGACAAGAGCACGGGACTCAACACCACAAACCTAGTCATTCCCTCCTTCACAACCCACCCGTCATTTCCAGGCGTACCCTCATCCACGCTTCTGTAGACATCCGTGAAATTGGGCGCCCACTCGAAGTGCTTGTGTTGGATGCGAGATCGCTTGATCGAAGGCTTGCTCCCTTCTGCAGCCAGAGCTTTCCCAGCACCCTCGCCTTCTTCCCGCAGCTTGTGCTCATGCGCACTCGGGCCGTCCATCGAGGCAGATGCCTCAACAGCCTTAAAGCAGCTGCCAGACGACCAGCGATTATCGAGCATCTGGGTGTAGAGAACCTTGGCCTCGCTCACACCAGGCTCCAGAGGTACATTGACACTGTATAGATCGACTCCCTCCGCCCAGTTCTTGTGAAGGTACTCGATCAACCGGACCGAATGCCGCGAAGCCTCCGCGATAACGATGGGATCATGCTGACGCGAGCTGAATGCGTATGACAGAGCGATGGCACGTTTCCCACAGACCGCGGCCTCCATGGCGCCACCAATCGTTCCGCTGGACATGGCAAAGAGCGCTGTCGAGTTCCGGCCATAGTTCGGCCCAGAAACGACCAGGTCGATCGGACCGCGGTCGTCAAAGTAGTGGTATAGGCCGATCTGCACACAGCTAGCCGGCGTCGAGTCGACAAGGATCCACTCATCGCCGTCGTATTCTTCGTCGTCGCCTTCGTTCATACCGTGGGGCAACTCGTGAGTTGTTCCATCGTCCTTGTGCAAAGTCCCAGGCCGGAAGTAGGTGGGCTTCACCGCTGCTCCGACCAGGTGTGCTTTACCAATCCATGATCGCTGCTGATGTGGTAATACTACTGAAACAGTATGTCCGGCCGATTGCAGCGAGACGACGAGCGAATGGATATACGGCGAAGACTGGTTCGACGGCGGTCCGTCGTCGTTGACAACCTATTGCAGAAAACCCCCGTGAGCCTGGATTGAGATGGATAAAGACTGATGGCGTGCTATAGACAGGATAGCTGATGTGCTTACTAGAATATGCATTGGAGCAAGACCAAAGGTGGCGCGACGTGAGTTGAGTAGAAGAAGGTGAAGAAGAGGGGCAGAGGGGCAGAGAGGCAGAGGAGATCACGGCAGATTTCCCCGCCTTTTCGTCGTTCCTTGCGAACTGGAACCAAGGCTGGATCCACCTGCCGCTCCGATTTGTCTCGTTATCGATAACTTGACTAATGAACAATTATGGTCATCATGAACTGATTCAATCCAGCTTTGCAGTACATCCCGTTCAAATTGATCAAGCCACATGTCTGCAGTGGGTATCGACTGATTATTACACAAGCGAATATGGTCATTGCTAGGAGTGTGCCCTGGTGAGATGACTCCGTCGTCGCTGAATCCCTCGTGCATGGGCACTTTCGAGTCCAGTTCCAGTCCCTGAAACATCCGATGACTCTGCGCCACGATCCTCGTCCATACCCCCAATCGAATCGCTCCCCTCATCGTCTAGATCTTCCTCTTTCTTGATCTGCGTACCCCTGATATGAGAAGCTTCGGAAGGAACATCGAATAGAGAGGATGGTTCATCAGTGTCTTCCGACTTGACAAGCACTTCACTGCCACTTTCTGTTTTGACGACGACATCTTTCCCCTCTTCCTTCGGGCGGTGGAAGGCGATGGCCAGCAGAGCCCACACCATCCCCGCAGTCACCATGGAAACGCTCCAGAACATGAAGCCAAAAATGACGAAGGACGTGAGCCTCCAATTGTACATTACCCACCTAAGCCATTGTTAGTCTGAGAATGAATAGGCTAGGCTGCTGCAAAGAAGCGAGCGAAGCATACCGTAGACCAGTGAATGTCGCCTTGAACGTCACCCTAGCCCTGTAAACTTGCATCTTCTCCGCACTATGAATCTCCAGGCGCAAACTGGACGGGACGTTACGTTGCCCACGGGGAAATTGAACCTTCTCTAGCATGCCGACCCGCAACTTCTCTGCTTCTCGATTCCATCCAAGCACGTAGAATGGCATCAACACCAGCTTGTTCGCTGTGTCGACCAGAGGGGAGGCGTAAGTGAGAATAGCAGAGCGGCGCGATTGGGAGAGCAGGGTAGTCGACGTATTCAACCCCGTCTCTGCAGATGTTGAGGGCGGAGAGTAGAGCGCCAGGTCAAGCATGAAATTACCAGCAGCGACATTTGAGGGGGTGCGTGGTAGCTCAAGCTCTACCTGCACATCATACATCTGCAGAGATACCAAATCCGAACCCAAGGACGCGACTCCCCAGGGATGGCCATCACTATGAGCAAGCAAGAAGACAGTCAGCCACGAATACTCCTTCTGGCAGCAAGGCACCCAAAAATTAACTTGAGCCTTGGGTCTTGGACGCACTCGAACTGCATGTGAACAATGCGCTCTAGCCCGACCTGCGGGATGAAGTTGTAATAGAAGATCGCATACGCAAATGCAGAGATGAACACCATGCATATAGCTGTCAGAACAAAAAGCAGAGTGCCCAGGTAGGCTTTTTGGGCCTGCTTAGACAAAAGTGGACGCATTGTCTCTGCCATCGAATTCTAGACAATTGTCGCGTTAGCTGATGCGCCCACGTCAGTAGTTAGATTAACGGGGACATTCTCACCATGGCCCTCGAGACAGCGCCTGTCCCATGCTCTGGCTCCTCTTCTATTACACGCTTAACATCCATAGCTTCAAGTCTGAGAAGTTTGAGGCGAGAAAGGGGTGCATTGATGAGGGGAAAGCATGGAAAGAGCGCGGCGACGTAATCGGGTGACAACCAGGGCGGTGGATGCTTTCCGCCTTGTTTATGGTGGGACAAGCTACATCACAATAAATTCTACGGGAGTAAACATACAAGCAACCAACAACTTAAAAAGAAAGCTGCACAAGGCATTAAAGTGGTGACTACAGACAGCATGCACACAATAACCCAGAGGATCATAGTTTATATCGCCGCGTATTGTTACAGACCACTGTGAAAAGTAGTTATAAAAAAGAGCATCACCAAAATAAGATAGACAACACAGAGAAGAGAAGGATAGAGGCAGAAAGGGAAAATAATGTAAGTACCATATAGCGTTGAAACATGTTTACAAGTCCTAGAAATGCAACCTCTCCCAGAACCCAACCGAAAAAGCAAATAAATTAAACAAGCAAGCCACCAGATGAAGAAACCCTTTCAAATCATACACCCCAGGAAAGATCCGTATTTTGGTGCTACATGTCGTGAGCGGCATAGACAAAACACCATGACAGAAAGTCGTTTCGGCAAATGCAAGACATCGAGGCATGATAGAATACGTCATGTTAATATAATATGAGAAAGTAATCGAGAGAAGGTGCCCGTGAAGGTCTAGGCCATCGCCCGTGGGCTCTGCTGTTGAATGTGCTGCAACAGAGCATCGAAGAGACGACCGATCTGGACAGCATAATTAGCGATAATGCCACCTACTTGGCAGCAGACGAAGGAACTTACCTCAGGCGCAGCCTGAATGAAAGGAAGGCGGAAGAAGGTGTAGCTTCGGTTCTGAAGCAGCTCCTGGAGGGTGATGATCAGTCCCCAGGGATGAGGACGGTGGACAATAAGTCGCTCAAGAAGAACACGGATGATCTGTTGGCGAATGTCGGATTCATCCTGCTCGGAATTATCGGCACCAAAGAGACGGAGGATAGCGAAGCTGAAGAAGTAAGTGTGGCTGTTGGGGTACCTCAGCTGATTGGCCATGGCACTCAGCAGGTAGTACCGTGCTTCCGGACGCAAAGCCTTCGCAAGACTCTCCAATAAAGACGCATGAGCAGAATTCTCGAATGCCGCCCGAGTGTTGCCCTGAGAGTTGTTGGCAGATACAGCATTCTGCCCAATGTAGAGGACGAGCGCATTCAGCAGCACCACGTTGACGTTGATTGGGTCATAGAAGAGACCGGATTCCTTGGTCGGAGGGTTGTAAACTGCATCGCTAATTTGTTGAATAGATGATTCGGGCACAGCGGTGGTCTGGAGCGCGCTGTCAACAACACTCTTTATATTCGCATGGTGCAGCGGGGCAGCGATATCGCCTGCAATTCTTGGAGCCTCCCGCATTTCCTCCAAACGTTCCACCTTGAGACCTTCTCTAAACGGATCCGGAAGTTTGTGGAACGAGGAGGGATAGGCGCTGAGAACAAGATTGCGAAGTTGAGCACAATGAGTAGGAATGACGTTGCAGAATTGGAAATGATTCTCTGCCACAAACTCGGGAAAGTCATGGTGCAAGATGAGCAGGATTCGAAGGACGCCCTTATACAGATCCTTGGCCACATAGGAAATGGTTGCCGGCTTCAGCTGCTCGCCAATGTAAGAAAGGAGAGCCTGCATAATTTCGCAGTAAGGTCCCCAGCCTGCCCGTTCCGGCATGTTCAGCATACCAGACATGAAGAATCTGTGAGAGACGAGAGAAAGCCATCCATAGACGAAAGCAGGGCAGTATTTAGGCTGGAGCGAGAGGAACTTGTTGGCCAGAGCAAACATCATATCCCGGTGCTGATCGCTATGCTGGAGTCCGTTCATGGAGTATTCACAAAGGATACTGGAGAACAACCTGAAGAAAACGCGCTGGTTGAAAGCTTCACCTCGCATAACATAGTGATGATTCAACACAAGCACGAGAAGCGATAGGATCGAGTTGAAGTAAGCAGACTTGCTTGTCTTTGCGGCACCTGCCGACTCTCCTTGGAACTTGACGAGCAAGACAACAAGCTTGCCTAGAGCGTCAATGTAGAGGAATGCTTCATCGAGGCTACCACCGGGGTTTTGCGACTCGTGGTCAAACATTGCTACCGAGATGTCAATGCTCAGACGGAAGAACAAAGCAGAATCTTCTTGATTATCCATAACTTGTCTTTGATGCAAGTCCTTCAAGAACGAATAATAGGTGCGGTCGATTGCGCCAGGAGCCTTGTAGATGCCAATCCATTCACTGAAGATATACTCCATCTGATCTCGTTTGGATCTCGCTTTGTCACTGAGAAGAGGATTGACAACTTCGGGAATGCCGGACTCGCGCAACTTGCGAATAATCTCATTTGCTACTGAAAGGTTGGAGTCTTCTGCAAGCCACTGGCTCATGGCTTCCAAACTGCCGGAGAAGTCAGATCTCAGGGCGGAAGGTTCTTCGCTGAAAAGAACGCGGTCCATCAAGTTAGAGAGAACCTCCAGAGCAGGGATTCTCTTGTCGAGGATAAGCCGCGTCAGGATCATATCGACACGACGAATGTCCAAAAGACCCGCATCAATGAGAGCAACGGTGACTGGAACGTGGAACATATGCTCATCATCGACCTCGGACAGGACTGCCCAGGTGTAACGTGCAACTAGAGTCGACATGTCACACAGCTTCGCAAGTAAATGGACAAGAACCTCAATCTCCAATGTGCTTGGAGTCTGCGCATACAGGCTGGTGCAAATTCGCAGGCATGTCAGTCTGGCCAACTCTTCTCCGTTCGGCGAAGCGAGGATTGTACGGAGTGCTTGGTTGTATTCCTGCAAAACAGTGCTATCTCTGCCAAGATCTTTGACACGCTCCTCCGGAGCATTTCGAGCAGCCTGCTGGAGTTCCGACACGATGGCCTCGACCTTTTCGCGAGGGCTTTGCGCCTCGAGAAAGCCATTAAGCTGGGATTGTGCGCCAACAAGGCCAGGCTGCTGTAAGCGAGCGTCTTGTTGTGCCTGAGGAGTCCTGTGCGGTACAGCAGGTTGTTCAGCAGGGGTAGATAAGTTGGGGATAGGAGAGTATGGTTCTTGAAGGACGTCTGGAAGCTGCCGACCAGAGTCAGTAGAGACATTTTGCACGTGAGCAGCAGCAGGTCCGCGTGCTTGTCGGGCAAATTCCTCGTAGATGGCCAGTTGCTCTTTGTTGAGGCCACCAGCGCCTTGCCGGTAAGGTTCAGGGATAAATAGGCCCCAGCGGTTCATAGAAGGATCAATGAATGGTTCATTGGGGCGGGCAGCCCTGTGGCGGCGACGAGCTTCCAACTGAGGTTCAATGACCTTCTCAATCTCCGGCAGAGATTTTTCCTCGGCGGCTTTTTCGACAATGCCACAAGCGGCGTCGAGGTTGTCATTGACGCACATAAGAATGAGACCCTCGGGCATGGGCTGCTCGGAGTATTCTTGCTGAATCATCCGAATGTAGTTCGTCATGCTGACCTTGAGAGGCTCCTTGCAAGTGACCAGGGCCAAGCTACCGGCAAGTTGCCTGACCATGATTCCTGCTGCATGTCGCACCCTTTCCTCGTCGGGCTCCATAGCGAAGTCCTTGGACACTAGTTGAACTGTGGAAATTGACGCGATGGTGACAGAGCGTTCTACCACGGGTGTAATAATTTCTGCAATAGCACGTTCCACAGCGCTGTGGACGATTTGACGAAGAACATTCGCATCAATCATGCTGCTAGCTGTCGATGGAAGGACAAGGATCTTGTCCAAGCTCGGGAGTGTCGACATGATGGCAGCAGGAGAAAGTCTCTCGTGGCGAATGCCTTGGTTGAGGGTGCTGAGAGCCATGTCCTCAAACGCTTCCAGCCCATCAGGAATGTTAGCTGTAGACAACGCGTCCTCGATATGAGCGGAACGGTCGCGGATGATGACGGACGGCTCGATGTTCTTGTGATCAAGATCAAGGTCCTTGCATAGGACTTCAATCTCAAACTTCAGGTTTAATTTCAGCTCAGCGAAATGGTACAGCTCCATCAACAAAGCAAGGATGTCCATTAGCCAAGGGTTGGGGGGGTTGAAGACCGTAGACTTGGTGGCTTGAACAAGCACTTTGCAGGTGAAAGGGATTGCAATCGTCAGACGCTGGCTGTCGTAACCTTCTAGAAGAAGCCCCTTGAAATAAACATTCTTATGCTTGATGGGCTTGTCTTTCGCTATCGTCAGGGAACCCAGCCATGCACCCAAATTCTTAAGGTGCCCTCGGTCAGTGGATGAATTCATTGTGGCCTCGGAGTTCAAAAGTCTGGATACGCTGACATATGTCTCTCGCAGAACCTCAGCCCACAGCATCCTGTCGTTGATGCGATCAAGAAGATCCAGGTATAACTGCTGAAAGTTAGGCTGCAGCTTGGCCCGTTCCTCCACGAGATAAGCAGCGAACCACTGGTGATGCTGATCACGAAGAACATCAGTCAGGTCACGAAGCTTTTCATCAATGTTCTGCTCGGAAACATTGTTCAAAACAAACAGGATCTTGTCCTGTATGTCCTCGTCTGGATCCGAGTAGACTTCTGGTCGAAGAGGGGAATCCACATGCACGGAAACGAACTTGCGGGCAGCTCCATCAGACGTCACAGTTTCCTCGAGGTTGCCATTCATTGAAGGTCCAGCAATAGACTCGACTCTACCACTGTCATCTCGAACTTGGCTTCCTTGTTCGCGCAGAACTTCCTCGGCCTTCTGGAAGATCGTGGTGCCCTGCAAACTGGGGATTTGTAGCAGAAGGTGGCAGAAGCCAGCCCATTCGGGAAGGCGGTTAATCAGTTGCTCAATCGCCTCGACACCGAATTTATACATGGGATCATGAACCTCATGCTCTCGCACCGCCTCCAGAATCATACCCAGTCCGACCTTCAGCGTGATACCGTCAACCAGGCGGAAATTGATGATACCACCAAACATAACCGCCGTTTTGGTCAATGCCTCCAAGGGATATTCATGATAACAGTGGTATTCGTCAATCAATCCGTGAACCATGCAGGCGAAGAGATCCTGCTCGGCTGGCTCCCGGGAAGACTTGTACCGCCTCATTAATTCAAGAATTTCTCTTAGAGACAGTTCCTCATGATACATCTTGCCGAATAGCTCCTGCATTTGTTTGTCAACAGCCTCGGGCAAGGAATTCCCGTGTTCGCCGTTGGCGTCAATGATGTCATCGAATCCCTCTCCATAGTTGATGAGTCTGGGATAAGTTTGAATGCAAATCCGTTGCACGGGGGTGAGATTCTCACGATCACCAACGTATTCCTCGAGAACCGATAGTAAAGTGTAGACAGTCTTTACTGAAAGGCTGACCATTTGTGGGGCAACTTGTTCCTTTCTCTGCACATGGAGTTCATCCTCCGCCTTGATCCGCAGGAATTTGGACAGAAGGCTACCCATATCCATAGGACCTTTTTGAGCAGCATTGCGGACCCATTGTTCCAAATCGAATGGACCTTTGCGATGAGCATAACAAGCAAGGTCCATGGCGAGACCATTCGTGTAACCGAGGAGATAATCCAGCCAGTTGAACTCCACAGCCTGTTCGTAGATTGCTGCAGTGGAGGTGGGATCCTGAGTGAAAGTGGTGAAGAGCTGCTCCGCAACCCACTGACGATCCTGCTGCCATGCACCATGGAGTGCGAGGTGATAGCCTTCCTCTTGCTTCAGAACGAAGACAATCAGGGTGCGAAGGACGAAGTTTTGCTGAACACTGGTCCAGGGCTGGGGGAGAGATAGTGCTGAGCATAGAAAGACTGGTAAGTCATACTGGACAACGGCTTTGATCAGCAGCTGGCTCTCAGTAGCAGACCATGCAGCATTAGAGAACAATGCCAAGTCAAAGATGGCTCTCATGGCGTCCAGAGACCGAAGAGGTGACTTTGCCGCGCGTTCTCCCTGCAAGCGAACAAGCTCAGAACCATCGGCGAAAAAGTCATCGGAGAAAGTGGCGCGTAAGTTCGGAATCTGGGAGACATCTACCCGGGAGGATACAAACGCCGTCAGGAACGACATCTGGGTATCGCGGTGTTCCCAGTCTCCGCCCCACAGTTTCTGCACGTCCAGGGATGAATCCTCCGCAGCCACCGTTAGCAGGACAGCGTATAGCTTCGTGAATTGCTGGGTCTCAAGCCTAAGGCCTTCGCGGTCGAAGTTGCGGAATACAAGTGGCCAGTTAATCTGCTTTTCGCCATAGTGTGATCGGACTGCGCTCAAAAATGTCTCCAACGAGAATTCGCGCCAATACTGTGAGAGCACCAGGAAGAGAAGGGCGCTGGCTACGTGGTCTTCGTTCCAGCAATCAGAACCCGCTGCATTGATCGTTTCAGTCACAGCCTCTGGGCTCGAGGTCGCCCGCGGTCCCTTTGAATGAAGCTGACGAACGAGCGTGAATTTTGGACTGAGGAAGTTGAACATTTGGAGGGAGGATGCGACTTCGAACGGCACGTCTTTCTGCACATTGCGGTATCGTAAGTTGGCAGCATATACCAATTTCCCTTTCACGTCGTCAGTGAAGTTTCTGGGCGGATACAATATAAAGCGCTCGATGGTCATTGCAATGAAGGAATTCTTGTATTCCTTGGCAGGATTCGCGAGGCTTTGTAGGAAAGGGTTCACGGAGTTTGAGAGGATTGCATCAGCTGCATAGACCGACCGATTAGCATCTGCCCGCATACGGTGCGATAGCTACTTACCTTTCGCGCGTAGATCTGACTTGGTTGCGGTTTTAAATGCCAGAGCTAAGGATACTTTCACAAGTGGATCAAGCTTGAAATGATCCAAAAACGTCGACAGGTCAAAGTCACGAAAGATATCGCCTTCCGAGGTATCCACTGTCTCTGCGATCTTCTGCGCTTGCTCTATGTCCTGGGGGACCTTCTCCATCTCCTGCACCAAAAGTGGGTAGTTGCCGGCATTTTCCACGGACTTATTTACCCCGGGAAATATCTGCGGGGCATTGCCTGTGAGCAAGCGTCGAAAGTATTTCGAAAAGACCTCCATGCCGTTAGACTCTACGAGCTATACAAACCAGTCAGTACTGCAATAACCTCTGAATGGTCGAAAGCGCCAAAGGAATGGAGATGTTACCTTATGGATCTGTGCGGCTTTTGTTTCCCACTTCTCTCTACCCTCCTTCTCTGTGATAGAATCCAGGAGAAGGAAAACTTGGGCAATAGATATCTTAGTAAGCGAAGACTGGCTTGCGTGAGCTGCACCGCCCGAAGCTGCTGATCCCGGTTTGTCGGATGGGAATCCTGTAGGTGAGTTCACGGTTGTACCAGCCAACAACGGAGAGAAGGTGGCGCCTCTGGAAGATCCCGTCCCACCTCCGCCTCCCCCGGAGCCTCCTCCACCCGCAACAGATCCCGCTGCGGAAGCCAGATGTGACCCTGAAGAGGGGGTATGAGCTCTGAATTTGGGCGAGGAGAGAGTTTGTCCGGATTGCTGGTGCTGTTGTGAGCCAGATTGGAAGGAGGTGAAAGGTGCCGGCGTGGAGGCTGGCGAGGGCGCGTTACGGCCAACGGGAAGACCCCTAGCGGAACTCAAGACGGCGGAAAAAGAGGTAGTGAGAGGGGACGAGGTCGAACCACCGGGACCAGGGCTACTGGACTGTGGTGGCCCGCGAGAGGCTGAGGGGAGAATCGAGGATGATGCGAGGTTGTTGGTCGCAAGCGGAGTCAACCCACGCCGAACACTAGACTGGGACACGGTTGGACCCCAAGCAGATTGCTGTTGTGACCTTGCCGGTCTTGTCGAAGATGACTTATCGGTGCCAGAAGCAATCGACGATTGGGAGGAAGGAGGAGGGGGAGGGAAGGTCATCTAGGAGACGCGATCATTTGATCTGAAGGCGAGCGACAAATTTTTATTATTCGTGATCACAAATAGACAATGGGAATTAACTCAAGTGAGAAAAAAATCGTAGATGTGCAACAAATCGACGGATTCTGGCAGCGGCGAAGCGAAGACCGATGACAATGAGAAGGACGTTGCTTCGTGGCACAAGTGGATGGGAAGTTCGGGATGGGTGTGAATGACGGGCAGCAGAAAGCGAGGTCGAGTGGACGGGGCAGGCAGGTGGAGCTGCCTGAGGAGTCGACACTAGTCTGCCTTAGGCGGGAAATCTGGGCGGCTCTGCTGGAGGTACTGAGTAGATGAGGGAGGAATTCCGAGCAACACCGGACTGGAGGTGTAGAATGGCCTGGGCGAGCTACACACTGGCAGGTTTGCTAGGTAGTATGGTTAAGGTACTGGGCTAGTAGCCAAACGCCCCTAGGAGTAAGTACAGTACCTCTTGCAGTGAGGAGGACTTGAGAGGACTTCGTGTTCTGCTTCATGCAGGGAAGGAAGTACAGTTACTCTACGGAGCAGGTACCTGAGGCACGAATGATGTGAGGGGGGAAGGGGGTGGAAGTGAGTAACTCCGACCGTTGGGCACGTGAGCCCCAAGTGCACTATGGGGACCAATGCGGATGCTTTCGAGATAGATGAGTCAGCCCTGCTGCCAAGTTCAGCAATCCGATGGGATCGATGCATGCAGCAAAATGTGCAATGAACTCGAGGCGAGGGACGAATTGAGAAATGATGATATACCTATATCTAGAATACTTCTGATAGTATTGAGCTTAGGGACATCTGTTTGCTTGCTCTCTTCGTGATATCTATACGTGAGTGTAGCACTATCCTCTGCATGCACCAGCCAAACTACTTATAAAGTGCAATGATTGCAATATGCCTGACGAAAGACCGGACAAAAATGAAGTGAATAGCATTTTGCAAAGGGACATGAGGATCGATGGCCATAGTAATGATGGGATTGGCACATTCTTCCCATCAGCGGGACCAAATAGGGACCCCACCGGTCAAAATCATGATGAAACACTTCAAGGTACTCAGTAAAAATCACAGATGACGAACCATAGTATAGTACTGTACTACTATCACAGGGACAAGTGGTCCGCGTTCAATGGGATACATTGAAATCCACGAGGAACGTCTCGGGTCTTGGGGGAACCGCGAAGAGCATGAGCTGGTCTGGGGAGCTGCCTGACTTTGCCCCGTGATACGGCGCCGGTTGCCCCGAGAGACACGGAACTGTAAACATGACGGCGTCAACCATCTTTCATTCCAGGGCCAAGCTTGTGGCCTTTCTCCACCAGAACCAGCCTGATTGTGCTGCCTTGCCCATTCTTTCCTTGGAATTTGGTCTTCCCTTCTCAGTTTCCAAGGGCCATCTTTGCATCTTGCTTTGTCGTTGTCGTTTAATTTACACTCACCTTTATATTCTGCCCGCGGTTCACCATTAAGGTCTCCCACATTGTCGTTAATTGATCTTATTCCTTCGTACGATACTCAAATGAGCACAGGCTGGCCGAAGCTCAACAGTCGTACCGGACTTTAATTTGTCACAATGCCAGGGACGGTTGCAGATGGACCAACGGTGGCTATGTCGTGTATGAAATCTGACCTCTATCACTGTCAGAATTCCAGGCATAATGCGGCTAACGCCAATTCATACCTATAGTTGCCAATAATTTTTGGGGGAAAGATGATGCCGGTGTCGGGCCTATGATGGATCGGATGCACAATGCGAAGACGTCTTGCGACGAATTGAAGACGTTCTATAACAGTGCGTCATACGCAACTTGATCCATCCCAACAGCAGCGTCCGTGACCTAATAAAATGGCAGTTCGAGCCGCGATCGAAGATGAATATGCACGAAAGCTTCTGGCCCTCTGCCGCAAACCGCTTGGATCGACTGAAATCGGCTCACTGCGTTCTTCGTTTGACACGGTCCGCGGTGAAACCGAAGCTATTGCGAAAGCCCACGCAGCAATTTCTACACAGATGAAGAGAGAGCTGGAGGAGCCACTGATCGCTTTTGCGGGAGGATCTAAAGAGCGTAGAAAGATCATTCAGAATGGTATCGAACGCCTTCTTAAAACTAAAATCCAGCAAGCCCATGTCGTCAACAAGGTAGGCTGAGATACTTTGACATCAAGCGCAGTATAAGCCGGATGCTAAGTTGTTGCAGACAAGAGATCGTTACGAACAGGACTGTTTGCGAATCAAAGGATATCTCGCGCAGGGTCACATGGTTATGGGTCAGGAAGAGCGCAAAAACAAAGCCAAGCTTGAGAAGACGCAGATTCAATTAGCATCCAGCAGCAGCGAGTACGAAGCTGCAATTAAGATACTAGAAGAGACAACTGGCCGTTGGAACAAGGAGTGGAAATCTGCCTGCGATGTAAGGATCATGACTGCTCAAAGTTTCTTTGACTGACAAAATTCCAGAAATTTCAAGACCTGGAGGAAGAGAGGCTCGATTTCACCAAAAGCAGTCTTTGGACATACGCAAACATTGCTTCTACAGTTTGCGTCAGTGATGATGCTGTAAGTTATAAGTTTTCTCTGGACTGCTGCGGGTACTCAGCTCAGCGACTAATGCATAAGCAGTCGTGCGAGAAAATCCGTCTTTCTTTAGAAGATTGCGAGGTGGAGAAAGACATAATCAACTTTATCAAAGAAAGAGGAACTGGGCAGGACATACCAGATCCACCAAGATTTATCAATTTCTGCCGGGGTGGAATCGATGACACTAGCTCCGAAGCATCAGAGGAAGAAGGCTACTCAGTAGCCCAGTTCCAACGCACGATCAACCCAGCCTACCGCAGTTCATCCCCGCAGCCTTCAGCCTATGACGCCAGTATGGATCCGGATGCTGAGATCGCAGCCAAGATTAATAGGCCTCCGACTCCTACAAGCAGGGAAGCTACCGTCACTCCACAGAAGCCAGCACCGCAGGCTAGACAGCAACCACCTATGCAACAGCCAGTGCAGCAGCCCATCCAGCCGCCAATCCAGCAGCCCATCCAGCAGCCCATCCAGCAGCCCATCCAACAGCCGCTGCCGGTGCAGCCGGTGCAGCCAATGCAGCCTCCACCTATGCAACAACCGGCTCCGTTGGATCTTCGGCGTGGTGGGTACTTACCGCCCAATTATGATCCTAATGAGCATGGCGAGATCGGCACTGTACCTCATAACGCCTATCCTACGGATGGCATGACGATGTTCTGCCGGACGGGGCCTCCCTCCGAACGCAGCTCAGGGACAAACAGCGCATATAGACCGTCGAGTCGTGACTCTCAGAGTGAGGTGTCAAATCCGACTTCGATGTCAAGCCAAGAACCTTCAAGCGCAAGACAATCTCCGACCAAACCGATCAATGGCGTCGCACTTCCTGGCATGGATAAGCAGGTTCAAAAGAAGCGAAGCGCGTTCTTCAGCAATAGTCCTTTCCGTCGCAAGAGTCGGCACGATAAAGATCGCCATTCGGGCCCAGCTCAGGCTCCCTCTCGCAGTTCATACGAGCCTCCAGCAAAGCAGGCAAGCCCGATCAAAGCTCCTCAGCCTCAACAACCTATATCCATCCCAGACTCGGGCAGGGTGTCTGGTAGCCCCGAGCCCGTTGATCCGAGAGCTAATTTCCAGCTCAATGTGGGCAACAACGTGTTCGATGTGGAGTCTCCAGACAAGGATGCTAAGAAGACAGCACAGGCGAGCAAGAAATCAGAGGAGGAGCAAGACCCTGTTGCCCGAGCCTTAGCAGATTTGAAAGGCGCAGGAAAGCAGTCAGCGACTCGAGTCTCAGCCGATAGATATCACGGTATCGCTACGCCAGTTCCGCCGCCGGTCGCAGCACCAACGGCCACCCCCGGCTCTGTCGCAACACCTCCTCCAGCTTATACTGATTCTTCATTGAAGCGTCTAGATGCACCGCAGCCCGCTTTTACTGCAGCCCAGATGCAAAAGACAACTCAGAGGTATACTGGACAGACCCAGAGTATGCTTAGAGGCACGAGCCAGGCTCCGAGGCGAAACAGTGGTCAAACACAGGACGCTCCCCGTGCTAAATCTCCGGCGCCCAGGCGAAGCGCCAGCCCTCAGGTCAATCCTCCCCGCGTGGATACGCGCATGGGCCAGTATAGTCGAGCAGCAAGCCCGAGCCCGAGCTCGTACCAGTCAAATAGCATGAAGAACCGATATGCGCAGTCTCCCACCGTTTCCACACCTCCTCAACGCCCTGTTGATGCTACACCCCGCTCTAGGCGCGGCTCTGTGGCCACAAGTATGCCGCGAGCAGTGTCTCCCCAGCCTCAGTATCGCCAGTCTCCCACGGCGGCCGCTTCGCGAGCTGTTTCACCTCAGCCACAGTTTCGACAACCCCCACGGGCTGTGTCACCTCAGCCTCAGTTCAGACAGCAGGCTCGTCCTTCCAGTGCTGGAGGTATGGAACTACAACTGTCCAGCCCCTCTGACATGTACGGTGGCAGCAATGATGGCTATGCGTCCCGGCGCGACAGCGGCAGACCCATGTCATATTATGGTGACAACGCCAGCGTACGCAGCCGGTCGAGAAGTAGGTCAATGGCTGTCGCCGACCCTGGCAGACAGTTCAGTCGTGATGGTAGACCAATCTTACATTTCGGTAAGTTCTGACTCCTCCTTTTCCGCTGCCCTTTTGACGAGGCGCCCTCCTAACACTCATTTCTATAGCTCGAGCAATGTACAGTTACACGGCCGCTATCCCTGAGGAACTAGGCTTCAGCAAAGGCGACGTGCTTTCTGTCATCCGGCTGCAAGATGATGGCTGGTGGGAAGCCGAAATCACAACCACTCGAAGCCGAACCGGATTGGTGCCGAGCAACTATCTACAGATCATCTAGTATCAGCAATCTTCTGGATTTATGCAATGACCCATACCCCTGTTATTTCATGAACATTTCAATACACCTACAAGCCGACAGTGACCTTTATCCTAATTGACGCGTTCATGATATTGATACCAGTTTGTGCCTAATTTCTTTTTATTTCCTTCTGGTTCTACTTCTTCCAGCACATTTGCCGCCCAAGCCATGTAATCACTCTTTTACCTACTTTTGCTACCCCTCGACTATTACTGTCCTTTGCAAGCCCTGTCGTTTGGAAGTCGGTCCTTATGAGTTCGCGATACCTCTTTGTCAGATTAATATGACGATTGCCCTTCTTTTCCTTATGGTTTGGGGCTCGGTTGATTAATGTTGTTATCCCAAATATCAAATTGTCTGAATCTAGGATTGAGCGCGGAAGCTTTCCGCAAGCTACGAAGTTCAGTACATATTCTCCCGTGTCCCTACCTCATAGATCCTAGGCCGGGGTCTTCTACCTGCACAATCATTCCCGGTGTACGCAGGTGAACCCGTAACCACGATGCGTCAAGAACTGGTCATCGGGGTAATAAAGATGAGAAACCAGGATGTGACGGGCAAGGGAAAAGGCCGAAGTTTGATTTTCCTGCCTACCCAGGAAAGTATTGAGGAGTGAAATCACTGACAAGATGAACGTATGGAACAAACATATACAGCATACACATGTAAAACTGGAAAGCTAAGGTTTATGCGCGCTGGAACGTAGTTATGTATTATGCTCTCGACCCGACACTGTACAGGGAACGAGCTTTACTCCATCTGAAGCCACCCAAGAGATGAATGAATAGAGTTGAAAGGGAAATGCAGGCCCGACACCCGACTTCCCATCCAGCGGGCATTGAATGGACAACCAAGGGTTCGCCACAAACTAAGATTAGGTTTGGTATCATCATTCGTCATCGACAAAGGAGTTCGCCAGGCGGCCAAAGATAGGGACCTCAAAGTGATCGAGCGTATCAACTGTGGGGGGGGGTGACCGATGTCAGCGCGCGTGATAACCGCAAAACCCGGTCGACAAGAGAGAGAGGAGGGGAAAGGGGGGGCAGCCCTACCGTCGCGATAAGCACGCATGCTCAAGAAACCGATCATCGCAAGATCACCGACGAACAACAGCCAGGATAGGAAGCTTGATCCGGAGCAGATAAGGTGAATTATCTGGGAAATTGGTGAGCCCATGGCCTCGTTTGGCTGGAGTCCGATTTGCAACCAACAACAACGACAAGGAAAAACTTACAAACATGGCGGTGAAGAGCATGCTCGATTGCCATGCATGGAACCTATATCCTAGTTAGCAGGAGGACTAAGACGCTGAAGTATAAAGGTCGGCTGGATTTTGGCCGTGGTTGGCACATACCGTACGTAGTCGCTCTTGTGCTCCACCAACAGGAGAAAAACACCACCGGCGGGAGGCAGAAGCAGATATGCCAGCATTGCTTCGACGTCCATGCGGATGGGGAGACTGGTGTCGAAGGCGCCGAGGCTCAACCGACCGCCCTCGAGGTCGTTTCCGAAGCCAGTGTTTCCATGGCCGCTGGCGTTGTTGACGTTGCCTGTACCAGCACCAGCACCACCGGCAAAGTGACTCGGGGATGGCAGACCGGGCGATGCAAGACCAGGGGCTGGAGAGCCGCGCGGGGACTGGATTTTGGAGGGTCTTGTACGGTGCGCCTCGCCCAGCGAGGGGGAAAATGCACGTTCCACCTCGGGCGATTCGTCCTGGTACGGGGCAAAATTCATGGTGTTGAGAAGGATGGGTCCATAGTCAAGTTGCAATCCAGGCAACGTCGCGCAAGCTTATCGGGGCGATGGAAGCTTTATCGCAATGGATCTCACATTAACTTGGTATGGGCGGTGATGTGGTTTGGTGCCTTAGGCAACCTTATCCGTCCCCCCGCGACATCTTTTGTTTACATCATGGATATGTGCTACGGAGAAAGTGCATTTGGTAATTGGATTTGCGAAAGTTGTCTTCTCATGAGGGGTATCATCATAATCACAGTAACTTAGTGCCTCCTTCATTGGTCTCATACTATACATGTCTCATCCGCAATCGTCATGCCATATTTACCATTTTTAGGCCCGGCCGCGACCACGCGCAATCCCCGAGCCCCTCGCAATCCCACTGGCCGGTCTACGTGTCATACTAGTCATAGGCGGTCTCCCCGTTGTGGTTGAAGACGCCGTGGTCCGTGTGGCACCAGGTCGTGTGCCCGAGTATGAGATGCCAGGAGTTCTTCCCAAGCCACCGCGCACTCTTCCATAACTCGACCCGCGGGTGCCTCTGGCGCTGGCAGCGGCGGCTCTCTTTCTCTCGTCTTCCGCAGCCTTGCGGGCAGCAGCTTCTCGCTGTTGTTGAAGCTCTCGTTCGCGTCTCTCGGCAGCCTGCTGTCGGAGAAGTTCCTCGTGTTCCGAGTCGGCCACATCTTGAACTGCGCCTTGCCAGTTCGGGTTGAGAATCAAACGCTGATTGTGCTCGGTTTGGGAGAGAATCCGAGTCCAGGTATTCAGGAGGGTAGAAGCAGAATCGAGCGTTCGTGAAACAGTCTACAATGAGTCCACAATTAACGACTATAGGTCTAAACAATGACGCAGTAACACCACACTCACATCCATATTCCCTTTGGCACGGTCAAGGCTCCCGAGGAGACCCTCAATGACTTGATTGATCTTACGAACGCTCTCTAGCTCACTGCGCAAAGCGGCTTCGCGCGCCTCTTGGCGGTCAAACATTGTCTCTCCATCATCATGGGGAGGGATTTTTGTTGGTTCGGGTGACAAGCTCTCCTCCTTGACCACTTTGGAGGCATGCCGATTGTTTCCACGCTTGGAAGGCGAGCTCCAGAGACCATCAGATTCGTCGTCAGATAATTGCAGATTCAAATCATCTGCTGTGCTGCGAAATGCCATGATTTTTTGTTGAGAAGGAGGGGGAGGGGAAAATGGGCGGAGGGGAAGTGGGAGTTGCAGAGAGGGGCGGATCGATAAAGGATAAACTCGAGTTGATTAAGTCTGTAGCGCGTAGCTCAGTGAGAGACCAATGGATAGATGACAAGCCGCGGATCGTCGGAGAGTAATCGTGGGGCGTGTTCAGCCACTGATCATAGACTAGGGTATTTGCTGAAGCCTCGATCGAAGGTTGTCGAGTCAAACGGGAGTTGGGTTGGTGTGGCTGGGAAGGAAACAAGAGCATTCCACAACCACGGGCGTTGCTCCGCCCTTCCAAGTTCGCGCCCAAACCCGCCTGCCCACCGGCATTTCCCCCCTCCAACCAGCCAACCAAGTTCTCTTCCCTTTACCAACTTCCATCCTTTCTTCATTCAATTCAATCACTAACTTTGCTACCACCACCACCACCACCACAATCACCATTGAATTACCCAACTATCACATCCACGATCACCACCACTCCGACTATCACGTCTATTCTCCATTCTTTCGCTCCCATCCGATCCTATCTGTCCACTTTTGATCGGCTTGGTTACTCGCGTTGGAGAAGCAGTCGGCTTCCCGGTCGTCGCGTTTTCCTCCCTTTGTCTCCCTTGGACTGCTTGCACCACGGCCTGGAACGGACCTTGCACAACACCCATCATTTGCGACTCTCTTGGAATCGACTACATCACGATTCAGCGATCGTTCTCTGTTGGCTTGGAGCTGGGATTGTTTGAGGATATATATCGTCACCTAGGATACACGTATCTCACACAGAATGGCGACAACACCACCGCCGCCTTCCAC
The DNA here is from genome assembly GCF_003184695.1 of Aspergillus brunneoviolaceus CBS 621.78. Classification (NCBI taxonomy): domain Eukaryota; kingdom Fungi; phylum Ascomycota; class Eurotiomycetes; order Eurotiales; family Aspergillaceae; genus Aspergillus; species Aspergillus brunneoviolaceus. The sequence goes on along the minus strand of NW_020290747.1, from coordinate 361,772 downwards.
GCTACGGATTCCTCCCACCCCCCGACATGGTGCCAAATATGATCAATATGAGCCCTATTCTACGCGTTTTTCGTCCAGACTTGCCAGTCAACGTGCTTCCAGAGAGTCTCAGACCACGCCGCCGCCTAGTTTTCCGCCTGCGCGCGCAAGCTCAAAGCTTCCGAAGAAGCAAAACGCCCGGGAATCAGCAACATTGTCACCACCAGGCTCTATCCAAAATTCTCCTCGGAAGCAAAAATCGGGCCGGCTCACTGGAACACATTCACTACCACACTCCACTCTGGACGACTCCGACCCTTTCAACACCGAGCCTTCCCACACTCGTCCCCCACAATTTCTCCGGCCCACACTCACTGAAGGGATGCTTCCCACACCAGCAAAAACGCCACGTAAGAAGGCAGTCGCAGATGTTGGGAATACCGCCAGAGTTCTCTTTCCTCCGCCTCCCAGCTCCAGCTCACGGAAGAAGCCCAAGAAACATACTGGGTTTTCGCTAGATAGCTTCACTGAGGATTTCGGCCAAAGCGGAACAGAGATCAAGATCTACACCGATTCTCGCGATCGTGTCCCAGAGTTGGATAAGAGTGAAGGAAACCCGTTCTACAAGAAGCCCAGTAGTAACACAGGCACTCGCACTTCCCGACGCAAAGAGATGATCCGTGATAAGGAAGTCGAGGAGTCAGTCAGGCGTGAAGATGGCATGGTCTACGTATTGTAAGTCATACCTTGATTCTGATGTATCTGTCATATGTTCTAACTCCACTTCGCAGCCGTGGCAAGAAAATGTTCCGCAAGTTCACCGATGACGTTGACAGCTGTGGCGAGGACGAAGACGATGATGACCTGGGCTTGCTGGCGGCTCGTCCAGATCTTATCGATGAATCTGTGACCACGAAACTTCGACCTCTCACTCGCTCATCAATCAAACCCCGCGTGCTCTTCCGTTCTGCGGCTTCTGATGCACAGCAGGATGGCACGGGCGAAGCGGACGAAGAAGCAGCTACAGACATTGAGGATCATTTACTTGACGTTGAGGCTGAAGAGACAGACAATACCGACCTCGATCTCGACATGCTACAGCGGTCTGTCACACCTCCTCCACGGACTACCACAGCGTCCCCTTCATCTCCCGGTGGCACAGTACGCTCCCTGCGCTCTCGAATCAAGCGAGATAGCACAGAGAAGAGCGAAACCCCGTCTGCCTCGGGCTCCGAAACCAAGAAGAAGCGCGTTAGTCCCTTCGACGGCTGGCTTCGAAGCAAGCAAGCTCCCCCCGTGGTCGGTACCAAGGCCAAGAAACGTGACGCGGACGCTGCTGCCAGTCCTGGTCCCGTTCCAAAGAAGACCCGCGGCAATCGCGCAACTACGTCGATATCATGATGACAAGCCTGGGGTGACCGACATAATTTTACTGGGGATGAATCTCAAATTCTATCGACCTTACCAACTCAAGCAAAGGAGTCATACGGTGTTTTCCGAATCTGTCTTCCAAATTTCTTTTTCTGATCTTTACCTCACTGCGTGTTCTAGCGTTCTAGGCTCTTTCTTCTCTTTCTTTACTTCGATCGATGCATTCGACTATCCTGCCGATGTCTGGCTCACACAACACGTACCAAACGACATGATTATGAGACCGACACTCGCGATTAGGGAGGATAGTAGTTCTATGGGATGCGTGTTCAAGCGGGATGGAACTGGCTAGGTTTGGCGAAGCACATATGGTTGGCGTTGTTCTCCTATCTTCTCTTCTCGATTCTCTTCTTGCACTTGGACCGAATCATTGATCGCTACTACGATGTCTATGATTCCACTCCCCCCCTGCTTTTTCGGGCTCTCCTGCTCACTCTCACCCACCTTAGGTAGATCATTAGTTTAGCTTGAGGGACATGCTAGGTACTGTCTTGGTCTCCCCTTAGATATCCAATCAAATTGAATACCAAACGATGAACATATTCGATTCTCCGCCGTTCTCGTATTTCGTGGTCAAGTATCTCTACATCCTCCCGATTCTACATATGATGCAATTTTCATCAAGCACGGCACACCGTTCTCTAAATGACTCAGAATCACATACACCAATTCCCCGATCCAGTGAACGCCCGCCTCCAAATGCCATCAAGAAGAAACCAACAAACAGCCAAGTCAGGCCTTCTTTTTTGCTGCCGCCTTTCCGAAGAAATCACTCATTTTCTTCATCCCCGTGGTATTGACCTTTTTCAAGTCTCTTACACCTCTCGACTCACCAGCCTTCTTCTTCTTCTCTTCTTCCTCCTGCCGCCTCTTCTTTTCCGCCCGCGATTCTGCCGCCTCTTCGTCCTCAGCGCTGCGCTTCCGACTGAAATCCCCCAGCGACCTCGCCGCCAGGGCCTCCTTCCTCAATCTCGCGACCAGCTCGAGATGCTCCCGCATGGGCCGGAAATCCCTGGGCGCGTCCGGGGCCGCCAGCATCTCATCGATCCGGGCCCCCATCTCCCTGGACAGGTACGACTCCTTGATGAAGGTCAACGCGGTCGAGATGCGCAGCAGCTCCGCCACGCCATCGGGGGTCGACGGTCCTTCAGGAAGCAGTTCTTCCTCTTCTGTTTTTATGGCTGTCGTTGTCGAATCCGCATCAGCCACCACCGGGGCCTCCTCCTTTTTCTGGGGTGCGAGTTCATTCTCTTTATTCTCTTCACTATGGCCTGAAACAACCACTTCGACCGTCACCGCGGCAGACGTGCTGCTGCTGCTGCTGCTCTTCACCCCCATCAACGGCATCGCCAGCTCGCTCCGCACAAACCTCTCCTCCAGACTCGGGGGCAGACTGCCCCCGTGGGCCGCGAGGATCCGCTCCGCTTTCGTCATCAGCTCCATCAGGAGCTTCTTCTCGCTGAAGCGGAACAGCTTCTCGTCGCCGCCGGCGTCGACGGCATCGCAGATCGCGGCGGCGCGGGCGTGGATCGTCGCGCGGAAGGTCTCGTTGTAGAGGACGTGGCGGAGGTGCGGGGCCAGTTCGTCTTGGATGGAGTCGATGATGTCGTCGAGGGGTTGGTAGAGCGTGGCTTTGGCGGTGGTCAATAGGGGGATCAGGAAGAAGATGAAGTCGAGGGGTGTGGCGAGGTGGATGGATGCGGTTGAGGAGATTAAGGCTGGTGGCGAGCGCGGCGCTGGCTCTTGAGCGGTGGGAGGTGAGGTTTCAGCGGTGTCATCGTCTGGCGAGGATGATGTTGTGGTGGTCGGTGTGGAGTTGTTGCGCGCAAAGAGAATGCTTCGTGCGGCGGGCGCGGCGGTGGTGATGGTGGTGAATTCGTAGACGCCCTGTTGCGGGCAGAAGAAGTAGCGGGTGGGCTCGCTGGTTTGGGGATTGGGGAGGTTGAGAAATCGGGCTTCGGGGCTGGCCGTGGAGGGTAGAATGAATGTTTTGCTGGGCTTGGTTGGGATTAAAGGCTGTTGGGGTTGTTGTTGTTGTTCGGACTCTGATGAAGGAGGAGACGCTGAGGCCGATTGCGCCGGAGGCTCCGAGGGAGCGGAGGATCGAGTGCGCGGCATTGCGAGGGTTGTGGTGGGTTTTGTGGGGGAGATGGGACGTAGAGGAGGTGATCAAATAGCGACAAGCGGTAGCATTGCGGATTTTACGGAGTTGCTTTTGATGTTGAAGAGGAGTACTCCGGACTGTACGTACTTTGTCTCCGTAAATTGAAGTCAATTGAAGCGCACCTGGCCCGGAAGTGCTCAACGCGTCTTCTCGGTCGGCCGACGCGACAACGCGCGAACCAATCAGAAAGAAACTCACAATCCGCCCGCGGCGGTTAAAGTTAAGTTCCAACTTAAGTTAACGTGAGAAGTGCGTTGAAATGCAGTGGCAGAATGTCATTGCTTCGTTCATCGACCCTTCCCTTCCCTTGCGTTTCATCTTATGCATGTCCTCGATTAGTCGCCTCCCATTGCAGCCTCCCTTCGTCTCTTCTTTGTTGTTGTTGTCAGTGGAGATGGACCGTGGTTGAGGGAGTTCTACACCCACACCTGTATTCTTACTGAGTCGACTCGATACTACGCGACAATCACATCTGCTTCGATCATCTTTTCCCCGCATCCCTTCATTCGCCTGAACATGGCAAGCAGTCACCAACGAGGCTAACAATCGCTAAATACCCTCTTCGCCTCTTACTGCATACCGCCCTTGCCCTCAATTGTTTTTCTCCAATTTATATAGCTAGCGTGTGCTAATGACCAGCAGTGAGTACAGTCTTTTTGCCACACTCTCGTGATATAGTGCTAATATTCAATTGCGCCACAGTGGTCGATATTCCATGGCCGCCAAAATCACCGCGGGAGGCTCTTTTGAGTAGTCCGAGTGGCCGCAAACGCCTGGAAGAACTGCAGCGTCGTCAGGGAAACCCCGGCTCGCCATTGAAGCGCTCCGTCACGACCCCCGATTTACGATCTAAGGCAGCACACCTCCTGAGCGACGGCATGGACGATGACGACGAAGATGAGGACGAGGATGAGGAGACATTGAAACTGAAATTGGCCGCCATTGAGGCTCGCCTCAAGCTGAAACAACTTCAGAAGAGTCGCGCAAAGTCCGGAACTCCAGCACACGCCGCACAAGACGGAGACAATGCTCTTGTCCGACCTTCGTCGGCAGTGAGCTACTCATCGCAGTCACAGACCCACATTTCTCGAGGCAGAACTGAGCGGAGGATTCAACACGACACCTCTCTGGACGACGTGCAGGTTCCGCTCTCACCAACACGACGGCCGACGGCCCCGACGGATCCAGTATCCCCGCGGAGATTTATCTTAGGTATCGATAAAGGTCTCAAATCAAGGGACGTGTCTCTGAAGCGACCTCCAAGTTCGCGAAGCACTGGCCAGTCACTTGCGACGAATGGCAACAGGACATCGACTGGTCGCGACGGCTATGCCTCACATTCGAACAAGCTTCTGCAGACAGTCACTGCGGATCATGAATACGGTCGCCCGAAGAGCTTCAGCGAGCGCATGGCCGAGAGTCGCTCGGAGGAAAAGGCCCGGAAGGATCGAGTTGAACGGGCTGAGCGCATTCAAGCCAGCCGGAGCACGGCGTTTCACATCGACAAAAATGAAGTCGAAGCGTTGAAAGCGGCTGCGGAAGCGAGGAAGGACGAAAGCCCCCCGTCACCCGTACGCAGCAGGCAGACCGAAAGTTTCAGTCGGGAAGACGTCCTGCGGTCTTATGGCAAGCTCAAGCCATCCTTGAAACGGAGCCAGACCCTCCCCAGTGTACGGCCTCAGGACATCGATGCGGAACACAAGGAGTCAAAACCGTACTTGCACAGGCGAAATCTTAAGTCGGAATCTCAAGCACATGCCTCTTTGCTGGGAAGCTCCCAGCACAACGCTACGGATGACTCCCAGGGCGAGAACGGTGGTGATGCATCAAAATTTGAAGCATTCTCTGGCTTGCACTTGTCGAATCGGATTCTGCCCCATTCATTCCTCACGCGGACGCTCGAGGACAAGAAGGTTCTCCGTATTCCAGATCTTCTTCGAACCATTAAAGCACCGAACTTCGAACTACCGGAAGACATCGACACAGACTACGTGGTTTTCGGCATTGTAGCGTCCAAGTCCGAGCCCAGACAGGTCAAATCGAACAAGAATGTCTCACAGAAGGAGGCCGACCCCTTCGACGACGGTCTCAACAACACCAATTCATACATGGTCATCACCCTGACTGACCTCAAATGGACCATAGATCTTTTCCTTTTCGAGACTGCCTTTCCGCGATACTACCGGCTCTCTGAGGGGATCCTAGTTGCAATTCTGAACCCTACAATAATGCCACCACCCAAAAACAAGCTGGATACGAACAAATTCAGCCTCGCTATCTCTTCCTCCGACGACACCGTTCTCGAAGTCGGGTACGCTCAGGACTTGGGATTCTGCAAAGCCACCAGAAAAGACGGCAAGACGTGTCATGCATGGGTTGATGGACGCAAGACTGAATTCTGTGATTTTCACGTTGATCTGCAAGTCCGCAAGACCCAAGCTGGGCGGATGGGAGTGAACAATGGACCAGGCATGTACGGGCCTGGCGGACGTTCTGGCTCCCGTACTGGTTACTTCGCGGGCGGCGGTCATGACGGCGTGAAACGACCCGGGCCACGAAACGGACTTAAGCCGACCGGCGCTCAATATGACAGCGGATCGCAGTCCGTTTTCTATGTCGCGCCGGCGCCGAAGACTTTCAACAGAGGTGGCCTGGGTAGTGGAAATGTTCACCGTAACCAGCATTCCCTGGGCCAGTCTGCAGCTAGCCTGATCGATGCTGATACGGACGACCCTTTCATCGCCGCAGGTCGAATGGGACGTGGGAGAGACAGCAAAGAAGAGCGATTCCGCAAGCGCCTTGCAGATAAACAGCGCGAGAAAGATATCACTGAAAAGCTCATCACCCGGACCAGCGGCGTAGGGGCAGAGTACCTCCGTGCTCGAGGTAATGACCATGTTGTTCCTGCTTCGCGTCCCAGCGATGCCTCAAAAATCCAATCACGCAAGGCCGGGGACAAGGACTCCGCAGTCGCTACCCTTGGTCTTGCAAGTCTGCGCAAAGCAGCAGCCGTCAACCTCAGCCCTTTGAAACGCGCACATGACGGCGGCAGCGACAGATCGCACGGCAGCAGTGCCGTCAAGAAAACTCGGTTCATCACCTCTCATGGTATCAAGGAAGCTGGGAGGGACAGTTTGGGCGGGAAGTTAGAAATGGTATCCACGAACGATCATGATGACGACGACGATGAATTGGACATCATCTGAGCGAATTGAATCAGAATCAGGAGAGAAGAAACAAGAACCCTCTACATCGTCAACACGAGGAAGAGAATAAAAACAAGATAGTAATATTAGATACCCCTTTGACCGGTCCCGGATACATCCTGATGAGTGTTGTATTTTTGTCATAATTTGCTTAGCATTGTCCGTGACTCATTATGAAGGAGTCCTAACACCTGGATGATGTTCTCCTCTGGTGTTTATTTGACTCCGCCATGAGAACCTTTCTTTTTAAGCTTGGTACTTGAGCTACAGGCAACCTCTTTCAGCAGTTTCTGTTGCATGACTACCCAACACCATTTGTAGGTCTGTCATCAAACACATCATTCAAGCCGCCAACAATGCATGTTCGGAGGATTTTCACGATTGTTTGCCACTCTGGAGTATGTTCTCCTAGAATTCGCTTATTAAATAGTTCTCCACCCAGACGGTACATGCTGTGTAAACTCCCTGGTTCTTTGTCAACAATGTTCGTGTCTATTGTATGGATTCGATTTTTAAAACATATAGTAAGGGAATGGACTATGATTTTTACTTAGTGAGGACTAGCAGCTGAATGGTACTAGCCTTCTCTCTAGTTAGGGCCGGAAGCTTTATATAAATCCACACTCGGACTCAGATCCTGCTTAGTCAGTCATAGAATGCCAGCTGAAAAGAAGACTATCTGTTTGTGCTGTGTCATGGCAATAAATTGAGAGAGCGTGAGTTACTAGTTGTACTCATATAGGTCTCTGGATGGTTGTTCCGGTGGTTTTGTGGTATAGTTCATCCTCGTTATATATATGATCGGGTAGTCGCGAGCTCCACCCCATGATTACTAGTGCTCTTCTAGTGTTGCGATCACATTGGTATATATCCTGCTGTGCATGATAGCCAGAAACCATAATTTGGATCATGGAAGACTGCATACAATTTACAGAGATGGAAATATACAGTACCATAGCCGAGTAATGATCGGAAGTATACTTCCATTACCAACTGAGATGGGCATACTAGCACAACGCGTGTATACATTCCATATGCGGTTAGATATGTTGAAAAGATGAATGCAAAATGAACAGTGGATTGTATATACATAGAACGCAGAAGACTGCAAGGAATCTTCGTCAGCATGCTGAGTTCTTGCAAACCTGCGTGTGAAGATGTCTTGGGCGTCGATGCATGCTGCGGCCGAAGGAGTTCAAACATCCATTGCATGCTTCTGGACGGAAAAGGAATCCACAGGAGATGAATACGCTTCTGAATGTGACTATTGTCCAGATGAGGAGGTGTAATCTGCTGTCGGCGTAACCATCACCATCATCATCGTGCAGCCATCTCAGATCTCGGTGCTTCTACCATGGTCATAGCGACCTAGTACAGTACTTGCATTCATGTGACATTCCCAGCTTGATTGCCGACAGGATTGCCACTCCTGTCAAGGTTGACTACGACGCAGGTATCCGATCAAGTCATTGCTTTCCCTGGCTAACAGGATGTGTAAGTGCGAGAAAGAAGTGATCTAGATCAGTGGCGAGACTATACCAACAGTCAATAACTCAGAGGGATTTACTCCATGCTTACTCTAGGCTTTTACTACCAACTGCCTCTTGGGTTGATGAAGGAGGCCGATGATCGGAGCCCCGGGCCGGTTCGAAACCAATGAGGAGCCCCAGATTATGGGCTGGTGCCGGCACTAAACCCCGAACAGGCTAGGAGGCAAAGATGGGCGATCCCCGACTTAGGCAAGTCTGAGTCTTTCTCGCTCTCTTGCCCTTGCCTTAAGGTTACGCTTCCTCTTCCTCCTCTCTTTTCCCCGTTTTTCCATTCTTCGTTGTGAGCTTCGTCTCTCAATCTTATTTCCACCCGGTTTGGCACTCATCCGCCGTCAAGATGATGCCCCTGAGACCGTCAAAAAGCGCTCTGCGCACTCTGCATTATCAGAGATACCTCACCTCTGGCCGAAGGACTTTTACCACTGCCACTGCCTCGCCCCACCGCTTCGCTGCGACACAGAAAAGAACCCAGAGCACTGCTGCCGCCACGGCCTCGTATGTGTTTCTAACCCCCTATCACCCCCAGCTGCATTCGGGGTTCCTGCTCCCAGTACAATTCGCAATACTAATTTGTTTCTCAATTGCGCAGGAATTCGAGACCCATCCCCAGCCCTGCATTCAACCAAGAACCTCATCGCAATGAAGTCTCGCCACTCCAGAACCGCCAGGCTCCCGAGCTGGACGACTCGTACGTTTTTCCCACCGGTCCCCCTTCACTGCGATTATGGCGCTGACCGAGCCCTTTGTGCCCACACAGTTTCGTCGGTCTCAGCGGTGGTGAGATTTTCCACGAGATGATGCTGCGTCTTGGCGTCAAGCACGTTTGTGAGTCATGCCTTTTTCCCCCTTCTCGGTGAAGGTATCAGGATTGACCCACTGTCGATAGTCGGCTACCCTGGAGGTGCCATTCTTCCCGTTTTCGATGCCATCTACAATTCCAAGCACTTCGACTTCATTCTCCCCAAACATGAGCAGGGCGCTGGACACATGGCTGAGGGTTATGCCCGTGCCTCTGGCAAGCCCGGTGTTGTCCTCGTCACTTCCGGCCCCGGTGCCACCAACGTGATTACCCCGATGCAGGACGCTCTCTCGGACGGAACTCCCATGGTTGTCTTTTGTGGTCAGGTCCCGACTAGCCTGATCGGAACCGACTCTTTTCAGGAAGCCGATGTGATTGGAATCTCCCGCGCTTGTACCAAGTGGAACGTGATGGTCAAGTCTGTTGCCGAACTCCCTCGCCGTATCCAGGAGGCTTTCGAAATTGCCACCAGTGGCCGCCCCGGACCTGTCCTCGTCGACCTGCCCAAGGATATCACCGCCGGCATTCTCCGCAAGTCTATTCCCATGAACAGCACCCTTCCGGCTCTGCCCAGCGCTGCCAGCGTGGCTGCCCGCGAAGTGAGCATGCAGCAGCTCAAAGGCACCATCGGCCGCGTCGCCCGCCTGGTCAACATGGCCAAGAAGCCCGTCCTGTACGTTGGTCAGGGTCTGCTCGCTCGCCCTGATGGCCCGGAGGTTCTGAAGGAGCTGGCTGACAAGGCCTGCATTCCTGTCACTACTACTCTTCAGGGTCTGGGTGGATTCGACGAATTGGACCCCAAGGCCCTGCACATGCTGGGTATGCACGGTTCGGCTTATGCCAACATGGCCATGCAGGAGGCTGATTTGATCATCGCCATTGGTGCTCGTTTTGATGACCGTGTTACTGGTAACATCTCCAAGTTCGCTCCCCAGGCTAAGCTGGCCGCCGCTGAGAACCGCGGTGGTATCGTGCACTTCGAAATCATGCCCAAGAACATCAACAAGGTGGTCCAGGCCAACGAAGCTGTTGAGGGTGACTGTGCGGACAACATTCGCCTCCTCCTCCCCCAGATTGAAGCTGTGCCCGAGCGCAAGGAGTGGTTTGAGCAGATCAACGATTGGAAGGCTCGGTTCCCCTTCTCCTTGTACGAGAAGCAGACCGAAGAGGGCCCGATCAAGCCCCAGGCTGTGATCGAGAAGCTCAGTGACCTGACTGCTCACATGAAGGATAAGACTGTCATCACGACCGGTGTTGGTCAGCATCAGATGTGGGCTGCCCAGCACTTCCGCTGGCGCCAGCCTCGTACCATGATCACCTCTGGTGGTCTCGGTACCATGGGCTACGGTCTTCCCGCCGCTATCGGTGCTAAGGTCGCTCGCCCCGACGCTCTCGTCGTTGACATTGACGGTGACGCTTCCTTCAACATGACCCTCACTGAGCTGTCTACTGCCAACCAGTTCAACATCGGTGTTAAGGTCCTGCTCTTGAACAACGATGAGCAGGGTATGGTTACGCAGTGGCAGAATTTGTTCTACGAGGACCGCTACTCCCACACCCACCAGAAGAACCCCAACTTCGTCCCCTTGGCCGAGGCTATGGGTGTCGCCGCTCAGCGGTGCTCCAAGCCCTCTGAGGTCGAGGCCAAGCTCAAGTGGCTGATTGAGCACGATGGCCCCGCTCTCCTGGAGGTGATCACCGACCGCAAGGTGCCTGTCCTGCCTATGGTGCCGGCCGGTTGCGCTCTGCACGAGTTCCTTGTTTACGACGAAGGTATGCTATAATTTCCCCGGTCAACATGCTACAAACGCTGATATCCATGACTTTGCAGCCAAGGAGAAGGACAGGAAGGCCCTCATGCGCAAGCGTGGTGCTCCCATGTAAGCAACGGAGCTGATTCCAGCGAAGCGTTACGACGATCTTAGTTTTCTTCTTGCAAAAGTGCCCTCGACCCATGATCTGTTGATATCCACGGCGTTTCTGGCGGGTTCTAAAAACGCTCGCGGGTGCCATTCTGCGCCTACCCGACACCGATCACCCGACTCGCTTGGAGCCGGGGATTGTGAACGACAGTAAAGCAGCATCGTTCACTAGGGCGTGATCGAGTACCCCACGGAGAATGCAGTTGCTCCTCTGTGTGGCTCGACGACCGCCAAAGTCTTCCTTTTCTTTTCTGGGCATGTTCTCAATCGCATTATGGTTTGCCAGAAAAAGTTGCCTCGTTAGTTCTTGCGGAACCTCACTTGTATATAATCCTTTTGCTGCTGTAATCTTTATGACTTGGAAATACCATGGAGGCATCGAAAAGGCATCTGTTCCGGGGTGAAGACAAAGCCGAGAGAAAGTAAGAGCACATACAGTCCACGATAGTTAGGGTATTTTCGTATTATCGGGAGCCTGAGGCATATCACGTGCAGGCAGTTTGGGAGGTCCAAGTCCATTTTTGGCAATCTTCACAGCCGCGGTTCTTATCCGAAGTTGGAGCTAAGTTAGTCAGGGCTGGTTGCTTGTCCGCCTCTCGAGTTCTTCCCCCCTCCCCCACCGCCAATTTTTCTGTTTAGTTTCCCACACGTCGCACTATGCTGCGATCACCGATCTAACGTACTGTCACATCTTCACTCTATCTCCCTACATAGATAGTCCCGATACCTCACCATGGCCTCTGCTTCAGGTTTTCCAGCCGCTGGCAGGGCCCGATTATCCGACGCGGGTATGACATCAACCCACCAGACTGAAAGCACGACGACGACGACGACGACGACGACGACGACGAGCGAGTCAACAAATACCAGAAGCGACACCAATGCGACCCCCGGCGATAGCGGAGCCGTCGATGAACCGGTGCTTCTCCCCAGCCAATCCTCTCCCTCCGTCGAGACCGTCACGACCGAACCTCCGACAGCGGACCAATCCACCTTGGTCGACCCATCGTCATCAACCATGCACGACGACGAAGAACCGCGCAAATGCTGGATCTGCTACACGGACGAGACGGAAGACACGCCGCTCAGCTCGGAGTGGCGATCGCCGTGCCCGTGCGCGCTGACCGCGCACGAAGCGTGCCTCCTCGACTGGCTGGCGGACCTGGAGAATCCGCGGTCGCGCCAACGCAACGTCTCCAGCGCGAAGATGGTCTGCCCACAGTGCAAGACGGAGATCGTGGTGTCGCGGCCGCGCAGCTACATCGTGGATGTCGTGCGGCTGTGCGAGCGGGTGGCCGGCCGGCTCGCGCTCCCGGGGATGGTGTTCACGCTGGCCGGCACGGTGTGGGCGGGCTGCTGCGTGCACGGCGTCTACTCGATGTACTTTGTGTTCGGGGCCGAGGAGGCCCGCCATCTGCTGGAGGAGTCGATCGACGGGTCGTGGAACGCCGGCGTGAACCTGGGCCTGCCCCTGATCCCCATGTGTCTGATCCTGACCCGCACGCGCTACTCAGAGAGTCTACTTGCTGCGATCCCATTCCTGCTGCTGGTCACGCACACGCCGGTCATCGAGCCGGCCGCCGCGACGGACCTCTGGCCGCCCACGCCGGCGGCGACGTTCGCCGCGCTGCCGTACGTCAAGCGCCTGTATTCGCTGCTGTATGACCGGATGTTCGGGAAGCTGGAGAAGAAGTGGATCCAGGAGGTGCAGCCACGGAATTCGGAGATCAACGAGCTCGATGACAATGCGCCGCCGAACCATCCGGAGCCGATCCCCGATGAAGCGGAACCGGTAGATGATGGCAACGGACCGGTGCTGATGGAGTTCGACTTCGAGTTGCAGGTGGGAATGAGAGGGGACGAGGACGGGGCCCGGGGATTGTTTGGGTTCAATGGTGGACGAGGTGCAGATGGACAACAGCTGCAAGGTCCGCAGAATAACGGCGGCGGCGCAGCAGCAGCAGCAGGGCAGGGACTGGGCATGGGCCGGCGGGATGATGCGGTTGCTGAGACGACGAACCTGGCCGATCTAGTTCTCGGGGCTCTGGCTTTACCGGCCATCTCCGCGTCGATGGGAGGGTTGCTTCGACATGTGCTGCCGAGCTCGTGGACAACGCCTTCCACGGCGGGCCGACCGGGCCTGTTGCAAACGCGCTGGGGCCGCAGCGTCGTTGGAGGCTGTGTGTTTGTGCTCCTGAAGGATGCCTTGGTGCTCTACTGTCGGTGGAAGTTGGCGCAGTCCCATCGTCGTCGCAAGGTGCTCAACTACGACCGATCCAAGAAGCATCTCCGGGCGAGCAGCAGGGCAAACAACAGCACTTAGGCTTATAGTACGCAGCACGACTGTTGGAATTTGCATTTTCTGAGGCGTTTTGTTGTGGCGAATGGGATGATTATTCATGATACACTTTCTTTTCGTTTCGTTTGCGACTCTCCGACTCTACGTTATTTGGACAAAAAGGCGGGCACATATTTTCAAGGATGCACTTAGCAACAAGCAGGAAGCACTTAGCAATCAGCAATTAAAAATGCGATCCACCTTATGCCTAAAAACCGTAGAGCGTTTTACCTCACCCAGTCTGTTGCACATAGTTAAGTACATATACAGTTCATCGACAAACCAGAGCCCCGGGGACGGGGCGCTTAATCATCCACCTAAGCGCGCGGCTGGCCTCCGCACCGCAGCCCCCAAACTTTCCGCCGGGCGAGATACTTTCTTCCCCGAAACAATTTCCCTTCACTCTCTTCCTCAACATCACGGCACCACCCTGCCTCCAGCCACGGAAGATGCGAACAACACTCTCCCCGGTTCTCGCCTCCCTGGCGAACGTCTTCCGCATCCCCCTGTCGCAGACTGCCTCCCGCCCGGCCGCCGCCGCCGCTCTCACCCGGCTCAATGGCAGCAACAGCAGCAGCAACAGTACCACCACCAACAGACAATTCTCAACGACAAGCGCAATGGCCAAGCGCAAGAACGCCGGTCCCTCGCGGGACAAGCGAGTCAGTACGTGTCCTAGCCTATGGCCCCGTTTACCCAACCCAACCCAACCCAACTTAACACCGTACACCGTACACCGTACACCCTACACCCCAAGAGAGACTCAATCCTCTCAACAACTCCAACCCCAAACCCAACCCACCCCAATTACCCAATCCCCTCCCCCCCCACAAAACCTCACTAACAACCCCGAAAAGCAATGATCCGCTACTTCCTCCACCACCCGCTGACCCCGCGGCCGCTGCGGTTCAGCCGCACCCGGTTCCTGCGGCACTGGACGATCCACCGGGCGTGGCACCTGTACCAGGCGCAGCGGCGGCGGGCGGAGACGCTGGAGCTGGAGCGGCAGTGGCAGGCGATGCGGGCGGCGTGCGAGGAGCTGCGCACGGGCGCCGGCGACGGCGGCAAGCTGTTCCGGAAGAGCATGATCAAGACGGGGATCTTCAAGGATCTGTTCCCCATCGAGTACGCCCGGTTGCAGACCGAGGGCCCGCCGGCGGAGGGGTGGAATCATGAGTGGAAGGCTTTGAAATGATCCATCCTATTTTTGTGATGGGTTTTCTGGGGGGGGGTATATGGGTTATCCGGGGGGTATACATGGAAGGTTGGGGTGGGAAAATATGGGTGTAGAGACGCTCTCCTGGGTTTAAGACTGTTTTTTTTGTCGTGTATATTAGTACATACCTGCTTCAATCATATTATCTGGTGTTGTTTGTTTACTCTGTGGGTACTGGGTACTCTGCTTTGCCAGTGGTAAACCTTCCATACTACTCATATTTACTGCCTCGATGTTCAAATAGCTGATCGCTGGGCACTGGCATGCACACGCACACAAAGGAATGGACTCGAAAACCCGTCAAGGAAAGTAATGTCAGTCGACTCAAGTAATGTCAGTCGACTCCAAGGGTATGAAACAGAGGTCAAGACTGCAACAACAGAAAAAGGCCACCCGAACGCCGAAAATGCAAAGTCGATCAACAGCCACCACACACTATCTCCTTCACATACTGTCCACCTTTTGGTCCCACCACCCCCCGCAATATGCACATGCCATGCTCATGGCTCTCCGAACGTTGGAAAATGGCTCAACACAAGATGCAACAACGCACAAAAACGAAGGATCAATCTCGGTCGTGCGGACGGGCGGGCTGGCATGCATGCAATATGTTCGCTGGAAACAAGGACATCCTTTCCCCCCAAACATACAATACGAGAAAAAGAAAGATCCGTCCGACATCATAGCACAATGCAGCAGGAGCTCTTCCGCTTGTCGAACGTCAGCAGCGCGGCCCGGGTGGCGGCCTCGAACACGTCGTCCACCCCCTCCCCCGTCAAGGAGGAACACTCCAAGTACTTGCGGGCGCCGATCTGGGTGCCGATATCGCTTCCTTCCTTGGACGTGACGAACCTCAGCGACTTCTTCCGCATCTCCTCGACCGCCAAGGGGTCCTCCCGGAGATCCTTCTTCAACCCGACCAGGATGATGGGGACGCCGGGACACCGTTCGTTCGCTTCTTCGATCCACTGGACCGTAGTAGCCCTTGTCAGCGCCCCGTTCTGCTACCCAAGATAACAGAGCCACGAACCTTGTGTTTGACGTTCTCCAGCGAATCAGGCGTATCCACCGAAAAGCCGATCAGAATCACATGCGCTTTCGAGTAGGCCAGCGGGCGCAGCCGTTCGTAGTCTTCCTGACCAGCAGTATCCCACAGAGCCAATTGAACCGACCGACCGTCTACGCGGCAATCTGTTACGTAGTTCTCGAAGACCGTTGGCACCTAGGTTGGATCATGCGCCGGTCAGGATGTTGTTGCAAAGAACAAAAAGAGCGACGGGGGGTAGACAATACATACATAATGCTGCATGAGACAAATCAGTCAGTGACATCATCCTTAGAGAGTTTCGAGTTGGGACAACAACATACCGTTGGAAAGTAGCCCAGCGTGAAGACGCTGAGCAAACTGGTTTTCCCACAGGCACCATCCCCGATAATCACCAGCTTTCTATCCTAGTCGTTAGAACCCAGGCGAACCTCAAATGTCCAGGTGCATCGTGTGTAACTTCATGGTGGCCGCCAACACAGAATGGGGGATGGGAGATGGGCGGATCCCGGGGGATCTCCAGGCACCACCCGTTTCGGGCGGAGGTGAGAGGGGGGGGGGGGGGGGGGGGGGGGGGGGGGGGGGGGGGGGAAGAGAGGAGAGGGGAGGGAGGGAAGAGACAGGTTCAAGGGAAAGGAAGGTCGATCGAAATAGATTAAAGGCGAATCTGCCGCACGTACCTTCGCATCACATTGTCATTTTGTTGTTGTTGTTGCGCCATGATTTCCAAAGAGAAAAGAAAAAGAAAAGTGGGAATCTTTAAAGTCGATCCCCTGGACGGAGTTGCAGGCGAGGAATGGACGGGATGAGAGCAACGGGAAATCAATGTGAGGGAGGGCGCGCTGACGAGCCCTGGCGGGAACCCGGAACGGAACAAAACCCCCCAGGCAGGCAGCAAGCAGGAGGCTGTGACGGAGATGTCTAGGGCCGTGAACTAAATCTCTGTAGCTCAAATGTGTAAGTGTAAGTGTAGGTGTAGGTGTAGGTGTAAGATGGCGAATGTTTGATTGAAGATTGATTGGGGAGGGGAAAGTATAATGGATGGGAGGGGAAAGAAAGTGAGATCAGATTGGTCAATGTCCCCTCCCCCTAAGTATGAAATAAACTGATGGAGGAAGAGAAAAGGGTCATTATATTGGGAAGGGAAGATGTAGGAGTAGAGAGGAAGAGGAACGAGGGAGGAGATGAAGAAGAAGAGTAAGAAGAGCAAGAGTAGGTAGACAACAGAGCAATCGGAGCCAAGCAGAGAGAGTACGGAGTAGACAAGACAAGACAGACAAACAGTCAGATACTGAGTAGATATGGCTAGGTCCAAGATTGGTTCTGGAAGGCGGTCGCCCATCATGGATCCAAATGAGGCTGACGGTTATGGTAGGTACCAGGTATGTAATCCCATGTAATCTCACAAGTAACTCACCTTCTCGGGCCCGAATACGGTCACGGAACAAAGCTCCAATTATATGACTGGTTGAGGAAAGTATGTACTCCGGACCTACTAGGTAGTGATAATGAATCCCACGGGTGAGAAAACGAGGTAGTATATATGGACTGATTGATTGATTGATTGATTGATGGATTGATTGATTACCACTATCCCATCAGCTACTAGTCATTATTCTTCTTGTCAAGTGGAAATCCATCGAAAACCTCGAGAGAAAATTCCAGCCCGGCCGAAGCACCAGCACCAGCACCAGCACTCGCCCTAAATGGACTGGACCACTTCCTCCCTCCACTTCTTCCCCCCCTCCTCCCTCCTCCTCCCCCCTCTCATACTCCGTGGTAATCAAACCTTTGAATGGAAGGAGGAGATCGACCTAGTGGGATGGCACAGCTGAAGAATCGTCACCGCACGGCCGTTTGTTACTAAGGTTAGAGATTTGTCTCAGACAGTGCAGGCCAGAAATGGGTGATAATCATGGCTACTATTATCAGTGCCGCCCGGATGCAAAAAAAAAAAAAGGAGCCCAGAGCAGGGGCTACCGCAATTGACCATTGGATGATCGTGCAGCTCGATATTTATAGGATCCTCCATTGGTCGGTAGGGAGGGAGAAGCGATGTACTAAAGAAAGAGGAAAAGAAAAAAATAAACACGGACAAATCCGTGGTGCTTATCCAAGCAGCAACTAGTTAACACTTACAATCAGTCAATCACGACCACAACAGCTCGGGAGAGCTTGAGAGGCGGTTCGTGATCAGAAACATGTGGACTCCACTCTTCCCCTGTCGGACAATCCTCCTCACTCCGAACCCTGTACGGGGTCTGTAGTACATGCTGTACAGTGTCATGACTGTCATCATCATATCCGGGATCCTCGTCACCCTTAGCAGCCAGCTAAACTACTTGCTCTCGACCTCTGTGCATGCCTCCCTTCCTCGTTCATGAAGGTCAACTGCGGACCGTGACATTCTTGACTTGACTTGACAGACATCTTGCGGCCCACAATCCCCGAATTTGGTGCCTGGCCTGTCAATTCATAGTTTCAGACTGTAACTGATTTACCTAATGGGCGCCGGACAGGGCGGCGGGCTGGATGTTTCCATGTTTCCCGCCATCCTCCCTTACCAAATCTCAGGACTCCCTGACTCCCTAATCAACTTATACGATATGCTTAAATCACTGGCCAACTAACAATCAACGCTGGTAGTTACAGACTCCAATGAAAAGAGAGATACCAAGCAAACCGAATCCCGCTAATACCATGACCCTTACTCATTGGATACCTAAGAAACCACACCACTGCATCCTGCAACTACTCGCTCAGAGCTCCACCACATCAACGTCGTAAACGAGGTGTTTCTGGCCTAAGCCCCACGACTCTAACCCCAGAATACGATACAGGCTCAAACTAGCCCACATAACGTTTTCTTTCAGCCACAACGCCCAAGGGTTGATGGCTTTCCGGCCTTGCCCATTCTTGGCTGCCAGTTGATAGATCTCGTTGACCCGCGGTCGACGAATTGCGTCGTATCGGGCAAACGCATCGTCCAAGCTCCAGTCCTGCTCTTGCAGTACCCGTGAGAGCAAGAACACATCTTCCAATGCCATGGACACTCCTTGCCCTGCGTGAGGCTGCATTGCATGCGCTGCGTCCCCAAGCAGGATTGCCCGAGATGTATACCATTTCCCACCCAGCGGGAGTCGGAAGACCGGATAAAACCCGATAAACTCCATGCGGTCCACCAATTCAGTCAGGATGCCTCGCCATTCGCCTCGAGCGGGCTTCGACACTGCTCTGATCGTGGCCTTGAACATCTCCATCTCTTGTTGACGTCGCTCTTCCCACCCATCCCGCTCGTTCCCGGACTCAGAGTACGGAATGGGCGTCTCCCGCGAAAACAGCCAGTAAAGCTGGTCCCCGGACGCACTACACGGAAATGTTGCCATAAACCCCGCGGTGGTGGGGATTATGTTGGCCGACGTTTTAAGCTTCTCCGGTAGACCAGCCGTCGAGATAATGGAACCGCTACCCGCAATGCCGGAGTATTCGGGCTTGCAGGGCGGGTCTACATGCAAACGTCTCACGCTGGAATGGATTCCGTCACATCCAATCAGTATGTCGGCTGTCTCGGTCGAGCCGTCAGAGAAGGTTACCGTCACGCTGGATGCATCCTCCGTGATCGAGGTCAGTCGTTTGTCGAAATGGACCGGAATCTGCTCCTCATGGACGGCGTCGAACAACACGCTCTGTAGTTCTCGCCGGAGAATGCGCAAGTATCCAAAGCCAGTCCTTTCCGCCGCCCAGGCTGAGATATCAGTGCTGCCAATGCTGCCGTACTGCAGTGATTGCAGATGGAATCTGTCGACGGAAGAGCCGCGGGCAAGGAGGGCGTCGTGCAGACCCAAACGATGAAGTAGACGCAAGCCGTTGGCAAATATGCCTATGGCCCCACCAATCGTAGTTGGCTCAGGTCTCAGCTCGTACACTGTAACATGGATGCTGTTCTCGCGATGTAATTTGAGTGCAGCAGCAAGGCCAGCCGGGCCCGCACCGATAATGATAGCCTAGATAGATAGATGTCAGGAGCACTTACCGAGACTCTGTGGAATATCACTTACTTTCTTAATAACAGGCATAGTAATATGATGATTTGTTTGGCATGTATTGAAAAGCAATCCAGGAGAGGCTGTCGCCTGTTCTTATAGACAGGAGGGCATGGTGCTCCGCGGGAGTTCCGCGGAGGGTGATGCCCCAACGGGATTAGCTCTGGGCATTGCCCGTGTCCGGGGTAGGGAGATCTTACCCGCAGTCCGGTTACGGTACTTCTTCTTAGTATCATCCATGATGGTTATCTATCCTCTAGAATACGTGATCGCTCTCTTTCGCCGTGCAGGGGCAGGGCAGAAAGGAAGTGCTTATGCCTCGAGGCCTTGTGATTCCTACTCTACATGACCGAGAAGAGGACCAGGACGGAAATGAGCCCATCCATTGGGTGCTATTTTCACACTTGTCTTATTCTCTTGGTCTGGAGGGTACGAAATATCGGTGCATGGATCTTTCTGCTGAACATGCTGACATGACTAAGATGCAATTAAACCTTCACTCTTACGAGAACACCTGACTTGCAAGGCATAACCAACCTATCGCTACGAGACAAACAATAGTGACCAACGCTTTGCAATGACCCAGCTAGGAAGATCCCTCGCAGATCCGTCCATAACAGCTAGCTTCGCGCTCGAACAAGCACTCCGGGACTGCTGTGGCCTTGTCGAAAGCGACTTCAAGTGTAGATAAGAATCTACTATTCTTATCTCTAACTTCTGGGACAGCTTGAACAACGCCTAATTCGCCGAAACATGCAGCGTCTCCAACATGACTGACCCACCACGACACACTGTTATCATGAAAGCAACACCGTCATCAAGTTACTGTGCTGCAATAATCTTATCAGCCATCTCGGGAAGTGTCTCTGCCATGACATCCATATCTCCAAACAACTCAGTGATCGGCTCCTTCTCCCAAATGGAACAATAAGCGGATTTGTATCTGTTAAGACGTGTTAGCAGCCTCGGAACCCGGTTGTGATGCTGCACCACTCACCCCGCACAGCGAGCCGCCGAAACGTCCCACATATGACCAGCAGCGAACCATGGCCGCCCGTGCTGTGACAGTCGTTCAAGGAGCGGCTGGTACGCTTGCAGATCAGGCTTTCCTATCCCCTGGGTATCGCAGGACAGCAGATTCTCTGCGGGCCATTCGAGACCGCCCTCTGCGAAGTAGCCCCCCACTCTCGCCAGGTCCCCAGCTGTGAAAGCCCAAACCGTGTACCCAGCGTCGCGCAGCTTGGTGATGCATTCTATCGCGCCCGGTCGCAATCCAAGTTTGGCATACTTTTCCATGATGAATTCGAGGTCCTGTTCCGTGGCGAAGCTTCGGGGCTCGGAGATGCCTGCCATGTGCAGCATGCGCCAGAACAGCAGCTCAAAGCACGTCGCAAAGGGCTTATACTGGCCACTGATGCTAAGATAGGTGTATTCCCGCTCTGCAACTTCGATCCAGGTGTATCCCAGCAGCGTCGGCTTGATGCCCTCCGCTCGGAGTCGGTCGCCCATCTGCTCGTCGATCGCATCGAATAGGACATCATACGAAACCAGAGTGCCCACGATGTCGAAAACCACGTTCTTGCTGCTAGACATAATGATGATTCTGGACACTAGAAGGTATGCTTGTCGGTGTGGGATGTTAGGTCTTTGGCTGCGACCAGAAGAGTATTCATATCGCTTCTTATATGCTCGAATGTGGTCGTGGCTAGCCTTGGACTCCTTTGCACCCCACTCTTGCTCTACTTGGCCTGACGCAACCAAGTGAGGAGAAGCCAGGATGTGAGATCCGAAGACCTATGACTGGCTGTCTGCGCCGTACATTGTGACTCGGCTATCGTCCAAGTCTTATCTTGTTGTATATGGCTTCACGCCGAAATGATTAGATATGGGTGCATAACGACCAATGGTATCTCTACGTTGCTATCTACAGTAGGAGATATAAGATGTCGCAGGGCATTCCAAGTGACTCATTCTCATCAACTCGGCAGTACACGAGACGCCAACAGCCATGACGACCGAAAAAACGGCCGCGGAACCACACAATGTGGAGATTATCGCTGATCTCGAGCAAAGTGATGACTTGGCGAAAGGCACATCGGAGCTCCTGGGAGCCAACGAAGATGTCGGCTATCATCGATCGCTGGGCCGTCGCCAAATCATGATGATGACCTTCGGGGCAGGCATCGGCACTGGCTTGTATGTCCAATTTGTCTCCTATTTGTGCTAGGAAAATAAGTCTCATAATGTATCAGATGGGTCGGTACAGGCACAGCCCTGAAGTACGGTGAGACAATATTAGCCCTGGGAACGAACTACGGATCTGACCATCAAATAAAGCGGGTCCGGGTGGCATTGCCATCGCCTATACTATCACTGCGTATGTCCACAACAAAAGATGCTGTCTTGTTCACGTCCTAACCACTCGCCGCCAACAGGATGGTCGTCTACCTACAGTATATCTCGGTTGGAGAGATGACAACATACAAGCCGGTCCATGGTGGATTTATCCGACAATGCATCGAGTACGTGGAGCCTGCATTTGGGTTTGCAGTGGGGATCAACTTCTGGTTTTCCGTGAGCCTTCATCTCCACGGACATGACCCTCGATACGCCTAACAATGGATAGTGGGTGATCTGTATCCCCGCTGAGATCACAGCGGCAGTTTCCGTGCTCGAGTTCTGGCCGCAGACCCAGGTCGTCCCCCTTGCAGCATACATCACCATTTTCCTGGTCATTATCGCCTTGGCCAACTCATTCGGGGTTCGGCTCTACGGCCACGTCGAGTATGTCATGTCGTTTGTCAAATGTCTAGCCATCGTGGTCATGATCTTCTTTATGATCATCATGACCTCCGGTGGGATTCCAGCCACGCAGGGTGCGATTGAATTCCGCTACTGGCGGAGTCCCGGTGCTCTCAACAATGGCATCAAGGGGATTTCCAAGGCCTTTGTGCAAGCCCTGTTCAGCTTTGGCGGCGGAGAACATATCGCTGTCATTGCCGGCGAGGCACGGGACCCTCGCCGGACCATCAAGAAAACCGTCTATCCGGTCTTTTGGCGCATGTTCGCCTTCTTCGTCGTCAACATCTGGCTCATGGGCATGTGCGTGCCGTATAATGACGAGAACCTGGTGAACGGGAGCGGCACACTCGGAAGTCCCTTTGTCATTGCCATCGAGCGTGCAGGGGTGATGTGGCTGGCTCATATCATCAATGGCTTCATATTTTTGACGGTGATCAGCTGTGGAATCACCAGCACTTATATTGCCAGCCGTAGTCTGACAGCGTTGTCGGACATGAAGATCATCCACGGCGTGTTTGGACGGAAAGACTCTGCCGGGCGACCATATGTATCATTGGCCATCAGCACCGCCCTCGGGGGAGGCTTAGCCTACCTGAACTGCAACGATACGGGTGCTGTAGTATACAGTTGGTTTTCGTCATTGGTGCGAAACCCTGCATCTCCGTGGACCTGTTTTCGACTTTTGAAGCTAACATTAACCAGGTGTCCGTCTCAACCCTGTTCCAGTGGTCCAGCATCTTCATCTCGCACATCCAATTCCGACGAGGCCTCGCCGCGCAGGGCATCAGCACCCAGTCACTACCCTTCCGAGCACCTGCAGCCCCCTACCTGCAGTACTTCGCGCTGGTGATTGTTCTCTTCATTGCAGGTTGCGAGTTCTATCTGGCCTGCTTCCCCTTTGGTGAGAAGGGATCCGCCAAGTCCTGGTTTTCCACTTACATTGCTGCGCCGTTGTTCTTCATGGACTATTTTGGTTACAAGGTACGTCAGTCGGCCGCAAACGATACAATGCTGCTGTTGATCCTTTCTAGATTTATTATCGTTCGAAGCTTGTCCAGCCAACTGAGATGGACTTCACGGCGGCTCAGGCTTTCGATGAAGAAGACCGGGCTAGGGCTGCGGTGGGGTATGAGCGGAATCATGAGGAAGGCACAGGGATGATGCAGCAGATCAAGAACTTGATCTTTGGTTAACTTGGTTTCAACTGAAGGTTTTTGAATTCAGTGAACTTAGAACACATAGTAGGTGTTAGATAACACATTCCGTGTTAGTGGTGAACCAAATGTAGATGGCACATCGGATGCATGAATGAATGAAAATATTTGAACAACTCTGTCCTCCTGGGCGTCGATTGAAGTAAAGTAGACAAGTATGGTCAGCCCACGCCGAGGGAGTAAAAGGGTCTGTGGCAGCGTGTTCATGTGCCTTTGCTGGCAGAACCACTCAAGCAGCACCAACCCCTCTCTTTCCCGGCATGTTTCCCGCGAATACACGCCGAGCTAGTAGTCGCCTAAGCAAGGTGCTAAGACCGGGCCTGGTGGCGGGAGTAAGATTAAGGCGGTCTGTGTGGTGGGTGGGAGTTGGGAGACCAGATGGAGCCTTTCAGAGGTTCGCAGGTTCGCCCGAGTCAATCTAGACTAGAGATGAAGATGATTTGATGTTGGAAGTAGGAGAAGAGTCAGGCAGAAAGGCAGCGAGACTCGCTTGCGGCGGCTAATCCAGTTGCGGCGAGTCGGCGAGCGGCAGGGCAGCCATCCAGAGGCCAACGTTTGTTCCGGGACCACAGCAATCAAATCAATCTTGCGCGTATCGCCGATGTGCCCTCACTGCATCTCCCTCCCACTCCTCCTCCTCCAGCTCCTCCATGGCCACCGGCATCACAATACTTCTCCTCTCTTGACATACTTACGTACTTACGTACTTACGTACTTACGTACTTTCGTTCTTCCCGCTTGCTGATCCGCGCTTTCATTTCCTGTCTGGGTCTCCCTCGTTGTCCTCCCCCTCGCAATCGCCTATAACTTATCCCGACCGCCGGTGCGCGCTTCCTTCCCCTCCCAGTTGACGACTGGTGCGGCCCGGGTCCTTTCCACCCCTCTCCGCCCTGGCTCGCTCTCCGTTTGTCGTTGTCCGTTGTCCGACCCTACCCAATTCTCTCCAACCCTCCAACCCTCCAACCCTCCAACCAATTCACCTTGCGCGCCTCTTCTCTCCACATCCCAACTGTCGCGTCTATCAACACATTCCTCCCCAACCGGGCTCTACTTGATTCTCTGCCTTCCTATAACCTTCTTTCTCTGGTCGACTATCGCCCGACGACTTTCCGGTGAGCTTCGTGTGCTCCCTTCCTCTTTCTCCATTTCCTGCCTTCCTGCGCTTGCGGACCCTTTCGCTGACTTTTTACCCCCTCCGGGGATCGTTGCAACAGCATGGTGACTAGCTAGGGAATCCATTCAGAACCCTGAATCTACGCCTTCTCTCCCCCCTCCACCCCCCTTCCTGTGCTCCGTCGGCGTCAGAGCACAACCTAAGCAACCCACCTCACCATGGCACCGCCGCAACCACTTCGATCGAGTTCCGGTCCCACAATGTCCGAGCCGGCACCCACGACCATCCCTGCACACGCCGCGAATGGCGATGTCCATGCGCCTTCCGACCCTCGCCAACCCTCCCCCTCAGACTCTAAGCCCGTGTCAGTAAATCGCAAAAAGCAGAAACGCAGGCAGAAGCAGGCGGCCCGACTGGCCGCGGAGCGTCAGCTTGACAGCGAACACGGCCCCGAGCAGAACGGATCCAGTCAACCCAACGCAGATGGCCAGCTGTCCGATGAGCATGAATTTGATGAACCTGCTCCGAACGGCGACGCCTACCACGAGGACGACGAGCACGACCAACCACTCGACCGGGCGCAGTCGTATTCTCCCGGGAACTCTGTGAACGGACAAGGCGGGGACGGTCAGCAACCCGCCGCGGCGGCAGCAGCAACAGCAACCCGGAAGTCGAAGAAGAAGAAAGGCAAGAAAAGCCGGGCGGGCTCGCAGGCGCATGGCGACGAAAGTTCCACCCCGCTGTCGACCCCATCGATCTCCATGTCGCATCCTCTCCCCCCGCCGTTACCCCCGCACCTCGGATCGCACACCATCCTGAAGTCGACCAAAGACCGCAGCATCTGGAACACCTCCACGCAGGAAGAACGCGAGAACATCAAGACTTTCTGGCTGGAGTTGGGCGAGGAGGAACGGCGACAGCTGGTCAAGGTGGAGAAGGACGCGGTGCTGAAGAAGATGAAGGAGCAGCAGAAACATTCGTGCAGCTGCACCGTGTGCGGGAGGAAACGGACGGCCATTGAAGAGGAGTTGGAAGTGCTCTACGACGCTTACTACGAGGAGCTGGAACAGTACGCCAACAACAACCAAGGGTCGTTCGAAAAGGGCGCCCCGATGATCCCGCCCCCTCGGCTCTACCACCCTCCTTTACGGTCGCCTGGTCACCATACGCGCACGCAAGGCCAATACCACCCTTCCCGGGGCCGGATCCATGAGTTACCGGAGGATGACGAAGACCTGGAAGAGGAGGAGTACGACGAGGATGACGAGGACGAGGAACCGTACAGCGACGACGAATACGAAGACGAAGAAACCCGTGCGGCTCGCGCAGATTTCTTCGCCTTTGGGAATAGTCTGACTGTTAAAGGTAGGGACAATCACGAGCGCTTGGATCTATCTGGGTTGATGCTGATTTGATTGCGTTTCTTTTTTCTAGACGGAATCCTTACGGTTGCAGACGATCTGCTGAAGAATGATGGGAAGCATTTCATTGACATGATGGAACAACTGGCCGAGCGTCGAATGCAGCGGGAAGAGGACACACAGTATGGCATCGCGGCAGCACATCAAACCCTTCATAGCGGTCACAATCACGGGCCCCTGGATGATGAAGACTATGACGATGAAGAGGATGAAGATTACGATAGTCAGGAAGAAGAAGATTACGAGGAAGATGAAATGGTCTGCTCCGGGCATTGGCTGGGTATTGATGCCGTGAAAGCTGACAGTTGCCTGCAGGATGCGATGACGGAAGAGCAACGCATGGAAGAGGGCCGGCGAATGTTCCAAATATTTGCCGCGCGCATGTTCGAGCAGCGCGTGCTGACGGCCTACCGAGAAAAGGTCGCAGAGCAGCGTCAGCAGAAACTGATTGAAGAGCTGATGGAGGAGGAATCGCGGAATGAGCAACGAAACGCCAAGAAGGCTCGCGAGGCAGAGAAGCGCAAGGAGAGGAAGCGGCTTCAGAAGCTGGCCAAGGAGGAGGAAAAGGCACGCCGAGAGGCCGAGAAGGCGGCGGAGGAGGCGGCGGCCAAGGCGGAGCAGGAGAAGAAGCTCGAGGAACAGCGAAAGAAACGCGAGGAGCAACGGAAGAAGCGCGAGGCGGAGCGGAAGGCCCAGGAAGCGGAACGTGCCCGCAAAGAGGCCGAAAAGCAACGACGACTGCGCGAGGAACGCGAACGACAGGCAGAGGCGGAACGCAAGCAGCGGGAGCAGAAGGAGCAAGAGAAGAAGCGGCGCGAGGAAGCACGGCAAAAGGAACGTGAGGAGCGCGAACTGCGGGAGAAGCTGATCAAGGAGGAACGAGAACGCAAGGTTCGGGGGGAACAACTTCGGAACGTTGCAGCCAGCGAGGCCCAGCACGCCAAACGCACCTCGCATCCCGGGCTGATGCCTCTCTCCGCCAACGTGAACCACCCCCAAGGTCTGGGTCCGGGCCAGTTTCAGTCGCCGCACTTCTCAACGACTGCCCCAGTAGTGCCCCAGGCGCCCACCCCGTCAAGACCCCGGCAGACGTCCCAGCAGGGCTCCCATAGCTCGTCGCCTCGGTCCCAGCCGGCTAGCACCGAACCATCGCAGGTCTCCATCTCCCCTCGTTCGATGGCGCCGTCTCAGTCGTCCGGAGCCTCGAGCGTTACGTCCAAACAGGGCCATGGACAGCAGCCTATGCTTCATCATCCTCAGCCGTCAGCACCCTTGTCACCTCTTGGATCTTTAGGTCGATCCCATCCGCCCGGGTTCTCGCCGTCCCATCCGCCTGGCTTGGGCCTGGTCTCTAGAGCTCCTATCGGCCATGAATTACCTACCTACCCGCCACACTCAGGACCGCTTCTCAATCAGCTGCGAGGATTCCCTGCGCCCAATGGAATCCCGATTCCTATTGGGATGAATGGCTCTCGCCCTATCCCCCCTGGACGAGGATTCCCACTGGATCCGGGGCACGGTTTGCCATTCCATAGTCAACAGCCCATGGCCAGTGCATTCTCTGGGCAGGCGAGTGGTTTGTCTCATGCTCACTCCCGACAGCCTTCCAGCTCGTTTGAGCGATCACCTCTTGAAGCGCATGCTCAACCGTCTCCTATCACCCGCCCCAGCCCCATCAAACGCCCTTCCAGCACGCAACAAGACCCGAGCAACCCCCGTCGCAGTCAGCATGATGTGGACGATCTGAGTGCGCAGCTCGGTAGCAGTGCGCTCCTGGACGATACGGACATTCCGTTCGCGTCGCACCTGTCCCAGTCACTTCCCGGGGCAACACTTCCGGGTTCCCTGCCCGGGCCAACTCGCGCTAGCTTTGCGGCCCCGTCACTGTTCCCAGACCCTCTCAGTACGTATGCCAGCGGGTTAATGTGATTCACATATGCTAATTGTTGCCACAGTTGCCAAGCACAGTGCTTTCCCGGCCAGCCCTAGCCTCGGGGGTACGTGGGGGTCACAAATACCTTTCGGCACCTCGCCCTTCCCCGGGGGTCCGACATGGGGAACTGGACCTGGTAGGTCTCCAAGAATGCGTGGCTGTCGTGGGTAGCTGCTAACATGATTACTAGGGAGTGGTTGGTCTAGCAACGCGTTCGGGCCCGCAGTGCATCATCGAGCGCACACCTCTCGACCTGTGACGATCCGATTGCTGGTGATCCAAGCCTGTAAACAGCTCAACATGATGAGCCCCTCTAAGGGCGGCGGCGGCTACCACGACGTGAATGTCGTCCTGCGGCAAGTGGAGCAGCTCCAATCCCCGACCGAGCCGGCGATCTCGCTGAAGGAGATCCTCGACATCTGCGACACGGAAGGCAACACGCAAAACGGCGGCGGGTCGTTCTCGATCAAGAGCGACGAGACGGGGGAGTATGTCAAATTCGAACCGGACACCAACAGTGCCGCCTCAGGTCACAGGGGTAGCATTGTCCCCGGCGAGATCGGCAGTCCCATCCCCAGCAGCAGTGTTCCGGCCGCCGCCTTCAGCGGGACGGTGCCGGGGACCGGGATTGGGATTGGGACGACCAATAACCCTCCCTCGGTGCTACGGCAATACACCTCCCCTCCAACCGGGTTCTAGGCGTTTTGTTTCTGTCTGTTGTTCGGGAACCTCTTGTCGTGCTGTATGTTTGTGGGCAAGACGAAAGGCGTTTATTGTTGTTTTCGACCCATGTCCGATACTCCGTACTGTACCTCATTTGCATCCTCATCCTCATGATTTCATCATTTCATCACTTGATCACGTAAAGCGTCGTGTTGTTCAATCTGTTTGTTTCCCTGTTGTCCTTCTGTCTTACGCTCCGAGACAAACCTTACCTACCTTTGTTACGATGGACTAAATATCCCCCCCCCTATCCCGACCCTGAATTCCTACCCTCACAAACCCTCCCACTGGGGCCACTGGGGTGACATGCCCCTCTATCTAATCAGATGAGATCATACCACATCGTTCCTGTCCCTGTAGAACGGGAAGTGATAACCGAGCCGAACCAAACATTAATGATATCCTTGTTCGAGTCGATTAGAATCCATCTATCCATCTCCGATCTAGATTCTGCTCCCGTATGTGTGTGTTGTATGTAGATGGTGTGGGATGGGATTAGGCGTTCCGTTTGTGCGGTTGTGGTTGTGGTTGTGGTTGTATGCTTAGCTTGCGTGAGGGAGATGCTGCTGTGCTGTGCTGTGCTGTGCTATGCTATTCACACTGTGCTGTCTTGTGCTGTGTACACTGTGTGTAGCGGAGCAGAGCAGTGCTGTACTATGTACACTGTGTGTAGCGGAGCAGAGCGGTGCTTTACCATGTGCCATGCCTCTGGGAATCCAGCCTAGCCTACTTTCCAGGCCTTGGCTTGGATGTCACTTATAGATGTAGTATTAGTATCGGGGGGAAGGTGGATAGGTGAATACGAGGAGGTAGGTATTTCGGTAGGGAAGTAGTAGGCCTACTGTTCAGGTGGGTAATGATAACTTAACTTGGGCTAGGTCACAGTGAACAAGTACAGTAACCCTTAACTTAACTTAGTTAACTTACCCATAAGTTACCCCTGCGCTGCTGGCGCAGGGATCAGGGATCCCTCTCCCGCTTGTTTTCCCTGTCCTCCCTTCTCCTGCGGTGCGCTGCTCTGGCTGTACCCAACTGTTACTGTTACTGTTATTGTCACTGTTATTGTCACTGTCAAGGGAGGTGGGAGGTGGGAGGCGGGAGGTGCGATGTCCCTTGATGAGTCTATCTCGGATCTGAGGTTTACGATTTAGAGAAGATATGTACTGTACTTACTTACTGTGCTGTACTGTACAAAACTGATGGACGGGTTTATAGAGTACTGTACATCCCCGTCACCAGGGGACTTTCAATCTACCCAATCACCAGGGAGAGTTCGATTGATAATAGGTAAGGTAGATAGAAACTTTGTTGTTGACGGTAATGATGATGATACACGCAGACCTCCGCCCTGCCCCCCGACTCTCAACCATAGAAACCAACTCAAAGTACGAAAACGGGAATCTTACAGGCCATAGATAGTCTTGTAGACGGAAGAAGATAGACACAGGATGCTAAGACGACAAGAAAAAGAATTGTATCAGAAAAAGTGGGTGGTTTAAAGTTGAATCAAGGCTTTGAATCAGAACGTGATTAAAATAGACGCGTCTCTCATTCATACAGGTCGTTCAGTCCCCCCTTACTGCCTCGGTTCCGTGATCACGCCTTCGTAATCCCGGGATCGGATGTATTCCAACGTGCGTTGGAAGTGGCGCTTGGGGCCCTCGAGGCTGGGGTTGGGCTCGTCCTTGTCGGTCTGGAGGTTGGAGTGGATGAGCTCGATCAGCCCGTTCAGATATTTGGTGGTCACGGTTTCGTTCTGCTGGTCGAAATAGTACACGTAACGGTTCAGGATCTCGACGAAGAGTTCCACGGACACGGCCGTGTCCATGCAGGCGTCGGCGACGCGGAGGGCCCGCTGCAGGCATTCGAGGACGCGCTTGCCGTCACGGTAGAGCTATCACATTATCAGTTTAGTGGTTTCTTGAGATGGAACAGGAGTCAGCGCAGGCAACGTACGTTCTTCAGGTCTTCCTCGCCCCGTTGCGGGTTCTCCACCACCCACCAGAGATGGCTGGCCAGATAGACGGCGCGACATTGATCGGGCTTCTTGAGCAGCTTGCTGCCGTGGAGCGCCGCCTTGGTGATGAGGGTGTCGTAGTTTTCCTTCGAGAACCCCCGCGTGCCGTGAAGCGCCCCGGCAATGATGCAGACGGCCTGGAACTGCGCGCGGGAGTCGCTGATCGAGTCCTCGTAGATCGTAAACGCCTGGGCAAAGAACTCGTAGCTGAACTCTTCGAAGCCCGTCTGATCGGCCACCTCGCCGCACATCACAAACAGCCGCAGCGCTAGGTCGGCGCATCCGGGGTTCACGCGTTGGTAGAGGTTATTGACGCATTGATGCATGAAGCGGTACAGCGCCGAAGACTGCGACTGCCAGTTGTCATCGTAGTGCTCGCGAGCCTTGAGTTTACGCGCCAGGCGTATCGACGAGGTGATTAGGGCTGGTGTGGTGTAGCGGATGCGCTCGTTGCCGTCGAGGTAAGCTTTTCGCGTCGCTTGTAGAAGCTGCAAGATGCATTAGGGCACTGTCGTGAGAAGAGAAAAAACGAGGGACAAACCTTCAACTGCGTATCATTGTCGTCTGCCTTGATCAAATGTACCAATCTCGCAAGCCACCCTTGCTCCTCAATGGTCTCCTCCGTCTCCCCTCGTCGCTGAGACCCAGGGTAGCCCATGGATTGCTGGGTCCCTTCCTTGATCAAGACTCTTAGAGCCTGCAGAACACGGTCGAGGTTCTCTGTGGTGGTGATCGTGGTTCCGTTCTTGAGGAGGCTGCGAGCGATCTCGCCCGCGACAGATCGCCGCGTGGGGTAAGACTGGGTGGTCAGAAGTGGGATGTAATGAGGCAAGGCCAAGGCCGTGAAGATCGAAACGTAAGAGCGGAGGGGAGCGGTGAGAAGTTGCAGGAGATTTTGCTGCGTAGGAGCGGAGTGCAGGTCGGCGTGATCGGTATAGGCGGCGGTCTCTTTCGCCGCGAAGTCAAGGACCTGGTCGACGTATTCCAAGTGGTCGGGGTAGGTGTTGAGCGCTAGATTGGCCAGCGACAGAAGAAGCGCCATGGTGTCTTGAATCGGGAGGCCGCGGCTCTTGATCAGGTTGACCACTTGATCATAGAAAATGGCATACAGCTTGACATCGTCAGGGATGGCCTCGGGTGCCTTTGCATCGCCATTCGCTGGTTTCCGCTCGCCTTCCTCCGCCGTGTCGCTGTCCTTCTTGGCCTGCTCGACACCATTCTCCTGGGCTGCCTGTGCGTCGGTCGCCGGCTCCTCCGCCTTTGTCTCTTCGGACACCTTGAGGTTCTCGAGCAACTTGGTAACAGCCTCTTCCTCCTTCAGCTTGCGTGCCTCCGGATCCGCGGAAGCCTCTCTCTCGCGGGCAGCATAACTCGAGAGGCGGTCCATCAACCCGATCACGATCTTCTTCAAGTCCACATGCGGGTTGAGCCGAGAGATCGCCGAGAGCAAGAGGTCCAAGGTGTGCAGATGGAACTCGTCCGGGAAGACCTTTGTGATGACTTCCAGCAGATACTCCTGCGCCAACACATCCCGACATTGCACGACCTGTTCCAGCAGCGCCTGCAGGATGCCGGACTTGTAGCCCTCAAGATCGACCAGCTGACTGAGGCGCACGACGTTGCTGCCGACCAGCAGCTCCAGCTCGCGGCGCTCCTGCATGCGCTTCTCGCGCTCGCGGGACGGGCCCTGGTGCTGCAGACGCACCCACAGCTTGTTCATCTCCACGAAATTGGTCAGGACGAAGTTGATCGAGTCCTGCAGGTTGCCCTCGGGCCCGTCCCCGGCGCTCGTCGGCAGGTGATCCCGCGCCTGGCCCGACAGGTAGTACCGCAAGAACAGGCCGCGGATAGGGTGCTGCACGCCGCGGCTCATCTCCATCATGTCCTTCATGATCTCCTTGACAGGGGCGTCCTCCACGGACATGTACACCGTCCCGACGGTGATCATGAGGTAGAGTCGCGGGATGATGTTGCCGGCATATTGGACGAGCTCGTACAGGTCGGCCAGGTGGTTGACCGGGTGGTTCTCTTTCAGGTATACGGAGAGGTGTCGCAGGGCGTCGAAGACCGCCATATATAACTCGTAGTATTGCTTGGGGCCCAGACTAGGGGTGCGGAGCTCGGAAACTAATGTAGACCTGTCGATAAACAAGGGAGGTGTAGGACTGAGTTAGCTGGTTTGTTGCTTGTGCGTGTTGCGCGATGCTTTGGTGTTCGCACGTTCAATTGGTCTTCCCATTGCTGCCTGGGGAGGAGGGGAGCTCACCCGCATTTCAGCGCATCCATTAATTTGCCGGGGGTCTCTAGACATTTCCGCATCATCTGCGACTGTTGACGCACCACGCCCAATGCCTCCTCGAGGAGACGAGTCTGGTCTTCGGGGGGTGCTACCGGGGTAGCCATGTTTGTTGCTTTATGTGGATGGGGAGGCGTGAAGGAAGGAGGGGGGGGGGATGATTCGAATTGGTGTTGAGAAAGTCGGAGCGGTAAACACCTGGCCGGAAAGGGGGAGGGGAGTCCGGAGCAAGGGTTTCAATGACGGAGATAGTGGGTTCGTTAGATGCGCGAAGGTGAGCACACGAGATTAGACGGCTCCTGGTCGATAGACAGGAGAATCGAGGGTGGAGATGAGCAAGAAGCCGGGGAAGGTGAATGCGGACATGCGATCAAGACTGGGAGACTGACTGTACCCGGACAGTCAGTTTAAGTTAAGTCAGTAAATGAATGGGCTGGGCTCGGGTTATGTAAACGAACCGTCCGGCGGGATCGTACGTCACGGGGGCACGAGGCAAGCTAACCGCTCTGGGTTTCTTATCATGATTCGGATCAATCATTCTATACACTCGATTCCACAATTCCCTTCTATTGACCCCAACAGAACTCAAACACTCTATCTACCAGCGCATACATGTACTGCTCCACCCACATCTAACCAATTGTATGTGACAGAAAGAGCTAAGTACAGTACAGTAGTAATTATCAAGCCACCGCCAAAAACAAATACCCATAGTACCATAAACCATAAAATCATAAAACCATAGAGCCGCAACGCCCCAGATATGCCAATCCTCATGAATAACGATCGTCATGCCAGTCATGACACATAAAAACCGGGACCATATACCATAAATCAACAAGAAAAAGGGAACGCTTGCTTGCCATGTACCGTGTATCGTAGCGATCGCATTGGATCGCACCAGTCATGAAAAAACCATATACTTAGTGAGAGAAGAAGCCAAGAAGGAGAGATCCTTCAGAGATAACTCAGTAGTCAGCCGCCGTGCCGTTCCGAGCGTGCAGAGAGGTGCCGTTCAAGCTTCGGGCGAAGTGCTTGGTAGCAGCCTCGGTGGTGTTGGTTGCGCGCTTGGTCGCGTCGGACGGCCCCGCGGTGTTGTTGAAGTTCTGAGGGGCGAGCTTCGCGTCGTCGGTGGTGAGTGCACGTCTCGCGAAGGCAGCCGCATGCTCAGGAGCAAGATCCTCGCGGGCCGGCTGGGTCTCATTGGCGCTGCTGCCGGTGTGCTTGCTGGCTGCTTCGGTGCCGGTGAGTGCGCGTTGGGTCAGAGCCTTGGCGGACAGGTCTTCGTCCTTGTGCTCGGCGTGATGCTCATGCTCATGCTCGGTTCCGTTGTGGTTACCCAAGGAACGGGGCAGAGTGTCGTTGCTGCGCTTGGCCACTGTGATGGAATCCTCGCTGGCGCGGGTTTCGGTGACGGTGGTGTTGGCCTGCGCATGGCGACGGTGGTGGTGCTCTGTGCTGTTGAGTCCACGCACCGCAAACTGGGGCCCGGGGTGGGGGATGCCTGTCACCCGAGGACCGACACTCCAAGAGGAAAGAGAGAAAGGCTCCAGAGCTGGGGTGGAGGAAGGATATTCAGTGACGGTCACCGTCACGGGAGGCGAGGGCGTGGCGGTGACTGTCTCGACGGTGGGAGCGGCAGTGCCGGCGACGTCGACGACCTTGTATGGCAGTTCATTTCTGCGAGCAATGGTGTCGTTTGCTTGGGAATGGAAGACCGGGACTGACTGGGCAGTCAGGGAGAGAGCGAGAAGCAAAGCGGCGGTATACATGTTGGTGTGCGATGTGTAGGGTTGATGTTGGGTATGGTTGAAGAGCTTGACCAGAGGGAGGAAGAGGCACAAAGACGTTTCTGCTTTGAATATCGAAGACACTGAAATGTCTTACACTGGTATCTCAGTGATGAATTGAACTAGAAGAGAGCTAGAAGCCAAAGCTCGAGGGAACCGATTCATTTATCACTTGGATGGAAACCGTAGAAACACACACCGATCCACCACAGGGGCCCTGGAACTGAAGTTGGTAGCCTAAAAAACATAGAAAATCGAAGAAGAGAAAACGAAAAAAACAAAAAAAGGTCCACCAGGACCCAGAGAATTAGATCTTTATTCCATCATAGACGGCACGCCGGGCCCAGTGGGCGGGAGATTAAAGTGCAGGCTGGCGCATCCTCGTTGCTGTCAAAGGAGGCTGGGAAAGTGGGAATGGAGCCCTCATTGCCAGCCCCGTTGGTTTTTGGGCGATTGGCAACTGACCCTGCACCACGCTTAATTTTAGTACGAGTCAGGGAAATCTTGGCAAGGCACATGCAAATCCAGAGGTCGCTCAGAGAGTCAGAGCAGTGTTTGACTACATCACAGCACGAATTGAACAATTCGATATGCGATATGCGATATGCGATATGCTGGATGCTGTATAGACCTAGAAGGTGAAGAGTGTTTGTTTTCGATGTGGCTGGGCAGCGGGCACACGGGCGGCTGTGGCAGATGACGTTGTTGTTATTCGACAGTTGACGGGCGGTGGGCCGAGGATCTGCCGCTCCAGAACGGCTGCATTGAAGGTTGATCACCTTTTTCTTAACTACACTACCTACACTACAAGCAACAACTCACAGTTACACAATGTTGATCACAAGTCCAAATTCCCCCCCCCCCCCCTTACGACTATCACCGCCTCTATCAATCAACTAACAGTCTCCTCGACTATGCCGTCTCCCCAGCATGTTCTCTGCGGTGTAGATCCTCATCTCCTACGTCATGAGAAAACCGCGATATTGAGGGATATACTTCGCTTCTCGGGGTGCTGATCAACCGGGTGATGTGGGTGTGTACTGAGATTCTATTCTTGACAGAGGCGGTGTCTTGATCAACACTCCCAATCCACCAGGAGGTTCCAATGAAAACACTTGCCATGACCCACACATGGTCAGGGACACCATGCACAGTACACAGATAGGTTGTCTACCGTACATAGTACATCGGCTACTATGTCACCCTGGTCAAAGGGCACATACCCGCACAACTAGACGAGCAAATTAGCTTGGTTGAGTGGGTCTGGTGGAAGTACAGCTGTACTATTGAGGTAGGGTCTTGAGGTATTGTTGTGTTCTGTTGTTCCATTTATAGCCTGTGCCTATCTTGCGTAATATGCAGTCCAGCTCTGCGGGCATGGATGAACCTTCGTGGCTTATGGGGGCTCAAGCCGTGACCGTAGTTGAAGCGCGGCTCGTCGATCCGCCTATAGTCAGCGGTAGGCGAAGAGTTAAATCCCATGCAAGATTTCGTGTCGTTTGCATGCACGCCCGACATGTGCAGAGCTCGGCTCGGCAGGGTCTACGTAATGCGTCCGTCGGGATGAACTGTCCACAAGAGGCGGTGTCGTGTCCTACTCGGATCCGATCTTCGGCTCCTCGTCGGTCGAAGACGAGCCCGTTTGCACAAGAGGATGGAACTGACTTCGCGCAGTGAAAAGCTAAAACTAGCCTCAAGACAGAACCAGGTCCTCGACTCGGACCAAGCCACATCCCAAGCCCGCGGCAGCCCATCCGGCGCATGCTTGGTTGGGATTCCACGAAAGCGCAGTAACGTGCGTTTCCTCCTCGTAGATCGTGATCATCGCCATGCCGTTGACCAGCTTGCGATCCCCGATCAGGTTGCGCAGCAGGCTGACACTCTCGGCGCGGTATCCGTCGTAGAAGCGACTGACCCCCGTGCCGGTGTCGTGCGGGCCACGCACCCATTCATGCTGGAACCAGTTCTGTTGCCATTGCTTCTCCTTGGAGTGCAGCACCCGCCGAAGCGGGTTGGTGGCTTGCACCGTGCCCCCCACGCAGCCAAACAGGACGCTGGGATGCCAGTAGCTGCACGGCGCCAGCGCCGAGATGGGGCTTGGCAGTCGGGCGACTGCGGTCGAGGTGTAGAACCGCCGGACGGCGAGCAGACGGGCGAAATCGTTCTCGTCACTAGAGAGGAACGATTGCAGCGGCGGGCAGTACGAGAGATGGGTCGAGCCCACCCGCATGCGATTCGTATACACCTGGTCCTTGGGCGGGTCGACGACGGACGTAAGCCTGGTGTCGCCGTCCATGGAGGTAGTGGCTATCAGATGGGGATACGTAGGGTAGGCGGATGAGATGTTGAGAACCCAGGTGGAGTGAAGTGCTTGGTAAAAGTAAGGGGCGGGACTCGAGGACGAGTTCGAGGACGGCGCGATGCTCCAGATTGCGACATACCCGTTGGCACAGCCGACGGCAATATCGCTTGGAGAGAGCCATGTCACGCATGTACAAACAGTCGATGGGGGCTTCGCCTCGAAGATCGTGGAATGTACCTGATCTAGGAAGGGGGGTTCAGTATACCGACAGCCACCAAAAGGACAGGAGCAAAGAACCTACAGAATTCAGCTTTCTTGGTATCCCGGCCGACTTTCACGTCGATGACTCGCACATAACCATCGGTCCAGATGCCCGCCAGAAGCCCCAGGGTCTCGCGCTCGTCCTCGTCGTCTTCGTCTCGAGGACTGCGAGGCATAGGACACCAGGCCAACCGGCGCAAATCGCCCCAATCCGTACACAGCGCCAAGCGCAAATGCGGCCGAAATCCCAGATCGATCTTCCGCGCCAACGTCTCAGACTCTTGAGCCTGGAACGCCCAGATCTGCAGAGCGCAGGGATAGGGCGCCGAGGGCCTGAACGCCGGCGCGGCCTGATCCTTCAGCGGATCGGGGACCTTGGCCTTCTGGTCCGGTAGAATCGGGGCCACGACCGCCAGATACTGCGTGCGACCCAACTGATTCGGCGCCCAGGCCAGACATTGCACTTTGCTCCCGAAGTTCAGCAGCCACCCCTCGCGGACTTTATGGCAGCCCGACCCAGCCTTGGCTTTGCTGGCCCACGCGTCGCCGAAATCGAGCACCTGATGCTGGCCCAGCGTGAACTCCTTCTGGTCATCCACGGGCCCCAGGAGAACGGTATGATCCCCGCGCGAGCGAGCCAGGTACTTGCGGCGCGCGGCCGCCTCCCCGAGCTTCGCCACGCGCTGCCGCAGCCGGAACCGCTCGCGGACCGCGTCGGTATAGTACCAGTCCCAGCCGCGGGCGCTCTCCAACTTCAGAAGGTCGGGCTCGACCCCAAAGGTCAACCCATAGCCATAGTCGGCGCCGTCCCTCACCCTCTGCAGCGCCTCGCGGGTCGGAAACGTCGAATCCACCCCGCCACCCCACCGCTCGCGCGCGTAGATCATCGCCAACAGATCCCTATTGTCCGTCCCGAACATCACCCGCAGATGTACCGCCTTGCCCACATGTTCGAGGGGGTTGAACGAGCCGCGCGAATGCGTCGCATCGCCGGTCAGCAGCAGACTGCCATCCGGATGTCGTCGCTTAGGTGTTCTAGAGTTGGCGGCGGCGGCGGCGCCAGCACCAGCACCAACACCAACACCAGCAGAGGTACCACCAGCCTTGCGTGACTTCCGACGAAAAGGCCCGCCACCAGCAGTAGCAGTCCTCGCCCCCACATTGCCTCCAGCTTCACTACCATCCTCCTCGTCCTCATCACCCTCGACCTCCTCCGCCTCTTCTTCATCTCGGAACTCCTCGTCGTCATCGTCATCATCCTCAGAGTTCCCAGCATCCGGCATCTCAAAGTCCTCATCGGAGGATTTATCGTTCACGGCCGCGAACGCGCGTGTGCTCCTCCCTTTCCCTTTCCCCTTGTTCTTGTTCTTGTTCGTCTGCCTCTGCCTCTGCTGCTGCGACGCCGCTGCTACCGATGCGTCACCTCCACCACTATCGCCCTGTTGGCCCTCTTCCGGGTCGTTGTCGTTATTGTCATCGCTAACTCCGGCGGCCACGAACGGGTCCTCTATATATTTCGTTCTGGCGCCGGAGGTGCGATTGCTTCGGCGGGGATGGGCCATGATTGTGTGGGTGATGGGGGTCGAGTTCTTCGGTAGATTAGGTAGGTAGGCAGCTAGGTAGGTATGAATGTGGTGGTGGTAGTTCTGCGCGGGGGATTTGGTTGTGAGGTTAGGTCAGTTGTCTGCCGAAAGTCCCTTCAGTCGGGTCGTCGCATTGCGGATCTCAGGGCCAAGTCACGGCTCAACTGAGTTTGTGCTTGGGATAGTCGCCGAGTTATGTTATAGCAGATGAGGCCTCATTGCTGTGGGGAGTATGTTAAATTATTTTGGGGTCATGAGTCAAAGCGAAGGCGAGTTTGTGCAGTGCAGTGGACGAGAAAATATGCGCCGGATGAATCGCTCGGGGGGGGGGCGCCCGCGCGAGTAATGCTGGTTACCTGATTGGGTTAGAGGTCTTGGCGGAAGGGGGGGGGGGGTAGTTTGGGAGGAGCTATGAGTTCAAGGTTGAGGTATCAACATAGGTACTATCTACCTAGGTATGAGTATGAGTAGGATGATTTGGGGATTTTGACTGGTATGATAAGGAAAGATGTAATGAGAGATGTCTGTACTGTCTGTACCCCGCTATTGCCCGGTAAAAACTAAGAATGACTGGCTCTACACTAATGCACTGGATCGCAATCCGAACTGACAGCTCCGACCTTCTACACCCGAATCGGGGCTGGAACCCCGCCCTGGCCCAGTGACCGCATCACCACCGGGTCGTCCTCCGTCGATAACGATAAGTCCTCCAACTACTGAACCGACCCGGATTACCTGCTTTTACCAAACAATCCTACAAAATCA
The DNA here is from genome assembly GCF_003184695.1 of Aspergillus brunneoviolaceus CBS 621.78. Taxonomy (NCBI): domain Eukaryota; kingdom Fungi; phylum Ascomycota; class Eurotiomycetes; order Eurotiales; family Aspergillaceae; genus Aspergillus; species Aspergillus brunneoviolaceus. The sequence continues at coordinate 321,858 of NW_020290747.1, read as the reverse complement.
TCCACACCACCGCCATCAACCAGACAACACACTCACACTCACACACATACAATCACCATGTCTTCCCCGAACCACTCACCCCCCGGCATTCTCCACGAATACGTACGTCCACCCTAAACTCACAAGCCCCCCAAGCCCAACCCCCGACCTAACACTATACTACACAAAAAGGCTCCCCACCTCGTCGCCTTCGAATTCAGCTCCCCCACCAACGACCCCAAGCCCAACACCCTCCTCTTCATCGGCGGCCTCACCGACGGCCTGCACACGGTCCCCTACGTCCACACCCTGGCGCAGACCCTGACACCCAAAAGCACATGGAGCGTCTTCAATCTCCTCCTCAGCAGCTCCTACAGCGGCTTCGGCACGGGCAGCCTCGACACCGACGTCGCCGAGATCGCCCAGTGCATCGAGTTCATCCGCACGCGCCTGCCGCACAAGGCCGCCGGCAAGATCGTCATCATGGGCCACTCGACGGGCAGCCAGGACGTCCTGCACTACCTGCACTCGCAGCAGCCCCGAAACCGGCCGGCGGTCGATGGGGCGATCATGCAGGCGCCCGTCTCGGATCGCGAGGCGCTGCTGGTCAAGATCCAGGAAGCCGACGGCTTCCAGAAAAATGAAGTGCGGGGCGCCTACGAGCAACTCGTGCAGATGGCGCGCACCGGGCCCGCCAACTTCCTCCTGCCCATGGACTTGCTCGCCCGCGTGGGATTGCCCGAGAATACGCCGGTCACGGCGGCGCGGTTCTGGAGCTTGGCCAGTCCCGACAGTCCCCAGCGGCCGAGCGCGGATGATCTGTTCAGTTCGGATCTGGGGGATGAGAGTCTCGCAGCGACGTTCGGGAAGGTGGCGGAGAGGGGTCTTTTGAATGGGAGGCTGATGGTTCTGTTCTCGGGGGCGGACGAGTATCTTCCCCCCTGGGTGGATGTGCCGGGGTTGATGGGGAGGTGGAAGCAGGCCGTGAATGGTGGGGGGCAGAATATCTGGGATAATGAGGGCAGTGCGGCCATTGAGGGGGCGAGCCATAATGTGAGTGACGTTGGGCAGGAGGAGCTGGTGCATCGGGTCAGTCGGTTCTTGGAGAGAGTTGAGAAGCCAACCTAAACGCTGTGGAGAGTTATCTGCACCGATATCTTTTCACTGAGCCAAGAGCCAAGGGGGGGAGGAGAAGTTCTAAAAATGTACATACTAGAAGAGGGCGACAACGGGAATTTTGACGACAAGAATAGACAACGGAGGGTATAGTTAGATGATAGATGGTAAGAAAAAATGATCAAAGTCGATAAAGTCAACCCCCAAAAAACAGAGCAGTCGGGAAACAAATGCCCCAATCCCCCTTAAAACAGAAGACATCTCTCGAAAAGCATCCAATTAAACCTTCAACCACAGAGTCATCACCCCCTTCAAATACTCGACAATCTCATGCCCGCCCAACTTACTCTCCCCGAACAAACGATCCACGAATGTGATCGGACACTCGGCGACCTTGAAACCCATCGCCTTGGCGCGGACCATCATCTCCATCTGGAAACTGTACCCCTTGGACTGGGTGCTGTGGATGACCTTCTCCAGCACGCTCTTCTTGTACAGGCGGAAGGAGCCCGTCAGGTCGCTGACGCCGGGCATGAGCATGACGTCGGCGATGAGGTTGGCCGTGCGCGAGGTGAACTTGCGGAACAGATCCCAGCCGTAGACGCCCCCCTTGATGTCGCCGCGGGCGGCGTAGCGCGTGCCCGTGACGATGTCCGCGTCCGTCTCGCGCTGGATGTCGATCATCGTCGGGATGAACTTGGGGTGGTGGCTGAAGTCCGCGTCCATGATGATCACGTAGTTGCCCGTGCAGAACTGCAGCCCGTGGATGTACGCCGTCCCCAGCCCCAGCTTGCCCGCCCGCGGCTTCAGGATGATGTGCTCCGCGCCCCAGTGCTGCTGCAGCTGTTTCGCCACCTCCAGGGTGCCGTCCGGGGACCCGTCGTCCACGATGATGACTTCCCAGTTCAGGTTGCTGTTTTTTGGGGGGGCCGGGTGGTCAGTTTTGTTTCTGAGGACTTGGGGGGGTGGAGGGGAACAGGATGTGGGGTGGGAAGGTAGGTAGGTAGGGGAGAAGAGGAGGTTTAAGGGAGGCGAGGCGAGGAAGCTACTCTCCATTGGAGATAACAATGGGAGAAAGATGATCGATGAGAATGGGGGGAATAAACGCACTTCTCGCGAAACGTCCGCTCCAACAACCAACAAATGATAGGGAGGTTCTTCCGCTCATTGTAGGTCGGCAGGATGACCGAGTACTTGTTCGTCGAGGCACCCATGATTCTGTTCTGTGAATGTTGCCAATAAATGATCCGCGAATAGGTCAAGAAATTCGATCCGTGCTCCAAGACACAGAGAATAGATAGATAAGATCAGGAAGGGACAAGGAAAAAGGAGTGAAGGTCAGCAAAGTGCTGGGGAGAGGAGGAGTAAGAGTGAAAGAGTGAAAGCGCGCGGCGCGGGCTGGACTTGGCGACGAGGACGGACGGACGACTACTGACTGGTGCGGGAGATCCGCATTCGCATCCATTCAACGTGGCCAGTCCAGGAGTACCAAGACTAAAGACTGTCCAGTTGTTTCACCCCTCGGTTCAACTGGCTAACTTAGCTTGCCGTTCCTGCGGTCGTCGTCGTTTTACATCGCTTACAGCTGCACACCCTCACTTCTGCCCGCAGTTGATTATTCAGTACTTTCAAGAACCAAAAAAAGACAATAAAAAATAAGAGCAAGAACTTTAATCCGTGAGATCCGTTAAGGTACATAGAAATACATGGACAATTCGTCTCTCAATGCGCTACAACTCTCAACCTTTACTTATTTCTTCACCTGGTTATACGCGTGATCGTACCGTTGGTCCATCTCCTGGTTGTGTCTCTTGACATCCTCCGATGCGTTGTCTCCCACTGTTCCATCGATCTCTGCATTGGGCGAATTCTCGCCGTCCGTGATGGTCGGTTTGGCCTTGTTGGATGGTGTGGTCTTGCTGTGACTCTTGTTTTCGACGCCAGTGCCAGTGCCATGACCGGTGTCCTTGCTGCCACTGTTGTTGCTAGACTGCTGGGACTTCTTCGACGAACCACCACCAACGTCTGGGGCGGGCGGGCCTATTGTGACGAAGGCATCAGTTCATTCTATTCCACATCAAAGTGCTTTGTTTGTTATCCTTAAAGGTAAAGCTACTCACCCGGATGCTCGAGGTCTCGAGTAGGCTCGTTGCGGGAGGTGTTGGGCTGTTCAGCCTGGGTCTCGCCCTCGCCGCCGTAGGAGCTATGAGCGTAGCCGCGCCAGGGCTGGACGCTCTTGGAAGTGGAAGTAAGACGCGATGCCGGTCGAATGAAGGGAGAGTAGCTTGCACGAAGGGATAGTCTGCTGCTGCGAAGTATGGAAGCCATGATGCTGGTCTGAGGTAAGATGACTAGTGACACTAAGGTAAAGAAGGTGAGAACAATAGGTAATGTACAATTTAGAATTGCGTTCGTTTAGATATTGATCCAGGATTTGATTAACTTCAACACCTTAGGGACTGCCTGCCCACTTTATTTAGTAGCAGATGGCTTAGTCGCCCCCGGATGATCAAGTGGTGATCGACTTCGAAGGGGAGGTGGGTTGCAGACGATGACGTTTGCATCCGGTCATCTTCCCAAACCCCAACCCGACCATTGCGCAACCACTGTTGCATCGCCCCTAGCTAATTCAAGCACGTAAGGGCGCAAAAGAATTGTGAATGTGAGGTTAATGGCTTGTAGCACAGTCCACGAAGAGGTTGTTTCCGCTTCGCACCCGCCTAAAGCAAATAGTAGATTCAGACCATATTACCAGAACATGTCGAAATGCCAACCAAATTCTCAACGAGAACATACCCACCCTTAAGGAGGGGTCAAAGTAAAAAAAAAGTAATGATGAAGAGGATATCCGGTTCCTGGACATACGCAGGCCTTATAAACAGAGATTAAACGAAAGAGTCTCCTGGCCGCAATGTACGCTGTCCTTCCTTGCACCGTTTGAACCCCCTTCCCAATATAAACGCCCAAAAAAAAGCCTTCGAAACTATCCAGAGCGATGCAGAAGCGGACGGCGATTTGTCGGCCGCATTAGATTGAAACAAACAACCACCGGGACAAATAAGACCCAGCTGGAATATATAATATGCACGCCATAAGATAACAAAATGTATTGGAACATCCTTCATGCCCAAGGTGAAAATGAGGTAGGTTAACCTTGAGAGACTAATCAAACATTCGTATGCACGTAAAGAGCTGGATGGAAGCGGCCCCCTCAGTTTTAGTGACGCCAACGCCTTCGGTTCCGCAGACAAACAAGAGCTTCGTTATAGGCTGGCAGCCCAGAGATGCCAGATCGGCTATATCAATCGGTCAATGACACGCAGTAGCAAACGCTCTGGTACTCAGCCTTCGCTGTATATGTTTGTGTTGAGCCAGTGACTTGGATCGTTGTTGTGGGAGTAGGCTGTAACTCCTTGACCTGGACAGTCTCCTGGGATATGGGACCGACTGACCCGTCATCAAGCACTTGCATCTGTTGACAATAAGGACTAGGGGCACCGGGGTATTCTCGTTTCTCCTCCATCTTGATCCGGCGGGGATAGTCGGATACTGCATCCCGCTTAGAATTCGTGTTTGTGTTTGAACTGGAACCGGAGCCGGAACTGGAACTGGACCCCGAACCCGAGCTCGAGCCAGAGCCTGAATTCGAGCTCGAGCTACCTCCCGTAGCATGAACGTAACTCGATGACGTGGCGGTCGCGCTGTATTGGGCATCCTTAGTGGTCTCGTTGATGTACAAGAAGAATTCGATTATGGTACTGTTCCACCAGCAGAACCACGGCTTATCTCCTGCTTTGGCTACATCCTTGCGAACAAGCATGGTAGCCAACAGTTCATCCTCTGACAATGAGCGTTTCGATGACGCGTGCGTTGGGAATGAGTCTTGAGGCACCACGACCAGCTTGTCGAAGGTGGTCCAAAAGTGCAAAGCGGGCCCGAAACTGGCATCGTTGAGATCATATGCCATTGAAAGATTCTGTGTCGGGTTGGAAAGAACCGGTGCTTGAGCTCCATAGCTAAGACTTGACGAGTACGTAGTATCTTCAAACGTGATCGAACGTTGGCCGTCTGTGTCTCCAACAGCGACAGGGATATCTCCCGAATTCATGCAGGACCATGTAACTCGGTAATCCGACTCCGCAACGCAAAATTTGGACTGGTTCTTCGGAGACGCCGGAATAACGTACTGGCCAGTAGGCAGGGCCAGCAAGTTGATCGGAGTAGAGGTAACCGGAGTCGCGTCCATCTTGGGGGTAGCAGTTGACGTGACAATATGCGGGCCGTTGGGCTGCTTGTGTTCCTGATCCGCTGCCTTCTTCGCCCCGAGCACACCGCCAATGACACCTCCAATGCATCCTCCAACAAGCATTACCACCCCCACCAAAACAATCGTCCAGATTGGTAGTCCGCAGCAGGCCTTCTTTTTACCTTTTCTCTTCAATTTCTCTTCAAATGCCATAATTCCGGTCAGCGGGGGCTCTTCCGATTGTGAGTTACTTCGTGCAGTCATCCGGTTTGGTTCCTCCAAAGGCACATTAGTCGATGTAACCTCCGACATGGGTGGACCTGCACGCTCATTGTGGAGGATCTCGTCCGACGTGATGCCAGCATCGTTGACGGACGCAAACGTCCCCTCTACCTTGGGGACGGCATTTTCAGGATAGCGAGAGTAAGGTGGAAGCTGTTCGGTGTGTCCGTCGGGGCCAATTAGATCCCCGACGTCATCATCGGCCCGACCGGGCGGTCGTTGGTAGGCTTGATTGTGGCCGGGAAAGCCAAGGGGGACCATGGAGTTGTCCATCATAGGAGGTTCTATCATCGAATTGTCCAGGGCACTGTCCATGCCTTCCTCCGGAACCACATTTTGGGTGTACATCGCATACGGATGTTGCGGTCCACTGGTATCTTCCAACGGTTGGTCCACGGGGCGTAAAGTTGATGCGGTCGCCACACTTGGAGAGCGACTGACACCGACCTGCGGGTACATCGCATACGGATGGCTGGGACCGGTTGCCCCAGTGTAAGGACTCATGGCCCGAACAGGTATCGAAAAGCGCGACGAGATACTTTGACTGCGAGCTGTGGTGGAAGGTGTAGTAGACGCGACGGAATTGCGATTCGCAAAGTCCACCCCCTTAGGAGGAAGACTTGACCGGTGCGGAGTTTCATCGAACGACACTCGTGCCTCATCCCCAAAAGGGTCCTCCGTCAGATCCGCATCGATGGGAATAGTATTGTAGGTTTTCTGCTGCGATTGTTGCTGTTGAGGCACTGATCCGCGTAAGGTATTGGAGGAATTGGTGGAAGAGGTCGATGGACGTCGAGAAGTGAAGGTAGTGTGTTCAGAGTCAAGGGGTTCGAGTGAGTATTCATCGGAAAAGACATTGGGATTTGAGGAGCGAGCCGAAACTGAGCGACGATGCATTGACTCGACTTCGTTCACCGGGGTAAAGCGTGGCGTGGATCGTTGAGAGGATTGTGAGAAAGAGCGAGAATGGTCGGAAGATAGACGCCCGGACATGGCGATGGACAGCCCTGTCGGGCTACCTATCTGATTTGGTCAACCTCTCAAGAGGAAACCGGGTCAGTCACCTGAGTTGACTGAGAACCGGGGAGAATGGGAGGCGCCGAAAAGAGTGACGAGAGGGGGGGGGGAAGAAAGGAGAGAACGGTCGGCGAAAGAATGATGGGAGGGTGGGAAGGTGCCTAAGGGACTGTCGAGAGGGGACGAGTGAGAGAGATAGTCGAGAAGGCGAAATAAAAACGGAACCGAGATGGAGATGGTAGAAGGTAGTGGATAATGGTGGTTAGGTTGGGAGGGTAGAAGGGAGGGTGGTGGTGGTTGTGGTGTCGGTAGTGAGAGTGGAGGTTGAATGAATGAGAGGGAGGGAATCACTACTAGCCGTTTGAGGAGGAGGAAGAGGGAGGGAGGAGGCCCGGGGAGCGGGCGAGGATGAGGTGAGACTACTAGTAACTAACTTAGTTACTGAGTACTCAGTAGAAGAGGGCGTCTGGGCTGCCTGAGGACTCACTCAAGAAAAGGGCCGTTCCCGACCAGGACTAGCGCGAGCTTTTCCCGGGCGAAACTGAAAAGTCACTCAATGACTGGGAACGAACGAAAGAGATGGCAAAAAAGTGGGTTCTTGGAGACCCAGTCGAGTCCAAGTCAGTCGGTCGACTCGGTTCCCATGTCGATCTGCGGTCGGGGTTAGGTTAGTCCTGGCTGCAAAAGTTGGAAATTTTACTTGTCCGCAAAGTCGACACAAAATACTTCCTCTAGGATGAAATACTACTGTATCGAGTACGGAGTACAGAGCACAGAGTACTATTTACAGAACAATTAACACCACATAAACCTGATTACGACGATTGCTATTCTCATCCGGGTGGTGGTTCTATTATTATGAATTTCGGAGGTCTCCTGTTTACTCAGGGCTGCTGCGCCTCGCCACCGCAGGTAAAGCATAGGTTACTTACTACGGAGTACGGAGTAGATAAGTGAAGTACTCATAACTACTCGGTACAACAGTTATTCGTACACTGCTTTTGCCTGTAACAGGCTAACTGCCAAGTAGCTGCTCGGTATCCAAAACAAGTGGACACTTCAAGTAAGGTACAGAACAGCACAGCTCAAAAGACCACTAGTAGTCTCACACTGGTGACGACCGTTAAAAATGGCCCTAGGGCGATTGATACTCGAGGTTAGCAAGGTTCGATCGAATCGTTCAGCATCGATGACCGACACATCATGGATTCTCGAAGGCCTTTTAACACGTCTACATGAGGGCAGGTAGAGAATTGAGTCGACCGACGTGAAACATCCCCACTGCAGTGTCGTCAGAGGCGCTTTCGCAAATCAACTGACAGGCACTTTCGATTGCTAGCGATTTGACTTTACAACGGATAAAGATTTTATCTTCTCCCAGATTCCCACACAGTAGACTTCACCCTCTCGTCGAACAGCCCAGTCACATGGAACCGCCAGGGACGAGAGATCCGTCCATCATCCTCTTCGGGCAACAATCGTCCGAACTCGGACGACTTCCATCTGGAACACTGGACGAGGGTACGGAGTAGATTGGAAAAAAAAATCACACCCTAATGTGGCTATCAACCAGTGGTTTGGATTGGGGAAGGGGGGGCAAGAAGGCTTTCCCACTCAGCGGCGGCAGCAGCAGCAGCATATGTATGAGTGACTGTCTACTCCGTACTGTAGGTCCGTAGGAGCAGGTTCAGGCTTCCAGCAACAAGGGATTGGTTCAAGGTGGAACCGCCAGAACCGTACCTAGCCGATTAGTTCCAAAAGATAGCGCAGTGCCTGGCACCGGGGGAAAAGTCTATCTGGCCGAATTCGGAAACGCGGGCGTGAACCCTTGATTGGCACTCAATGCTATGATCAGCGCCGCACATTGCATCATGACCCTCTCCTTCCAGAGCTGGATAGTTTTGACCGGCCATTATATCACCTGGTATGAGAAAGCGGTTGCTAGTCTGTCCGTTTGCATGCTTGATATGAAAACAGCCCATGCTGAACTTAAATTCGATCTCTTGAGCGTTCGATTGATCCCTTCTACACGTGGCACTGGTGTTCTCCCTAGTCTGGGTAGTAATTAATATTGTGGGTAGTGACTCGCTACCGTGCACAGGGTCTTATCGGGTGTGGCTTCAGGGCCAGAGAACGAACCAGGGCTCTGATGCTACGATTCAGCCAGCAACCACTAACCACACCGTCTAGATGCGCGGGTACCTTTTTGAACAGCGAGAGGAAGAAAAAGGAAGGGAGGAAACATTGGTACAGTAGACAAGGGGAACAACAACACCCAGTCTAGACCTTGTCATTACAGCTTCGACAACAAGCTAGAGATCCCTCCCTGGCCCGACCATTCTACAAGAAGACACTGAGCTATTATTGCCGAGCAGAGAAAGTCGAAGCAATTGCCTGGCTGTCTTAATAACAAAAGTCCACGGGGCATGCCTTGATCAGGAACAGAGGCTCTACTTTATTAAGTTACCTAAATGATCTAGGCCTTCCCAATCGGGGCTAAACATCTGATGCGAATACTCCGTGCTCCGCACCGGGACCAAAGTTGCAATATCTACAGCCGACAAGGGCAGGGCTCATCTGACTTCAGGTGCACTGATGCAGAGACTCTAGATCTGGGAACCCCCGCTACACATGTGCATATTTTGGCATTCTTGTATCGAAGAAGACAAGCGACAACCGCAAGACCCAGGGCACGATTTGGAGAGTCAAGTCACCTGTCAGCACATGTGCCTGCAATTCGGGTGCCTACATTTTCACCAGAACCCAGCTTTACTTATATTCCTGTTCCAGAGGCATCACAGGAACTTGGAGATCCTCGAGTTCGAGCTAGTTTTCAAAGTCAGCCCAGATGTGAACTAGGGCCAATCAAATTGGAAGACATAGGTTAGCGATGAACGCGGTATGAAGCGCCCGTCGTTAGCAAAGCGATTCAGACGAGAGCGCCTATAAGGCTGAGCCTATCAAGGAGTATAGGTCAATTTACCATTCATGAGTGTTTCGCTAGCTCGAGACTGAAAAAGATGTTTAGCGAATAGACAGACATACGCCACTGCCTTATATATTTAAATTCTTCATGTAGACTCATGGCGATTACTGTCAATGATCGCAAAGCACAGTCATGTGGATTACTCAATATATCAGACACTAATTGAACGCGGAGATCATCTATAGATTGGTATGAATGGATTTCGGGGTCACGGCCGTGGCTGATGAATAAGATAGTTAGATAAATGCTCACTAAGCGGGATCTTTTATTCCACAATATGAATAGCGAGTTAAATCGTCCACTCATATGGACTGTCCGAGATGCACTGTGCAAACAGTCTATCCTCCTATCAGACTGGTTGAAGGCTGGTCGTTCCCTCGATACAACGTGCCAGTGCACCAAGGATGCACTGCAGCAGTGGATCGGGCGGTGGAGACATTCTGGTCAGATTTGTCCAGTCCCAATGTGCAGTCGGAAAGGATCCAGGAGATATGACAAGAACTTACAACATGACTTTGGTACGTCTTACGCATGGAGAACGGAGACGAATCGGACAATGTCTTTTGGAGTTGGTCAGACAGAGAGACAACGTGGCGGTCCACCAGAAATGCATGTTACAAATTAGCTCAACTACTCATACAATCAGATGCTTTCAATCTCAGATACCCTTTCCAAGTATTCTGGATCATTGCGGGGAGAGATGGAGACACATCAGGTAAATCGAATGACACTGGGATGGATGGTCTTGCTAAGTTTCCCCCTCTCAACTTTTGTCGGCACTTGAACACATCCGCAATTAGAAGATAGTTATGGGACAAGCCTATATCGTCAAATCGGCGACGAAAATATCGAGAATCGTATCTCTGCATGGCGTTCTATCATACCCAGCCTGGGGTTCGGACTGGCCTACTTGAAGTGGATCGGACATAGGGCTGTCTGCCTGCCCCTCATGGTCTGCCTCGGGCTGAACTCCCAGCCCATTCTAGATCAGCCCACCACCGAGATCGGTCCGGATTACATTTGCTACTGGTCACCATAATCATGGCTAAACAATCGCGATTGTTGCCAATCTTACCCACTAAGGTTCCCCCAAATTACTCTCCTTCCGCAGATTCGCCGATCAAGAACCGAACAGTTGCTTTTGCATCATACTGGGTCCGGGGACCCAAACGCCATGACCATCCAGGCTCACTGGAGGGCACCGGGGTGGTCCGCTTGCGCAAACAGGTCTATCTAGGCCTGAATTTTCTTCTGTCGGTTATCGACAATGTCTCTCAGCTCTTGATGACTGCATGGGAGAACCCATGAATATGCCAATGCTTGGCCTGCGGAGTAAGTATTCATCAAGCCGCGACGGCTATCAAATCCCATGGGTCATGTTGCCGCTGGGAAAGAAACATTCGACACTAAACGGATACATTTTCAGTCAATGAGATATGCTCGACACATCTGTGTGGTAGGATAACATGATAGGTCCATCCGAGGACAAGACTTTCTCTGTAGGGCCTGAAACGAGAGGTGGGGCTGTCATCATAACACATTTGACCAGCGCCAGTCCAGAACGCTCGGGCTCACGCGATGGCAGGACTCTCCAATAACGTCACGCGGATTCGATGATTCTATCATGCAAACGAGCAAATCAGACAAGACTACATACTCAGTTATGTGATGTAACTTACTGTGCAAGGGCGGGGACTTTCGTCAGCTGTGCTGAATCGGCCTACTGCCTAATCCCAGCCTGGCGAGACCAGTCTCGTCACATTTTCGGGCATCGCGAAATCTGCATCTACAATCACGGCTGTCTCTTCAGAGCTAAAATATCACATAACCTGACTGGTCCTTTCTGTCCCCAGCCTCCTGCTCCACTCTGAACTGCCGGCCGGACACGCAAGTACCAGGCCCATGCACGTCGGTCCAATTCGTCCCTGGCGAGACTGGAGGCCCAGGACTGGCAGACAATATTGATGGCGCGTAGAAGATGCGCGAGACATTCCTTCTTTTCAGCTTCCAGCAGGGAAGCATTCTTTGTGGCTGTCCTGCGGGAGGGTACGTCTTCATCAGAAGCTTTGGTGAATGCCTTATGCAAATATGATCGCGCTGAATCAGGAGTGAAGATAGGCAAAGGCTTGTCCACTTTCATATCCTGGTTCGAGCTCTGAGCTTTCCGCATGGCATCCGTATCAATACCCCATAGTGGCGGTGCCTTGTCTGATTCGTCCTGGGATACTTGCCCCAGAACATCATCGGACACGACAGGAGCGTTCGCATCCGGTTCTGTGCTTGCATCCGGCAGCCGACCCTCTCGCGAATCATAGTCCCATCTCTTCAACACTTTCACCTCTCTGCCCAGGACCTTCACCACCGGCTGGCCCTCTCCCCATCCTTCTGTTTCAGCGGAGGGTTCACTCTCAATACCTAAGCTCGCGGCCTTCGATCGACTATTAGCACTTACCACAGCCTGGGCAAGACTCAGTCTGCTAGAAATCGGCTGCTCGGGCATTGTATATCGTAGCACGCACACAGCAAATGCAAGCACGAGTGGTGCTCGGTTTGTGATAAGGGTAATGCTGGATAGGTCTTCTTCTGGAATACTCGACTCAGGAAGAGCAAGCGCACATTCTGTGTCAAAGGGGGTGCTGGATTCATTTGTGCGAGAACCTTTGGCTCTTTTCGCGGGAGCTGTGGTGTCTTCAGCAGATGAGCCTCGTTTTTTGCACACTCTCTTTGCGGCGTTCATGACTTGTTTGGCCATCTTGTCATCCTTAAAGATGTTCTGGAGAGCTTTGAGTTCTGATTTAGCGATCTGTTCAGGACTAGGCGACTATCAGATGGATTGCTACTTTTATATCCGGATGTCAAAACAGGTCATACGTTGTTAGGCCGGCCTTCTGAAGTTCCATGACTTTACCCATTGCGGACGCAAGTGGCACTTTGGCATCCTGTGATAGGAAGCGAAGTAGAGATTGTACCTGAGCCGCCGCCATTGTACTCAACTTGTAATCAATATGAAAATTTCGATGCAACTTGAGCGGATGTGAACTTGCGATAGGCAGGATAGAGTGAGGAAAGATGCTTGGCTGAAGTTAGAGTGAACTTACTCATACTTCCTTTTCTAGAAGGGTATTTCCTGCCTTAGGCAACAAACCAGCAGCCTCCCGCTCCCGCTCCGATCAGCTTCCACCCGCAAGTAAGGTAACTCCGCGCTTCATTGTCTCAACTTCCGTGGTCTCGCAACAAGGAACCCTGCTGCGACCGCAGCTTCGTCACCATGTCGGACGACTCCAAATCAAAAGCCTTTCCCGACCTCTCCGCCAAATTATCGGCCATCCCCAAGAAGTCGCTTTTCGAGCGCCAGAAAGCCGAAGCCGAAGCCAAACGAGCCCGAGAGCAAGCCGAAACCGCGGCTGTGTACGAGGACTTTGTCAAGTCATTCGAGGACGACTCGCACGGCGGCCCCGACAGACCCTCTGCCGATGGACGACTGAACCGCTTCCCACACAAGAATCAAGGGTTTGCAGGTGGCCCAGGTAGACGGCACTTCACGGGCTCCGGTCCGCGCTTGAGCGGGCCTGGCACGCTGGGACCCCCTCCGCCGTCGCTGTCGCGAAAGCGCAACCACGAAGGCTTCCCGCCAGCGCAGCGGAACCGAGACACCGCGCAGGGGATCCTGGGCTTTGATAATACCGGCCCGGGCCCGTCGGCTGCCGCGTCCGCGTTCCGCGTGTCGGACGATGAGGACGAGGCGACTGCCGATGCGAAGGAGGCGGAGAGGGCGGCGGCCAAACCAACGCTGTACTTGGCCTCGTTGCCTCCTGGGACGTCCCCGTCGGTTATCAAGTCGATAATCCCCTCGCTTTTGACGGTGGATAATGTCAGGATACTGCATTCGACCGTCCAACAGGCCCCGACCGATCGCAAGTCGATCGCCGCCATCGTGACCCTTGCAAACGAATCTGCAGCATCGGATATCGATAGCACTGTCAGCGCTCTCCAGAACAAGTACCTGGGCTGGGGTTACTATCTGTCGATCTCGAGGCATCTGTCCTCTGCGGCTATTAGTTCCACAATGCCGGTGACTGTCAGTCAGTCCTCGACAAGCCCCCTTCCATTCGGGGCCAGGTCTACCCAGCCCGATATTCCCGGACGCTTGAACCGAGCTCCGCCTCCTGGCATGCACCGCGGTGGCTTTGCACCGCCAACGTCGTATAATCCTGCATTCGGGCGCAGTGGCCCGACGACACAGGTTGAGGTGAAAGCACCGTCAGACCTCAAGCAGCTGCGACTGATACATAAGACGCTGGAGAACTTACTGAGCTATGGTCCGGAGTTTGAGGCCTTGCTTATGAGTAGGCCGGAGGTCCAAAGAGATGAGAAATGGGCCTGGATCTGGAATGCCCGGAGCGCTGGTGGTGTCTACTATCGGTGGAAGCTATGGGAGGTCTTGACCAACAGTCGACCTACCGGTGGTCGACGGGGTCGGTTCCAACCTCAAAACCCGTCACTTATCTTTGAGGGTGGCGCACACTGGGTTCCACCCGAGGCTCATATTAAATTTGAGTACACTACCAACATGGACGAGTTCGTCACGGACGACGATTACGACTCGTCTGATGAGGAGATGTCGGACTATGAAGATGAGAGACGTGTGGCCGGGGGAGCACCGCCAGCGGAAGGACCGGGCGCTGGTAACGAGGGGCTGGGATACATGAACCCTCTTCAAAAGGCCAAATTGACCCACCTACTCGCACGGCTGCCAACCACGCATGCCAAGCTACGAAAAGGAGATGTTGCCCGTGTTACTGCTTTTGCCATTGAACATGCTGGGGCAGGGGCTGAGGAGGTTGTGGAGATGATTGTTGCCAACATCATCAAACCCTATGCCTTTACGGGGGCCAATCCGGACCGTGAAGCTGAACAAGGACTTGCTCGCAAGGAGCAATTTGGAGAATCAGCCAATGACAACACAGCCGAAGATGGGCGGACGGCCTCGACGAAAACTCTTGACACGTCCTCTGCTAAGTTGGTGGGTCTGTATCTCGTGTCAGACATCCTCTCGTCGTCTGCCACGAGTGGTGTGCGCCATGCCTGGCGATACAGACAGCTTTTCGAGTCAGCACTGAAGACGCAGAAAGCATTCGAGCATCTTGGTAGATTAGAGAAAGACTTCGGCTGGGGTCGATTAAAAGCCGAAAAATGGAAGCGCAGCGTTGGCTCTCTTCTCAACTTATGGGAAGGTTGGTGCGTGTTTCCGCAGTCGAGCCAGGAGCAATTCGTCCAGATCTTCGAGAAGCCCCCCCTCACAGAAGAGGAGCTGCGAGAAGAGAGAGAAAAGGCCGAAGCCGAACGAGTGGCGAGCGCGTTCTCCAAGAACAAAAACCGCTGGAAGGCAGTTGACGAGGATGCAGCTTCTGGAAAGTTCGATCCCAGTCGCGCTGCGGCAGCCGAACCGGATCGCATGGATGTCGACCAGGTCAAACATGATTATGCGACGGCGGAGAATCTGGACGAAGTGTCAATGAGCGACATTGATGGCGAGCCAATGGAGGACAGTGACCTGGAGTTATCGGATGGTGAGCCATTGGAGGAAGACCCTCGCGAAGATGAGAGCGAGCTGAACAAAGCACCGCCGGAGAAAGTAGCTGAAGCGGCAGCCCAACCGCAACCTCAGCCTCCGGTGCGCAAACCACGGCCTAAAGCAGAGGATATGTTTGCAGACTCGGACTCGGAGTGATTATAGCATTCAACAAGCAAGCGGGATTACCCTCAGTAAACAATGCTTCAGGAAAGCAGAGCACGGGATGTATGACATGAACATGGACATGGACATGAAAACTGTACAGAGCGATCGATCGAACAATGTATTGAGTAGCACGCACCATTTGAACTGCCTGGATCAATGCCTGACAAAAGGTTAAGGCAGCAATCTCCTGAATGGGTAAAGTCGGCTTGCCCCACAACCCCCTCGCGACGGAAAGACTTTCGGTGTTGATATCAACCTCGTCTCTTCCCCTCGTTTCTATCCCATTGTCCTATTGCCCCCTCAGCCAGCTCTCTGTTTTCTATCCGTTTTCGTTGTCTTTGCAGACTCCCAACCGTCAAAATGTGTAAGTGAATTACTCCTTTTCTGCGATTGAACATGTTTTCTATATTACTCATCCCCCGCCCAATGTTTTGCTGCCCCTCCATGAGGCTCTGTCGGGAGAAACCCCTCCATACCCGGCTTTTAATCTGCCCCTCGAGCTACCAGAAAAGAGACTGATGTGATGCGAACCAATCTCCAGCCGCCTTCAGTGATATTGCCCGTATGTGATAATGATGCTTCGATCTATCCTCGCAGAGCCCAGCTCTGTCGCTCCTCGACACCACCGATGAACTTTCGGTCTAACCGCGGCCCAACAGAGCAATTTGTCCAGTTCTACTACCAGACCTTCGACGCCGACCGCTCCTCCCTGGCCGGACTCTACGTATGTCCTGCGCATCTCCCAGCTTAGACGCAAGACGACCGACTGACGCAATGGATCTTTTGTGACATAGCGCGACCACTCCATGCTCACCTTCGAGACCAGCTCGATCCAGGGTGTTTCCAGCATCGTTGAGAAGCTGACCGTGAGTTCTTCCGGCCCTTGGGAAACTCCCTGTAGAAGATAGAAACCCCATTTAACTAACGCATTGCTATGTGAATTTGTCTCGTCCTGCAGAGCCTCCCCTTCCAGAAGGTTGTCCACAAGGTCAACACCCTCGACGCCCAGCCCTCCAGCCAGGATGGTAGCATCCTGGTCATGGTCACCGGTGCTCTCTTGGTATGACTCCCCCTCCCTTTATCATCTGACTCAATCCATTCAGCTTCCACGGACCCCGCCAGACCTACAAAAAAAACTGACCAATCTCAACTGCACAGGTCGACGAGGAGCAAAACCCCATGAACTACACCCAGAGCTTCAACCTCATTCCCGATAACGGCAGCTACTACGTCCAGAACGACATCTTCCGTCTGATCTACAACGCATAAATGGTTCCATTATTTGTTTTTTTTTAGGTATAAAGCGCCGTCGTCGCGCGGTGGAAAGGAAACGTCGGAGGGGGAGGGATCAGGCCTGCGGCTTTGGGGAACGGTCATCTATTCTCTATCTCTAGAACAGGGGAAAGACCTGGTCATAGTCCGCAGATAATCCCGTGTGAAACGAAGATAATGAATCCATTTTCAAATTTCAGGTTTCGAGTTCGAACAGAGTGAAGGGCGGAGGCAGAGCCCACGGATCTTGGGATTGGATGCTTTTGGTGAATTTGGAGCATGCCATGCCTCCTTTTCGCTGTGCGTCTCTTCGGGGAGAAGCTCTTCAAATCTCGTGAATTACCTCTTAGTTGGTTTATGTGCGTGCGGTGATACTGTGGTTGTAGTTGTGTTTCGGATGGAGGCAAATCTGGTACTTTCTTGGTGGTGTGGTGATGGCCTTTGCATTCCTGCTCTGTTTGTGTACCTCGATGCCTTATGTGTAGATGGGTGATTGGGCTTCGAGAAGGTGGTCTGGGGTTAGGAGAGAATCTCCCGACTCCTCTTACGGAGTACCGCCGCAGCAGCGGCGCGCAATGCGCATGCTCCTGCGTCTAAAGTACGAGTATTCGCAGAGACTGAAATTACTCGGCGTATACAGCCAAGCCAATGAAGAGGATGAGGGTACAAGAACGAAAGCCGATCAAGCAATGCAGGCAACCCATTGGATACCTTACACTTCAACAGACCAGAATGATTTACAGCCAATTAAACCTTGTGAGATCTACATACACTATATATGCCAAAGATCCTTGGATAATAGCCGGAATAAGACTTCCTGCCCCTCAGAGAGAGAGGATGAAAGCTTTCATCCCCCAAGAAGCGGCGTCTCCTCGGACGGGTGATCCCGGCCCTGGCCTTCTTCTCCGTCTTCTGCTTCCACACCACGGGCCGGTCCCGTTCCACCATTAGCGGGATTCTTATTCGAGGCGTCACCCTCATCGTCGTGGCCATGGCCCTTGTCGGGACCCAGATACTCGAACCACACGCCCAGGGCCAGCAGCGTCCCCTGCAGACACGCCGTGACGATCAGCACCCCCCAGGTACTCCATCCAGCCTGCCCCAGCCGCGCCGCCAGGCTCCCCGCCCACACGAGACTGCCGGGCGTCTGGATGCACATCATCGGGATGCTGAGGCTGCCGACGCAGCGGAGGCGCACCGTCGTATAGATCTGCGGGAAGTACTGGACCGAGGCGAGGAGGGCGGCGAGCACGCCGCAGAAGTTAGACCAGGACTGGAGGGCCTCGGGCCGGCGGAGGCCGACGGCCAGGGTGGTGATGAGCATGATGAGGGCGTGGACGATGCAGATGCCTGCGACCGTGAGGGCGGTGCGGTAGGTTGGGGTGGTCCGGCGGTGGTCGATGCCGTAGTGATGGTGGCGGGGGAAGAAGAGGACGAAGAGGAAGAGGCTGGTTTTGGTTTGGGGTGTCGTGGGTCAGCTTGAGTACCCATGCGTTAGCCGAATTTGGAGGGGCATGCGTACATTAGGAAGAAGCAGAGACATTGAGTGCCGACTTGAAGGATCCCTAGGAGGGCGGAGAAGCAGCCTAGTCCGCTGATTTGCTTGCAGCACGACATGTCGTGGAGACTCTGTTGTTGGGAGACGACATTGGCGAGGGCGGACGAGCCAGAGGTCGTGCCGAGGAGGACGAAGTAGGGGGAGATTCCGAACGAGGATTTCAACGAGATGATGCGGATGTGCTGGGGGAGGTAGGAGAGGAGAATGCCGAAGACGATTAGACTGGATGATTTTGGGTTAGAATCGTTGATTTTGTTGCTGTTCTCGCTATGCTTGTGTTGGTAGGTATGAGGGGAAGAACGTACATGGAGAGGATGAAATTCTTATAGTCGGGCGAATCCAGTTGCCCGCATTGTAGACTGAGAGAATCCATTCTGGTGAACAAAGCCGATTCTAGGATCGTCTGTGTATAGAGGAAGAGGCTGTTGAAATGGAAGATGCTGGGCGGGATGAAGGGAGTTACAGAGCGATGGGCGGTCTATGGGCCCGGTGCATAGGGGCAGGGAGTGCAGATCGGGGGGGGGCGGCAAGAGACAGGAGAATTATTGGACTCTAAAACAGCATGTGTCGAACCAGCGCACACACGTAGTAAACAGGGTGGACAAACGAGGGGATGAAGGATGACTTGTCACTGATCGAGTACTCGAAGGGATGAGTGACTGAGATGATAATCTTGAATGCTTCAATGCTTCAATGCTTTCCTTATCGTCCATCTCCGCATTCTATCCAAAAACGGTAAGGTCTGTTTGGCTACCCTTAAGTAGCTAGTGGAAGATCATGTGCCTTGCAGTACGCTGGTCCACGACTCCATGAAGAACACGATACACATCGAGGATCAAAGGGGAAACCCTTAAAAAAAGTAACTATATCATTCACAGGTCATTGCTGACCCGGTACGACAAAGAAAGCACTACGAGCCGACAGCGCCCAGACGCCTCTGCCGACCGACCATGGGCCACCCATTCATCGATGACGCCAGCCGTCGACTGATGGACAGCTCCAGCAACCACATCACTACGTCACTCGGTGATCATCTCAGCGCCGCCTCCCTGATTCTATCCACAGCGCATTCTTTCTCTCACAACAATAAATTTATCCTCATCCCTGGTCCTTGACTCTTTCAATTCTCTCCCATCAACAACCGCTATCATCAACGACAGTAAGTGGTTTAGCAAAGCTGCAAGAAGTTAGAGGCAGCGATAAGCTAATCTTCAATCTCCTCCCGATAAGACTGATACGGCTTGCTATCATTTCGACCTTAATCACGACTGAGCCATAATGAAGCTTCATTTGGCTTTCTGCCTAGTCTTTGTACTGGCAACAGCTGAGGCTGTCGGTGCATCCAGCTGGTTCAGCAAGGCTGGTATGTTTCAAGTCGAACACATTGAATTTTACCTCGCTCGCTAATGCATCTCGACAGTATACAACAAATGGCACGAAACTGAGTTGGAAAGATGGCTTGCTGACCATGGTACGTTGACACTTTCTGCGTTCTGTGAGATCAGTGCTGACGATACTTTCAGACATTCCTTACCCCTCGCCTGCCGATCGTAAAGATCTTGAGAGCTTGGTGAAGACAAACTGGGATGCTAAGGTTCAGAAGCCTCTGGGACATGCTGTGGTACAATCTCCGGACCACTGGCACAATGCAAAGGAATGGCTCTTTGACACGTACGTCTATATCGACAATACTCCCCCGGCCTTGATACTAACAACCGTCTAGATGGTCGGACTCCCAGCTCAAGGCCTTCCTTGATCGTCATGGCATTCCCGCTCCTCAGCCACGCAAGCGTGACACTCTTCTCAAGGCTGTCCGCGAGAACTACGAAACCATTGCCCAGAAGCTTGGCGAGGCCGTTTCTTACCCTGGTAACTGGGTGTATGCTCAGTGGTCTGAGTCTGATTTGAAGGAGTGGCTCGATGAGCGTGGCTGGCCAGTTCCTCAGCCCTCCACTCGCGACAAGCTCATCGCCACCGTTCGCCGTAACGCCCGACTGGCTGGGCTGCAGGCTAAGGCCATTGCTGCCTCCGCCTCTGCTTCCGCTGATAAGGCCCAGGCTACTTTGAGTGAAGCTTTGTTCAGCGCTTGGTCCGACTCCGACTTGAAGAAGTTCCTTGATGAGCACGGTGTGAAGGTCCCTCAGGGCTCCAAGCGCAACGAGCTTGTAGCTCTGGCGAGGAAGCACCGTGCCTCTCTGGTCAGCCAGGCTTCGACTGCTGCTGCTACCGCTTCTGCAAGCCTCTCCTCCACTGCTAGTGAATTTATCGGCGCCGCCACCACCAAGGCCGGCAACGAGTACGCCCGCGCCACTGACGCTGCTCAGTACAAGGGCCAGGAGGCCTTCGACTCTCTTATTGAGTCTTGGTCTGATTCTCGTCTCAAGGCATACCTTGACGCCCGCGGTGTTCCCGTGCCTCAGAACGGCAAGCGCGATGAGCTTCTGGCACAGGTCCGTCTGAACGCCCACAAGGCTGCTACTGGCTGGAGTGCCTGGACTTTCGATACCTGGGACACTAAGCACCTGAAGAAGTATCTCGCTTCCATGAACTCGAAAGCTGCCCACCAGGCCGACATTACCCGTGAGGAGCTCGTCAAGCAAGCTCAGGACACTTATGCCCAGGCCTCTAAGGCTGGCGGTGACCAGCTGGCTTCCGCTACCTCTTACATGGCTCAGGCTACCGACGTCGCCAAGGACTCTGCCTTCGACTCTTGGTCTCACTCCGATCTCAAGGCATACCTTGACTCATATGGTATTCCCGTCTACCAGGGCTCCAGCATCAACGAGCTCAAGGCCGCGGCCCGCCGCAACGCTGAGTACTTCAGACACGGAACCTCCACTCCTCAGGGTACCATCCTCGCCAAGCTCCAGGATAAGCTTTCGGACCTTTCCCAGTGGGTTTGGGAGCAGGTCAAGGTTGGAGCCGCAAGCGGCAGGGCCCACGGCCAGGAGGCCGCTGAGAAGGCTTCTGAGGTCGCGAAGGAACAAGCTAAGACGCAGGGCTTCAAGGCCGCGGACAAGGTGAAGACCAAGGGAGCCGAGGCTTCCGCGAGCCTGCGCAAGGAGTTGTAAAGTGTGATTTTCTGCAATGTGAGGGTGGATTACAAAGAAAGAACCGGGTATGGTGGTGCTGGTGGGACATGATTTTATGACTTAACGTAATAGTTATTGGTTGGCAAATTAGTCTCGAAATTTACTTTATTTCCTCTTCATAACACTTCTGCTTCTGTGCTGATATGGTAGTGTCGTTTTTGAGGTCTACCAGAATGACGACAAATTGAACAACCATAATATCATAATTCATCCGACCTACAACCTGTCTGTCAGTACCTTTCAAAACACCCCGAATCCACGCCATCCTTTCAGTCCAACCTTAAAACAAGCCAGCCCTACATTCTGGTTTGGCAGCCTTCTGTTCATCACCGCCGCCCTATCTATGATCTTCATCCCCCTCACCCATCCCTTCCTTACTTCATTCACCACCCAAAACTCCTCAAAGTCTCACTCAACTTAAGCACCCTCCTCCCCCTCAGCCACCAACTTCCCGACAACCAAGTACTTCTCCGAGAACCGCTCCTCCCACGACTGCAGATTCTCCAACTGGTCCGCATCCAGGTCCTCCAACGTATCCAACGGACCCTTCAGATCCTTGGTCAACATCTCCTCGTCGAAACTCTGGCACGCCAACCCGCGCGACGCGTCCCGACCGGCGAAGTTCTCGTAGGGTCCGCCCTGTTTTGCCATCTCACGGGTTAGCCTTGTCATACGGGGGGTTGAAGAGTGAAGCGCGACCGATCGGAATTGGAGAAGCTTACCGGTCCATAGAAGTTGCGGCCGGGGGTGACGTCGAAGACGCGGCCGCGCACGGCGAGGTAGACGGGTTGATCGGCGGTGCCGTTGTATGGCAGGAGCGTGGTCGGGGTGAAGGTGCGGAAGACGACGGGTGGGGGCGCTTTGGGGAGGGCGACGGGGGCCTTGGGACGGAGTTGCACGTAGACCAGGATGATGAAGAGGGTGAGGAGGATGAGGTTGATGGGGGAGGCGATTGTCATTCTGTTTTTATGGATTAGTGGGTGTTGTGGGGGATGGGTGCAGTGGCTGTCAGCTTGGAGATGTTGAGGTTCACTGACACTTCGGCCGGTGGGGTTGTTGTTGCTCCGTCTGTTGGTGTTTTGTGTTAGTGGTGGTTGGGGGGGGGGGGGGATGTTTTTAAGGAAGCATTACCCGGGCTAGACATCTTGGGATGTGGCTCTTGTGCTGGTTGATGGACACACGGATGAGGGTGTGGTTCTTTGGAGGATGAATGTGATTGCTGAGCTGAGATGGATTGATGATGGATGATGCGGGTGGTGGATGATGAGTGGGAGTCGCCCCGGCCGCCGCGGTGTATGACGGCAATTGAGGGCAGAAGGGACCTCGGAGCCAATCAACACCACAGCTTAGTGTGCGGAGAACGGAGCCAGAAAAACGGACGGCTATTTGTGGAGGTCAAGGCGGTAAGCGCGGAAGCGCGATTCGGTTCCGTTGGATCGCGCTACTTTGGCTGATTCAGGCTCGATCGTGCAGCAACCTTACAAAAGATTCATGATCGTCTACAGTACTTCCTGGGTTCGATTATTCCCTACTGTCACGCTGATGGCTCTGTAAATGAACCCTGGTTATCGTACTGCACGAGACCGTGGCTGATCATTCTGCACCTTTCTGCAGAGGCTTCAATTATTGCAGCGATCCGCATTCCTGAGATTGCAACGGAGTTCGGAATGCGCTCGAGTCTCGATCCCCCCAGGCTTTCGGAGCTCCTATAATTAAACCAATTCATTCTGAAACAGTCACCCTCGCCCGCTTTGCCAATTTCCTTCGCTGCTGTCAGTCCACTAGCTCGTCATTTATTCTTAGACTAGCTCCGTCTGGGCTCTCTAACGGTCGACTTTCCAGACAAGCCCGGCCTGGTTGGCATCGCAATTCGAGAGGGGCGCACCCAGTCAGTGCACTACCTCCGCGGCTCCAGAAGACGCGGTTTTGGTCTGTCTGTGTGTTGCTCCGGCCGTTCGTCCTTCTCTTCTCTTCCCTTTCGATCTTTCACCCGCTTCTCATTCATTTCAGTCCCTCTTTCTTGTAATTTCTTTGATTAATTCTAGTGCCTGGTCGCCCGCCGCATATTTGTCGAGATTGGATCATCTATCTATCAATCTCTCTTTATCTTCCTTTGTCTTCTCCTTCAATTGTGGTGGACTGATCCTTTCTTGAATGACGTGCCGGCACGTCTGTCCCTTCGCATAATAAGCCTGAACTTAGCTACCTGAATCTTGGTCACATTGCTTATTCCATCTGACTAAATTGTCCTACTCTTCTTGACTTATCTCCCTTTCTCGATCTTCATACTCCTCCCTGTTGAAATCAGCTCCAACCCGACATTGGCGCAAAGTGGTCTTATCGAACATCACGCCCAAGCTTTTAGTCTCGCAACATTGACACTTGACCATCAAACTAGCTGATTCACGAGCTATAGCATCCGCCCAGAGGGTCTATCGTCAAGATGTGGGGGAAAATGCACTTTCATCGATCGCGAAAGCCGGTTATTGGAAATCCCACCTTGATCGACAAAACTCTAGACGATAGTGTCTATCAGTCC
This sequence comes from Aspergillus brunneoviolaceus CBS 621.78, assembly GCF_003184695.1. Classification (NCBI taxonomy): domain Eukaryota; kingdom Fungi; phylum Ascomycota; class Eurotiomycetes; order Eurotiales; family Aspergillaceae; genus Aspergillus; species Aspergillus brunneoviolaceus. The sequence continues at coordinate 298,031 of NW_020290747.1, read as the reverse complement.
TGGTCTCGCGGCCCAGGCACTCAGAGCACCGACAACCGTTCCCTGACTTCTCGAGGGTAAGTTGAAGTAGTCGAGTTGTGATTGCATCTTCCTGCAAAGTATACTTGACTTGCTAACTCGTTCTAGCAACCAAGCGGACTCACTCAATCCCGCGCATCACCCGTACTCAGGTCGCAGGGTCGCATCATCATCCAAGGCCCCAAGCATCGCTCCGAGCATCGCATCCGATGATCTCTTTGACCACCGCTCGGTCAGTTTGACAGATCTTCCCCTGCAGACAGGTATCCTCGGTCACGATCTCAGTCGGCCTGGAAGTGTTGAGATCTCCCCTCCCGACTCACCCGTCTCCTTAAGTCGGCCACCACTTAGTCGCGGCAGCTCCCGCGTCTCCCCCATAGAGGACGAATCCAGGCCGGACCTTGATATCGACCCGATGGAGAAGAAGGAAAACACCAGGCTCACCAGTCAGCTGCCGGTGCGCAAGACCGGTTACTCCCCCGTGGATCAGTCTCAGCCAGCAAACCCGTCCTCGAGAGAATACGCAAGTAGGCAGGACAACTTTTCGAGGGGCTCGACGTCAAGCCATTCTGGCATGTTTGGGCAGCAAGCCTCCGGCAATGCCTCGGTCCGCACCGACATGTCAGCCACACCTCCATCATCTCACGGGTCGAATAGTCTTGGATGGAACACGCAAAGTGCCCGCAAACCTCCCTCAGAGCCACGCATTCGCGAGCCATGGAAGGGACCCAGTGGACGATCACCAATAGTGCAGCCTATCCAAGAACGACCCAGAGCGAACACGATCCGCAGCTATGATCAAATGAGAGCATGCAACGGCTCAGCAGCCTCTGACCTCGCGGCGTGTGGAATGGTCCCTACCGTAGTGACAACAATCACAGCCGGTGAACTTCGACCCACAGATAGACACCATGGCACTACCCGGAACAGTCCCCGTGCTAGGACACCCGAGGCATCCACCCCGACCGCCCGCAGCAGCAACCGCGTCCCACCTCGGGTCGAGCTTCCAGCGCCGGAAACAGACTGGGAATCCTCGTTAATGGATCTTAAGTTGACTACTCACGAAATAGCTGAAGAACCCACAAGCCGCTTCAGCGCAACCACTTACGACCCTACCGAAATAGGCAGCTCAATAGGCAGCAGGCGCAACAGCATCGATACTGTCGCTGACACTGCATCTGTGTCCACGGAGTGTCAGCCCTCCATCATGTCTCGTAGCCGACCCGTGCCGAGCACAGTGGCTCCCGGGAAGAAGCCGACCAGAAAGCCCACGCCATCCCAGGCCGCTGTGGGGGCGGAGGCGGTCATAGAACCCACAGCTATCACTCCCCAGCAACAGAATCAAAACCGGATTGATGCGCTTGAATCCCGCAAAGAGACCCTTGCGCGTCGCAAGGCCAATATCAACACGATCATCTACGAGTTGACTCAAGTCATCCAGCCGAGTTCCGTCGCCTATGACATAGCCGCTAGAGATGAGGTGAAGAAAACGGTCGCCAGTCTTGAAAGTGAACTTGCAGAAATCAAGCGAGAGGAGCATGAGATTGGCGTGAAGCTACTGAAGGCTTGGAAGAAACGTGATGAGCTCGATTGCTATGGGGGCGGCTCTGGCCTTTGGGTCAGCCGAGTGACCAGCTGAAGGTCGATCAAAACATTCGTTTTCATTGCATCCCAATCCGCTCATGAGAGCGCGTTGGACCTTGGTGTTTCTGGACCCCTTTTTTTAATATACTTTCTTTACGATCATGTGGGTTGGGCGAGGTTTGTTGGTTGCATTATGCCTTTCAGCGTTGCGTTTACCATTCGGCAGCATACAGCGGGCTTCACTTCTACTTCTTTTGTTCTAGCAAAGCATGGTAGACAGTCTTTCTTTGATCTGTGCAGTGCGCGATGATACCCTGTTTGCTTGTTGAGAGACGCGAATCTCAAGTCTGGGACCAGGTTCCGTGCAGATGATTCCCAGCGTTTGAGGAACTGAGTCACGCTTTTGAGGTATTTATTGAATAGATTATCAGTGGATGAAGTGTGCGCTCAGCGTTGTAAATGCATCAAGTAAAGTTGCTCAAAGAGAATAGCGCTTAATGCCAAGCGACTCCACCACCTTGCGCTCGTGGGTCATGGCTCGTGGTATATCATGAATGACTGATCTCAATGCTCCCAAAGGTGATTTATTTCTTGCCCGACTTCTTGATGCCCTGGGCACCGGTGTTCAGGGGACCCTTGCCCTTGGCCTTCTCCATCAGATCCTTCTTAGCCTTGGCATCTGAATAGAGACAATGCAGTTAGTGAGATGCTCGCGACCATGATCAAGTCACCGCTGGTGCGGAAAGGCAGCAATAGGTAAACATACCGGCTCTCTGCTTCTCCTTGAAGGCGAGATCATCGTCATCGAGATCCTTCTGAGCCTTCTTGGCCTGCTTGAGGGGCTTGACCTTGCCACCTAGACAAAAGAAAAAGTCGAGTTAGAGGGCTAATAGGCAATACTCAAGACACCTTGATAAGCGCATACCTTCTCTGCTTTGACCACCCATTGTGCGATATTGGTTTTGAAAAGGTTTTGTGAAAGGAGGGTTAGATGAAGGCAAGGATGCGTAGTCGCGCAAAGAGGAGAAGGAGGGGAAATGGAGGCGCAAAAAATCGTGTCTTATCAGCGATTGTCCCGCGGGGAGCCGCTAGTCTAGAACCGGGTTAGGCGCCGAAATCTCTCCCTCTCCATCGGTCACCGCCTGGCACCAGCTCATCCCCATCTCAACAACCTGCTTAACCCCCCCCCCCATTTGCCTCGTTCCTGTTACTACCGCGTGCGATCTCATCGCCCCAGCTACCTCTTCGACAATCCAGCCATCCTCGCGTGAATATCTTGAACTGGAGACAGTAGCAAACATTCTTACTGGTATCTTTTACATATTTTCCTAAAACAAAAGGCAAAAAAAACCCCTCCACACTTGTCTCAGGCTTGCTCAAAGTTGGCAAGGGCCGTGGCATCTTCAGCCGGTTGGACTTTCTCAATATATCCTCCTACCTTGACGCGTCATCCAAACCATTCTTGGCTAACCGGAAGTTCTTCTTCTCCCTTCTCTGAAGCTGCGCGAAAAGGCCGATCTGTCTATCTAGGCACACTCCGTTGAGAGAAGAAGATATATCTCTCGGCAGACGGACGCAAAATGGCATCACGCAGGTCGAGGTCTCCATCGACCCCTTCTGAGGGTGAGATCATCGAATCAGGTTCAGAGACGAAGGCAACTACGTCGCAACTTCCTCTTAATGGCAACCGCGTTGACCGTCCCCCCAGAGCTAGTTCACCCGCCCCCAGATCTCCAGCATCGTTGAGCAGATCGCCCCGCCACCGGAGGTCGAGGACCAGGACCAGATCGCCCTCCCGCACCCGGTCCCGCTCCCCGTACCGCGACCCCAGAGGCTACAAGCGTCGCCGGGACGATGACTATGATCGTGACTATGACTATGACGACCGACGATCCCGATACGAACCCTCCCGCCGCGTCGGGTCCCGATACGATGATAGCCGTTACGCGGGCCGCGGCGGTCAATCCCACCGACGACCCCGGCCCTACTACGACTACGATCGGGAAGAGAATTTCGGCGAGGGGCTGCGATACAGCGACGAGTCGGATCGGCGCAGGGAGAAGCGCGCCCGCACCCGCAGCCGGTCACCGTTCCGCGAAGTGCGGAAACCAAAGCAATACTCTGGGGATGAGTGGGAGTCCCAGCGCGGTGATAGCGTCGCGTCTCGCGACCGTAGAAGGAAGGCTTCTATTGAACAGTCAGTGAGCGAGCGGGGGAAAGCTCCAGTCGTCGCTCGGGATTTAAAATCACATGCTGAAACTCAGAAACCTCAGGTGCAGCAAGCTTCTGAAACCCCTAGTGTTCGTCTTGAGAGGTATGCTCATATGACCGGTTCTCGTCGCGGAGGAACATACTCACAACAACTCCTCTGCAGCGTGAACAATGCCCAAACTACCGAAACCCAGGTAGAGCAACAGCATGAGGAACCTGTCGACGAAGCAGCCCAACTAGAAGCACGCCGCAAACGACGTGAGGCTATCCGTGCGAAATACCGTGGACAAGCTACGCCGTTGCGTCTGCAGGCTCTTCATATCGGAGGCGATGGGGATTCGACGACCCCGAGCGCCGCCGGTACCGCCGCTTCGGTTGCTTCGAATGGCACGCCTTCCGGTAAGTCAGCATGACAGTTTACATTACAGCAGCGTACATTAAACTGACTAGCTATAGATGCAGCCCCACAGTCCGCTCCTCAGACGCCTGACGACAGTCTGGATTCAATTCCGGACTTCAAGGTTGACAAGGATGACGGCTCGCTCAACAATGGTGCACCTGTAGATGGTGCTGATAAAGATGAAGTTTCCGCAGCCGACTACGATCCTACCATGGACATGAGAGCCGAGAAGGAAAAGCACGATACTCGCAGCTCGACTGAGGATGTTTCCGCGGCGGCTTATGACGAAACGCAAACGACCAAGCAGGACATCCTGCTCCCTGATGCAGAGCAGCCTCGACCCCCACCCAAGGCGAAAGATCCTTACGATATGTTCGCCGAAGACGATGGTGACGACATGTTTGCAGAAGATACGCATGACACCGCGCAGCCTACGCATGCTTCGGCGATGTCCGCCATCCCGCAGCCCAAAGAGCTGGACGTCAGTATGCTGGACAACTGGGACGATCCAGAGGGCTACTACAACGTGCGTCTCGGTGAGTTGATTAACGGACGGTATCATGTGCAGCAGAACCTTGGGAAGGGTATGTTTTCGTCTGTCGTGCGCGCAACCGATTCCAAGACTGGCGGACTGGTTGCAATCAAGATCATCAGACAAAATGATACGATGCGGAAGGCGGGGATGAAGGAGATTGGCATTCTGGAGCAACTACGCGAGGCGGACCCTGACGACAAGAAACATGTCATCCGGTTCGAGCGGTATTTCGAACACAAGGGCCACCTGTGCATGGTGTTCGAGAATCTAGGCATGAACCTGCGGGAACTCGTGAACAAGAAGGGCCGTGACACTGGGCTGAATCTTACGGCTATCCGAGTCTATGCGCAGCAAATATTCCTGGGACTCAGCCTGTTCCGGAAGTGCAACATTCTTCACGCCGATCTGAAGCCGGACAACCTTCTGGTCAATGAAAACTACAATGTTCTCAAGGTTTGCGACCTGGGGTCGGCATCGCCCACGACGGAGAACGAGATAACGCCCTACTTGGTCAGTCGGTTCTACCGGGCGCCGGAGATCATTCTGGGGATCCCGTACGATCACGCCATCGATGTGTGGTCGATTGGCTGCACGCTATTCGAGATCGCTACGGGGAAGATCCTCTTTACGGGGCGAAACAACAATCAGATGCTACGGTCGATCATGGAATGCCGTGGCAAATACCCCCCGAAGCTGCTCCGGCGCGGGTCGCTGACGCACCTGCACTTCGACGAGATGCTGAATTTCCACAGTCAGGAGGAGGATAAGGTCACGGGGCGTGCGGTTGTACGGGTGGTGGATTTCAAGAAGCCGACGCGCGATTTGAGGACGCGGCTGATGGGCAAGGGGACCCGTGGGATGACGGAGAGTGAAACGAAGGAGCTGACGTTGTTCTTGGACCTGCTGGAACGCTGCCTGAACCTCAATCCGGAGAAACGGTGCACCCCGACGGAGGCGTTGCGACATCCGTTTATCTCGCGCCCGAAGGTCTAGGTTTGTACCGGAAGGGAGAGGGTTTGTACATATTATGTCATAGTGGTACACTGCGCACATATCCGTAGTACTTCGCAGTAATATTTTATTAGCCACAGCACGGTCGCGTTTACCTTGGGCCTTTGATTCAAAGATGTGCCAATGGGGATGGAGCCGAAGACCCTGTCTGTAGATTGAGTACCTATGTTAGTAGGTAGGCGGATGACTCAATGACCGTTTTCATCCAGTCCAGTGCAGTGCAGTGCCACCAGCCTCGGGGTCTTATGGAATTGAGACTCTGGTAGGGAGGCGTAAGCCTGGATGGAGTATACCCCGCCACCCTTCAGCGGCGCAGCACACCCACTGCTTAGTAAACTGCGGGTCTCTCCCGTCGTGTGGAGAGTTGACATTGACGGGTTCTTTGGGTTGGAGCCTGGAGCCTAGGAGCTGAGGAAAAGGTGATGGTTATGGTGATGGCGATGGCGATGGCGTTTGGTGGGTGGCAACGACGGAAAAGGCATGGCTGGGCTGGGGCTGGGGCTGGGCTGGGCTGGGCTGGAGTGGGGAAAGTTTGGCCAGCCACCGCCTCCTACCACCACCATTACCACCACCATCACCATCATCATCATCATCATCATCATTGTTAATCAAGTTGTTAAAGTTGATATTGATAACATCAGCATTAGCATCAGCATCGTGCAGTATATTGTTCCGTTCTCGGGAAGGGAATGAGACGGATCCGACCCCAGGGTTCCGGTTTGCCTTTTCTTATCTTCCATGGTCCGTGGTCCGTGGTCAAGGTTGTATGTTGTAGGTTGTAGGTAGTAACATAGGTTGTGGACCAGGTAAGTTAAGTCACAGTTAGTGTGTAGTTATAGGTAGCCTTTTACCCTGGGGTATCTAGTAGGTAAGTTGGTGGGTATTGGATGGGTGTAGTGGCGTAGGGTGGCTGATGCGATGACTTCTGGATCTGGAATGGATGGTGGCGTGGCTACGAGTGTGGTGTGGTGTGGTGCGGTGCCGTGGGACTTGGTAAGGCTGTGTCTGTCTGTGTCTGCGTGACTGTGCTCTGTGCAAACGGGATAGAGGTGTTATGGTGCACATACCGTACATAAGCAAAAATGTACTGTATATGGGTTGGAGGGTAGATTACGGAAGGGGTGGTGTTATAGTTGAGGTTGAGGTTGAGGGCTCGGATCTATATTCGTGCTGTTGGAGTCGACTATGGGGTGACGCTAGGTCTGGTTACCTTTTCCCATGTTGGTGCTGGTTGCTGTCTTGGTGCTTGATATCTCTTCTACGGAGTACAGATACACAAGGGGTGATTGTGTGCAGCTACTATGTACATAGGCATTGGTTTACTTGTATATGTTGATGATTTTTGGGGGAATGAGTTTAGTGTTACTTATATCTATCAGATGGGTTGATGAGGTCTTGAGCGATGGGAATGATGGGAAGTGTGGTTCTTTCTCGGGACTGCAAGGGCTACCTTACTCCGTATATCTATCGTCTATATGGTAGGTACGGAGTAGTCTCCGGATGTTGATGCGGGATTCCTTCCTGCAGCGATCCGAGTTCAATCGGAGGTAATTCTCTGAAGACAGAAACAGGACTCTTCATGAAGGGAGGCCAGGTTTTGATCGAGGAAACTGAGCCGAATCGACCTGTGCTCCGGACTGTAGTCTTGGATTGCACAAGTCCCAAATCAAGGTAGGCAAGCAAATAGGCAAGCAAGCAAACAACATCCAAGTTGGAACGTTGGAAGTTGGAACAAAGGCGGAGAGGGGATCGTTCGGATTGCGGGCTGAGAATTTGGATCTGGTCGGCGGTAGTTACTGTATCCAACCGGGGGAAATCAGTTGGCCGGAGCATTGATGATATCATGGTGCGTTGGGGTTTATGTAGGGGGGTCTTGGGGGCTTCGGTAGAGTGCAGGGGATGTAAAGTGGGAGGATGCGATGTGAGGTGTTCTATACTGAGGATTGAGATGTCTATTTGTGTCGGGTGGACGGGTTGTGTATAGACCTCAGTACGGGATATATATGGCAGGATGAAGGGGTACCATGGTTATCACGCCGAGTACGGAGTATATAGCAGTGATAGTCTGGTCATTACTCACGGAACTGGAGCACTAACTACTACAAGTACAAGTACCGAGCAGATTGAAGGACTGGACTACCGATACTCCGTAAACTACTTACAGAAAGTCCTCCTGCAGTGCAGTACTAGTTCAGGCCCCCAATAAGCATACCATCTCCTGCAAGTGCGTGCGTGTGTGCACTTGTGCTGTGCAGGTTCGCCTCTCCCCTCCTCTTCTCCCACCTCCAAATGGGTCTGTTTGCAGCCAGCCAGCATACAATGTATGTACTGTATGTACGGAGTACATGGACAGACATCTTACTGGTACAGGGGTACTCCATAATGCGCTCACGAACCCGCCTGTGTGTCTGTTTGTACCCATACATACTTACCGATAGGGTGGTTGGATTTTGAGGCGAAGAGAGAGGGTCGTCACGGGATGAGCATAGGTGGTCAAGCGCGCGGAACTTTTCCCCCTACTCTCTGTCAATCAACCTCTGCAGTAGGCAGTAAGCAGCAAGCAGTAAGCAGTAAGGCTGCTTCGATTGAGTTTGGAACGGGATTGTCCTCTTGTACTCATAGGATAGCCCAATTGGGAATTCTCCGAGCTGACGCTGACGACAAGATGGGATTGATACATCCGGTGTCTCATGTTTTTTTTCTCTGTCTGCTTACTGTGCTTCCCAGGTTTGATGATGCTGATGAGAGGAGAAAGGTCTAGAGGGTTATGGAGTCGGTTCTGGGGGTGGTGATTGGGGGGTTGAGTTGAGCAGTGGTTGGTTCTAGCCTTGATTGCTTTTTTAACTTCTAAGTATCTACAAGGGGCAGAGAGGGAGTTCTGGAACTAGTTACTCAGTGGTTGCTGGTTTGATGATCAAGTGAGACTGAAAGTGACTTGCTGCCACTGCCACTGCCAGGTTTCGAGGTTGCTGGCCCGTGCAACCGACGACAGCTTCCGGCCTGAGCCCTGCCCTGCCCTGCCCTGCCCTGCTTTCCAGTAGCTTTGCTGCTACTCCAGGCTGTCTCAGTGCCAGTGCACTGCATCCAACGTGGCAGCAGAGCAACCAATCATCAGCCGCTGGCCCAGTCATCCGAGCCGCTAGTCCCCATCCGGACGAACCGCCCTGTCATTGGTCTGATCTCCATCGCCTCACTTTCGGATCCATCATGGATCGATTTTCTTACTCCTTTTCCTGGCAGTTCGCATGGCAATTGGATTCACGGTCGGTCATCCACTACAGAAGACTTTCCACCTGCTGGGGAATAGAGTTGGGTTTGATGAATCGAACGGCCGGTTGAACAACAACCACACAACAGACAGTTCGGGAGTGTATAGCATCATCGGATTGAAAAGACGGTGTGGTTCTAGTCACTCCTCCACTTGTCGAAGATCGTTGTCGCGAGTGTCAACAGGGCACGCCCTCCCGCGCCTGTCCCCTGTTTGATTCGACGTTTCGTATAGATACCCGTCTCAACTGAGTAACCATACCCACCTGCCTGGCTGGAAGGAGGGGAGAGTAATAATGTAGAGGAGAGGATGAGCTGGCACTACAGACTTTACCCTACCTCCATTCATTGAGTCGACTAACCGAGTCTATACACCAAAGTCACAGTTTCCAGTCTAAGTTCTACTGTCCCGACCACAACAACAAACTGTCACTCCCATCCATCTAACCCTCCGCCCCCAGATCGGTCGTGCGTGCCCTGTCAAGCACACGAAACAATGGACCAGCACTCGGGAGGACGCCTGGTGGGGCTTTCCCTCATTTTTAGGGAAATGGATGAGCCGGAATGAGGTAGATAGTAAAGGTTGCTTTGTTTGCTTCTTCCTGCTCATAAAATCCCTCCAGCCTCATTCTGACCACTCGAACTCAAGCCAACGGGGCGCACGAGAGAAGGAAGGAAAACAACGAGTGACAAAGTGACGAGTGGGAAGAGGCAGAGATGAGAAGTGAGAGATCCTTTGTGCTAGGTCGCTAGTCTAGTTGCTACTTACTAGGTTTCTCGCTCGGGGGGAGGCTGGAACCAGGGTCAGGATCTTGGTCTGTTGCTCGAACCGTCGCAGGCCATATGGAGAATTGCCGCCCCGTTCCAATCCAGCAATCCCGGGGAGGAACTGGTAGTGGTAGTGGTGGTGGTGGTGGTGGTGGTGGTGGTGGTGTGTGTGGCAGTTTCGAGTGCCAATGAGACAGACAGACACTTAAGAGGCGACGGATTTATTCATCCCAGACTCATTCTCATTCCCAGTTGCATCCCGCGTGCAGCCAATGGATCCCACAGGAAGGGGGGGGAGGGAGGCGAGCCTGTCGAAACCTTTCCCATCGATTCCGCCCGGGCCAGGCTGGGAAGTGGATTTGTGGTGTGGGAATTGTGGATTGTGCATGATGTGAGTGGAGCCCTTTATTTTTGTAATTATTGTTTGGGAAGAATTAATAAATCTGGTGGTCCAAAAGAACAAGACCTGTCACACCTACACCGCCTCTGATGTTGAAGATGTGAGATGTGATGTTTTGATGATGATGCTGGTGCTGGTGCTGGTGCTGGTGCTGGTGCTGATGCTAATGATGTTGTGGGTTATTGATGATGTTGTGATTGTTATTGTTGTTTATCATCATCTTCAAGCTAACTAATGGCTACTGTAGAGTGGTGATTGTAGATGCAGGTGAGTGGCTGTAAAAAGATATACACATACTTCTACTCCGTAGTGGTGGTTGATTCTTTGTTGTGGTTCCCTTTGCTATTGTTTTGTCTGCTGACCTTCTCTTCCTCTTCCTCTTTCTTCCTTTGCTTCCCAAGGTTTCCTTCCCTCCCTTCCGGCTCTGTCCGCAGTCTGCACAGCTGCACACACCCTCAAACAAGACACTCACTCCCTTGCCGTCCACTTGTCTGACTATGGCAAAGCATTCTATCTACTATCTACCTCTTACGTAGGAGCGACCAGAAAGAGGGAAGGGTGGAATGGGAAAATCATGGATCCGCCCAGGCTCAGCTCTTTCATACCTTCTTCAGTATTATTGTTCGCCTCCCTCGGACCCCCATCCAGTCAGTCCCCATCCAGTCCCCCTCCAGTCTGATCCACTCTCCATCCAGTCTAAGCATCATACATTGTTAGTCGAGTGGAGTGTGGGGTTCTTAGGGAAGGTCTGCAATTCCGTGTGATTCGCCTGGGAACCGCTGCGGTGGCTCTGGCCACGAGTCTAAACTGCGTGGAATTAAATTCACCACCTCCTTGTCATCCCGCCCATTTAGTCCTACGCATAGTAATTCCTAGTATTTATTTTTACTGCTGGACTACTTATTTTTACCTCCTTGACCTCTACATACCCTACTCTATTCTACCTTCCCCGTATTGATTTTCCCGTTCCTCTCCCTCCCTCCCTTCCTCTCTCTCCTTTTCCCTCGCCCGTTCCCCCCTCTTCCAACTCTCTCTCTCTCTCTCTCTCTCTCTCTCTCCCTCTCCCTCTCCCCGCCTCTCTGTCTGTGTCTGGTTCCGCGTTCTGTTTTAGTCTCTGTCCCTCCCCCTTTCGATCGGTGTATCAGCTTCTTGTTTCTTTCTTTCCTTCTATACTTATATAGTTGGTGCACCTTATCCTCCCCCCTCCCCCTCTCCACCCCCTTTCCCTTGCGCATAACACAACACACATACATCCCTCCCACCCACTACTCTTCACTCGCCTTACTCGCCTTACTCGCCCATTATTAACAGTCCGTCCATCGGGCCCCCATCGGATCTACCATCTTCAATCTTCTGGATCGCGCATCCCTGGCTGTACAACAACACTTCCGCTCGGATTGCCACTGGTTTCTCACGCCTCCCCCCACTAATAGAGAGGCAAAAAAAAAACAAAACACAAAGGACAAGGAGATTAATATTCCACTCGCATCTCGACACACCATCCATTGGACATTCACCCCTAGGACCTTGATTGCCCAGCCTATTTGATCGACTTCCAGATTCCATTCCTTCAATGGCTCCCTGAAGTTATCTCAACTGGACAGAAAGGCGACTACTCTCTCTTTCCCCGTTCCTCTGGACCTTGGATACCTTGACTTTGACTTGACCACCGTCCCGCCACCCGGATTTTGGACCCCAGGATTTATATCAACGATCCCTTACTGTGTCTCTGCCTCCTTCGCCCTTCACTTTACTTTGACAGAGACTCGTGTGTGTCTAACACCAGTCTCTTCAAAACCTCCCGTCCTCATGCTCATGCTTCCCCCTTCCCCCGTCTACGGCATGTATCCCCCCATGCTGCCCACTCCGCCCCCCACTCCGCCCGCGCGCTGCTATGCTCCGGAAGACCGCTTGGGACTGCTCCTGGCCAACCGGCTGGAGCTCACCAGCATCCTGGGTGTAGGCGCCTATGGTGTGGTCTACACGGCCGTCGACATCCATACCAATGTCCTGTATGCTGTCAAGGCCCTCAACAAGTCCGGACTGGATGCTCGTCAGCTCAAGTTCCAGCAGCGGGAGATCAAGCTCCACCATATGGCCAGCCAGCACCCCAACGTGGTCTCCCTGGTGCGCATCATGGACTCGGTGGACTGCACCTACGTGGTCATCGAGTTCTGCCCCGAGGGTGACCTGTTCTCCAGCATTACCGAGAAGGGCAACTTTGTGGGCAACGACCTGCTGGTCAAGCGCGTGTTCCTGCAAATCCTGGATGCCGTCCACTTCTGCCACTCGATTGGAATCTACCACAGGGACCTGAAGCCGGAGAACATCCTGGTGACAGACCAGGGCCTGACGGTCAAGCTGGCGGACTTCGGTCTGGCGACCACCGACTACCTGACTTCCGACTTTGGTTGCGGGTCAACCTTCTACATGTCTCCAGGTATGTGTTCTTTGGTTTGATGGTCGGGTAGAACAGGCCAAGTATTGCCATGGACAACAGCTGACTTGACCATAGAATGCCAGCAACCAAGTTCGCGATCGGTGACGTGCTACGAATCAGCGCCCAACGATGTGTGGAGTCTCGGGGTCATTCTGGTAAACCTGACGACCGGCCGCAACCCGTGGAAACGGGCCTCGATTGAGGACTCGACGTTCCGCGCATATCTCAAGGATCCGTACTTTCTCAAGTCCATCCTGCCCCTGTCCGATGAAATGATTTGTATCCTAAGCCGTATCTTTGAGTGCGACCCTTCCAAGCGGATTACCATCCCGGAGCTCCGCCAGGTGATCATGGATTGCCCGCGGTTCACCATGAACCCTGTTATCCCCTGGTCCAGCGGACCCGTTGACTATCTCAACCCCGTGCCCGGGCCCGTGGACACGTTCAACACGCAATCTTCCGTTTCCTCTGGATCCTCTCAGTACTCCGACTTCTCGAACTCAGTGGTCTCCAGTGCTTCATCCTACACTGAAGGCTATCCCGACATGGACAGTGTCTCGTCGATGTCTTCTGTGGGATTCGAGACTGAGGACTGCAAGGACTTCTACCCTACGGACCCGATCCAGGCGCCTGAGGGACACGTCATTCCTTTCAGTTTGATTCCTGTTTATTGAATCATACAAAAACAAAAACAAAAGCACTTTACGCAGGTCACGATTAACGGCATTTGACATCCGTCTCTACTGGGTCACTGTTCGACTGTATTTTTCCACAGGACAGCCAGGAGATTTCACTTTTCGACACTACATTCTTTGGACATACGCCTCCTTCCGGATTGGATTTATTATACCCTATTTGTTTTGGCATAAATTGCCTTTTATTGCAGTTGCAGCTGCAGCTACAGCCTTGTTCTTGAGGATAGGCGGCCGTGGATTGTTTAATAATGGTTACACTTGGGTGGAATTTTGCTCGGGTTGACTCGGGGATACACTTGTTGGCGTTGAATTGGGCGACGGCATTGAAAGAAAAGAAAATACCCCGGATATATTGGAGTTGCCCTTTGATCTTATACATAATTACACAGTGTGGTTTGATGCTTGGTTCGGACTGGCAAGTGGCAACTTATGGCAACCTTTGATTCTTTCGATTATGGCAACGTTTTACTAGTTGCCTTAAACTTCTTGACAATATTCACACATTGACAACATTATGATGGACATACTTGTACTTTTATTTCACTGTTGCAACTTGAGTTGTTAGGTAGATGCTGCTGGCTTGTGTTACTGCTGAGGTCATGCGTGATGTTAGGCAAGTGCAACTCAGATGGTTGCCTATATGTACATTAGTGTATTGAATGCGACTTCTGAATCGCACTACATGTTTTGTATATAGACTCAGCATAGTGCTATAGGTAGACGGGAGACTCCTGGAATCCGCTCAGCAGAAGTACATTTGACATGGCAGCATGGCAGCTTGGCAGATACATGGCTCCATAGTAGTTAGTAGACACAGCTCTTACTCCACTATAATCAGTGTTCTTGTCCACCATATGAACCCCAAACTAAGGCAGAGACACTGCACATACTCAGCTTGCCACTGCACACTATGCATGTATGTACTAGCATCTAAGTTACAAACTATAGATCGACCCCATCCCACACTACAGATACAAAAGCCTTGCGGTCCCCCCCCCCCAAAACCACCCAAAACCAAGACCCAAAGAAAAAACCAAAACCTACATCTACATATTCCTCCCCCCCGTAACCCTAACCGTCTCCCCAGTCACATAAGCAAACAACGGACTCGCCACCGCCAACACCACCCGCGCCGCCTCCTCCGCGCTCGCCGGCCTGCCGAGCGGAATATCGGGATACTGTCTGGCGGCCCGCCCCTTACCTGAAGCTGAAGCTGAAGCTTTCCCATCCCCACCATCCTCCGAAGAAAAGGATGACCCCCCTCCCCGCCGGACAAGCAACTGACGCCCCGGGATCCCCAATGCGACCCGCTCCCCGCCCGCCGTGACCATGACCGCCCCGTCCTCCTTGGGCCCGGTGAGGCGCGTCCGCACGTGCCCGAACGCCACCGTGTTGGCGCGCACCCCGAACCCCGGCCCCCATTCTTTGGCGATCGTCTTGGTCAGTCCCGTTATGGCCGCTTTGGCTGTGCTGTAGTTTGCTTGGCCTCTGGTTGGTGTTAGTTTTGGTTGTTGTGGGGGTGGGGGTCTTGGGGGAGGCTTGGGGATTAGGGGGTAGGGTAGGCTAGGGCAAGGGTGGATTTTGGTTGGGTTGGGTAGGGCAGGCTAGCAGGCTAGGGCAAGGGGGGCATACGCATTCCCATGCACCCCACTCGTGGAACTGATATTCACGACACACCGGGGTTCGCCGTCCTGGAGCCGGAAGAACGGGGCGGCGGCGCGCACGAGCTGGAAGGGCGCGGTCGCGTGGATGGCGAGCATGGTCGTGAATTGGGCGGTTGTCATCTTGCCATAAGTTCCCTTTCGGTTAGTGGCCAATCTCATCTTTTCGAATAAGGACGAGGACGAGGACAGGGGCAGCAGTAAGAGTGAAGGGGCGGGTAAGGGTAAGGGTGAGGGGGAGGGTACGGGCAAGGCCTACCTTGTGAATCACCCCGTCCCAGGTAAACCCCGCGTTGTTGACGAGGATGTGGATCTTGCCGTTGCCGAACTCGGCCGTCTGCTGGATGAGGGAGTCGATGTAGCTTTCGTCGGTGAGGTCGCCGGGGAGGGCGATTGCTGTGGCGGGGCCGTGCTGGGTGTTGAGGTCGCGGGCGAGGGCGTGGGATTTTTCTGTTGCGGGGGTTAGTGTCTTTGGGTGGTGCTGTGCTGTGCTTTGCTGGGCTTTGCTGGGCTGGGCTTTGCTTTGCTTGGGAGGGTAAAGGGTAAGGGTAGGTAGGGCATGGCATTATCTCAGTTAAGTGGAGGTAGGGCAGGCGTGGCATTATCTCAGTGCAAGTAGAGGTAGGGCAAGCCAAGGCAAGCCGATATCTCTAACCCTGACACTGCCCCAAGTAATCCAAGTGCTCCAAGTAAAGCAGCGCGTAAAGCAGCGCAAGGCAGCAGCGCAAGGCAGCAGCGCAAGGCAGCAGCGCAAGACAGCAGCGCAAGACAGCAGCGCGTAAAGCAGTGCAACAGCAACACAAGCAAGGCAGAAAACTAACCACCATCCACATCGGCAATGACCACGCGCGCCCCCTCCCTCGCGAACAGCCGGGCGGTTTCGGCGCCGATGCCCTGCGCGGCGCCCGTGATGAGCGCGATTTGGTTGGCCAGGAGGCCCTGGGGGTAGGTTAGCTGGGTGGATAGCTGGGTAAGCCGGTTCATTCTGCTGGTTTGGGGGGGGGGGGGTGTGAGGTTGAGTTTGGGTGGATGTTGAATGTAGGGTTGTTGTATGCGGATAGGAGGTATAGTTGTTGGGTGGTGGTTTATGGTTTGTGGTTTGTGGTTTATGCGGGGAATGGAGATGCCTCGGCCTCGGTCCATACCCACTCTAGCCGAGAGCCGTTCTTTCGGAAGCATGCGATGCAATTGAGAAAACCTTACGTTGCTATTGCTGCAAAGCGTGATGGGAATATCTACACAACTATGACATAGGCTGGGGCTTAGACTTACACTAGGCTGAGAAAGTGACCTGGGCTGAAAGTTCATCAGGGTCACACATTGCTTACTTTGTTACAATCCCAGGTAGTATCCTCCTCCCTCGTGTTCAACTGTAGTACTCATGATGCCCTTCTCTCCCGACTCCCTTCGGTCCGTTCGTCGCTCGTGTTGACTTGCTGACCAAAAGAACAATTGGATTATACCCCCTCAAAAACCACTTTCAATTGTACTACACCACAACTCGAGAAGGATGGGGTATCACTAACTTCACCGACTACGTCCGATGGTGCCTCTCACAGCACCCACAACAACACATACAGCCACCCCCCGCCATCGCTTGCAGAAACGCCTCCACCGTCGCATCGTGTCCCGCCAGGATCTGCAGGATCAAATCCCCGTTCTCGAACGCCGCCGTCAGATCCGCCGCCGCCGTCGCCGTCGCCCCAGGGCTGCCGCTGCCACCACCACCACCACCGCGGATGAAAAGCTCCTGCCGACTCACCTCCGTCGTCTCCTGCAGTAGGCTCACCACCTCCCGACACTGCAGCAGCCGGCCGCGCAGCAGAAACCGCCGAATGCGGCGCGTCTCGTCCAGCGCGATCTCGTACTCCCCGTAGCCCACTAGCACCCCTGGGTCGTTTGCTGGTGACGTGGACGTGGTGGTCGATGCAGCAGCAGCAGCTGCTGCTGCGGTGGTGGTGGTGGTTCCCGTCAGGGACAGCTCGTAGGGAATGGCGAAATCAAACAGCTGCACGGTAAAGTCCACGATCGAGGCGGCATACAGCAGATGCGTGCCGTCTTTGGGACAGCCAGGACACTGCAGAAAGATGCGGCACGTCACCAGCGCGGTCGCGATGGCTTGCAAAAGCAGATCAAACCGCGGGTGATGCACCATCGTCGTCACGGACCGCAGGCGGTTCATGTGGAACACCAGCGCGTCGCCGCAGTCGCACGTCGGTTGCATATGCACCGCCAGTGGACAGCTGGTGATCCCCTTGGTGATGAACTCCTTCTGCAGGAAGATTGGCGACATGGACGACGTAGCGGTGGTGGTCGTCGTCGTCGTTTGGTCGAAGATGGACAGCTGCGGCGGAGGTGGTGGTGGCGGCGGTGGTGGTGGTGGCACGTATCCCCCCGGCGGCGGACCCCCCATGCAAGACGGATGAGGATGAGGATGATACCTGAGATGCTGCGCTGCAGCGCACGACTCGTCCAGTAACGAGGAGACGTCCGTCATGCTAATTCCCTGACTATCAGGACTGTTAGAATGGCTGGGTTGGCTGGTATCCTGGGGACTCTTTACATAGCAATCGAGAAGAACCTCATTAGCTTTCACATCCAAAAGCACACACCTAGTAAAGAGGTAAAGGGGGCAAAGACTCACCGGCTCCTCCAAGATCCCATCAACCACCGAAGGTGGCTGACTCGACACAAACGGCTCAATATAATTCCACCCGCCATGGAGATTCCCACCCCCACCGGGACCACCATCTCCTCTTGAAATCATCGGCTTCCGTTCCTCCGGATGCTGATTCTGTTGCTGTTGCTGTTGCTGCTGCTGAAGCTGCAACTGCCCCAATTTCCGTAACGTAGCCCGATTCTTACTCCCCTTGGGCTTCCCAGACCGATTGGCAACGCGATACCGACATGTCAACCCATGTCGCAGACACCGGATGCACGCCGACGAGGACGAGGGCGACGAGGAGGGGGCCTCCTTGCCCCCCGACACGGACAGGTTGCATTTCACCTTGGACTGGCGGCAGTTCTCGCACGCAGCCCGGAGTTTCGGGGTGTCGAGAATGTTGGTGGCGCCAGGGCCGGTCGTGCGAGCGGCGTGATGTTCGGTCTTGAAAACCGAGTGTGTTTCTGCCAGCATCTATCCTTTTTATTTTCTCCGTGGATGTTAGAGAGGGAGACTTGTTTTGGTAACTTTGTTTCGTGGGGGGGTGTGCGAGCGCGCGTGTAGCTGTGGTTTTGTGTGACCTCCCTCCTTTAATATTCGTGAAAGGGTGGTGGTGGTGGTAGTAGTGGTGGTGTTGTGTCGAGTACCTCCGGGTTAGGGTTGTTGTTTGTTGTTTGTTGGTTTCAATCGCGAGTTCTAGAAATCAAAGGGAAACAACAATGATAGAACACCATGTACAACAAACATACATATACACACAATACAGGCAGCGCGACAGTTTGCCAAGCAGAAGGGAGAAGCCTGCGATTTCTCAATTCGAAAGTTATCGAACTGAAATCGGGGAGATCACCTTTTTATATCTACTTCATATGCTTTTCCGAGCAAGAAAAGTATAATATAAGCTTGAATCCCATCAGCAGCAGCGCGCGCGCATTCTTATTTATATCGACCACCCACAGTGCTAGTCTTCATACACCCTTCCCCCTAACGCTGGGCTCCCCTTTGCTTGGTTTGCTGGCTGCTGGCTGCTGGCGGCTGCTGGGCTGGGGCTGACTGACTGACTGACTGACTGACTGACTGACTGACTGACTGACTGACTGACTGACTGAACTAAATCGAATCGAACTGACTGGCTGGGTGCGGGCGGGCCCAAACCTGCAAGACTTGAACTTCGTATCGCGAAATCCCTAAATGAACGGTAAGCGCAGATGAAGTCAGCCGTCGTGACACCTTAAATCATTCCATCTGATCCACCTCGCATGGGGGAAAGGGAAGAAGAAAAGCCGGGGGCCCTCGCGAATCTGAGCGTCGTCGTGGTTTCTGGACATGTGTGTGTCCAACTGACCTGCCCGTGGATTATCTTTTGTTTCGACATTCTTTATCATCTTACTTGTCGGAAAAGAAAATACACACTCCAAAAACAGAAAAAGAAAATCAAAATCAATCTGCCAGATTCGATTTCAGCCATCGTTGCTTGGCCACCACAGCGGCCCAACCATAACACTCGTCTATTTTCTAACGTAAGAGGTCCAACAAGATAATAAGCTCAAGTGCAACATTGCCTTCGTTTGTTCGGCAGGCCCAGTCAGTGGGCGGGAAGGGACTTCACCCTCTCTCACTCCTGCCCCCAACTTTAATGCAAATTCTGCATGAATCAAGATATCCAATTCGTAAGGCGAAAAAAGGCTATTGTCTCTGACGTAGCATCCAATAGCACTGGAAAAGAAAATCGGTATGCAAGCCAGCGCATACCATGTGAGCTGTAAGACTGAATGCGGGATTCGCCTGCCCGGTTTGAAATGTCGCAGGGCAAGCGGTGAACATCTGAATAGATACCCTTAAGAAATTCACAGTTATAAAATGTTGCAATGGTCAGCAAAGAAATGTGGAAATTGAATTGTTAGACAAAATGTCTCGTATCCCGTGTTTTGACGTCAGCGTCTATTTCTCAGCTCATCTTTGCGCTCTAGTACTAGGGGTAAAGAATCAGTCGATTATGGCTAGATTTCCGAAGATGGTGACCAGCAAAAGGCCCCTTGTGCGATCCTAGATCCCCTTGCCGGCGAATCACCGTCAGCTCCAAGCACAGCTGGCGGCGAACCCGCTGTGTCTGTAATCAAACGCCTTCAGTAACCCGGTCAGATGAGCAATTGCGGCGCAGACCACCAGCACGTGAAAAATCTGATGGGAGCTTCCCCACAGATCGAATTGGCCGGGTCGCAAGCGTTCGGGGACCCGAGCCGCATAGATCGCTGCCCCCAGGATGTACAGGAGACCCTGGAGCACCAGCCAGCCGAGTCCGATCTGGCGTGTCATCTGCCCCAGCCCGTACAGGCGTAATCCGTGGATCACGGGAAATACCGCTGACAAGCCCATGCCGACAAACATCGCCGCCCGGAACGGTCGCCAGCCTGGGGTCCGGAATTGAGGGAAGATCGAGACGACGACGCAGCCAAGGCCAATCGTGCAGATCATGCTCCAGTAGAGCCGTTGCAGCGCGGGCTGACAGTAGAAGCCAAAGTAAACGCTGGGGATGAAACTGCCCACCGTCAGCCCCACAATGCCCGCGTAGTCGAACGCGTTCCCGATGCGCGCCACCATGGGCGAGTGATTCGAGATCGTGTGGTAGGTGGCAGACATGCCCAGGCAAAAGGCCGCCCCGGCGAAGAAGCAGCCGAAGACGATCATGTCCGCCTGCGTCGCCGTTTCATATCGGGGGGCTAGTGCCCGATACAGTGCGAAGGCCGCCGGCACGACCAGCAACGATGGCAACAAGTGCGTGTAGATGTTGACCGTTTCATTGTGAAGATAGGTCAGGGACTGGAAGGAAACAAGGAAGGAAGCCGAGGCCGGCCGATACCCGCTATGGATGTGCTGGTTATCGCGCTGCCAATGGGGGAGCTCCTCCCAGTGAAGCAGCTTCTTGAGGACTTTGGGAGGCTGTTCCAGCACAGCAGCTGCCACAGCAGCAGGCTGACTCGTGCCCAGAGCCTTCTCTTGGCCGTGAGTGGAGTGACGCTGGCGAGGGGCCATCTTCTTCACATGCAGCCTGCGGATACTGTATGTGGGTATGTACGTACAATGACAGATGGATTCCGGGATTTGTTTCAACTCTGTCGACGAGGTTGGCAAGGGAAGAAGGGGACCGGTGACCCTGAACTGAATACCCAATATGGCTCGCTTCCAAGACCAAATAGCCCAGGAGTGACCGGAACCCCCGCTAAAATCACCGCGACCCAAAAAAGAGGTTGATGAGGACAAGAAAGTCGGTTGGGACTCAGCGGAAACTCGCCGCTTCCTCGGGCATTGTTGGGGGGGCAAAGGACAAGAAAACAAACAGCGCAAACCCTGCAAACACCACCGCGATAGCATACGGTAGCTACGGTAGCTACAGTAGCTTCATCCCCACTCCGTCTCCCTCTTCCCCTCAAAACGTCACTCCAACCGGCTATTCACAACTCGTCGCTCCTTTGAATATGACTAGTCGAGCGCCCCCGATACGCAAAGCTTCCGGGAGTCGCCTGAAGCCCGTGGCAGACTCCCTGGAGACGGTGGGCTTCGTATCTAAAGGAGACCGGAAGTACGCCTGCGCGCCTTCCAACCCCCCACCTCCGCCCGGGCTGACATGCGCAGATTGCTAGACCACAAAGCTCAAAAGGAATATTATAAAAGTATTGTTGAAAGATATATGGCTTTCTGCGCTCTTCATGCGAAGGACATGGACGCTGCCTGGACATCCCTCCCCAGGAGCGCCTCGGATGACGCAACCAAGAACCCGCCTGCTTCCTTACCCACGAGACCAACAGGGACATCCACTCCTTCGGCAGCATCAGAGTTATCTACTATCCTGCTCTCCCTCAGAAAGCTCCGGGAGGCCGTCCTGGCCACTGCATCCACAATCCCTATCATTTTCTCCCAGCAGGTTCACCTGTTCTCCGTTAAGATCGCCATCCGAGCCCAACATCCTCCATCGTATACTCCCTCCCTCCGATACCTCATGGAAGAGCTCCACACTCCATCGCATCCACTTCCAGACTCCGATTTAAAAGAGGTGATATCGTATCAGATCCTTGATTCTGCTTGCCGGCAACAGGACTTGGGTGCCGCTTATGAGCTGCGTGCGCGGGCGCGCAGGAAATATGCATTCAATTCGTCCACGGTCGATGAGGTCCTGCACGCGCTGGCACATGATGACTGGGTTATATTTTGGCGCATCCGTAGGGGAGTAGATTCCAACATGCGCGCCGTCCTCAACTGGGCTGAGGAACGGGTTCGAAGGCACGCTCTCAAAGCTGTGGGTAAAGCTTATCTCAACGCCGATAGCAAGTGGATCACCGAAGGTTGTACCGGAGAGAAGGAGTTGACGTGGGAGAAGCTGGTGGAATTGGAGAAGCTCGGATGGGAGAAAGAAGGTGATAAGATTATCATTAGGAGGCCGAAGCAGAAACCCACCGTCAATCTGACCCCCATCAAGGAGGCTCTGTGATGGTGAATGGCCGAAAAGTATTGTTATATCATTATATCATGGCTCGGCAAATTGTGATTCAAGGTTATGGCGTCTGGCATAGGGTAAGATGCTTGAATTGGTTTAGCCATAGCACATGGATAAGGAGGGTTGAGCTGGAACGGTTCTTCAACACTGTGCGGCCTGTGTCATCGATTGACATTAGATCTTGAAATCTGCACTTGGCCGGTCCAAGTTTAGGACTCCCGTCACTGGTTGTTTGGCTACAGTCTCGACAAGATCTGTTTTGAGCTTCCCAGCCTTCTCAGAACACAGCTCGTAGATAGTCGATAAGTTGTACACGAGGCTCGGGAATGAATGCTCTTTTTGTATCAAGGATTCGAGAACTTCACGAGCCTAGAGGCATAGTCAGCATTGGTTGCCAATCCATTATCATCACACCAGGGGACTTACCTCATTCAGTCGACCAGTGTACAACAAGCAGACTGCTAGGTTCTGCTGGATAATGGCTTCGTCAGGTCTTTGGCGCTCGCGCTCCAGCAGACTGCGCCATTCGTCGGCTGCCGTGCTATATTGACCCTCAGCCATACTGAAGAGGGCGTTGAAGAAGCCCTGCTCATTTCCATTGCCCTCGCTGCACAATAGCCTGGCACTGTCAAGATCGCCGATCAACACCAACAGGAGCGCCTTCCTTGCGTTGCGGGTTTCATTGTCTACGCCTGACATGCGCAAACTATAGAGTGCCTGTTTGGCCGCATTGAGATCGCCCATTTCGATCAGTGCATTGACGTTCCGGATCCCCAAGTCCGCGAGCCGTTCCCTCCAGAGTTGCCGCTCCGCCGGATCAAGATCTGCCCGCAAGATCTCCCTTCTTGCCTCCAGGCCAATCTCATAAAGACCGCCAATGCCCCTTCGAGAATCGCCGAATCCTATACTTTGAAGTCGCACGGCTAAGGCCCTCAGAGGCCATGGCACAATATGGCGAGGATAGCTCGGATCTTTGTCGGATTTATCAGGTAGCGGCTCTACGTAGTAAAAAGCAGAGGTCAAGTCCTCCAGAGCTTTAGACTCCTGTGCGGCAATGATGGTATTCCCGGAAAGCTGTAGGCATGCCAACCGGGTGTAGAACAAAGCAAAGATGCGTTTGATGTCTGTGGGTTTGATCAGAGAAGACGCCAGTATCGTTCCACTGAGATGAGCTGCCAGTAAGAAATGGCCCTCCGTCAGGAGTTTCTCGAGTTTTTGAAGAGTCGAAGATAATGACTCGCTGGAGGCTGGAACGATGAATTCGGAGCGCAATGCATGTGGGATGTCCAGCTGTGACAGAGAGTGATATATCTCATAGCGAAGAAGGAATGAGAGGTCTTTCTCCACGGTAGGTGGCAGATCATCAGGAGCAAGTGGATCCAGATTCTCAAAGGAAAGACCAGACAGCTCAGTTTGAGCTGCCGGGCAGGATTGCCTCAGTGTGTTCACCGTTTCGGTGCCGAGTGGACTGGCTTCATCAGCTTCTTCCTTGACATTGACAAAGTACATTAGTCTGCTTACTCGTCTAGCTGGTCAAGTGGACCCTTTGTCGTACTACGAGGTCGGGAAGCTATCATACATTAGCGGGAGACGACCACTACTTCATCTGAGACTCCTTACATCTAGAAGCATTGCGGCTATGCCTGGAAACGGCTTCCATGTCTGGGGTCAAAAGTAGGGGATGCAGAGGCCGAAGAGTATGTACGACAGGACATATACCAGTACCAAGGACCAGGCAGCGAGCTATGTCGCAAACAATGACAAGTTTCGCGGCGCAGAGATCAATGCAAGCAATACTTGCTGAGGAGGTTATGTTGTCTGGAAGGCGGAGCGTCGACCATGGGTGGCAGTAATGCGGGAGCCCGGATTTTGCCCCGGCTGTGCCAGAGCGGTGAAAGGTCGGTCGGATAGACAAACTGGCCCCATCATCAACTGTCAATCGCGCTACAATCCACCCCGTTCCCCAACCTAGGATACTGCAGATCAGCATAAAAGAGATCTATCTGATATTGCACAACCGGTCACTCTTACTTTCTTACATCTCCTCTACCACACAAAGCTCTTTCCGAGCCAAAAAAATTACTGGATCGCCACCATGACTCTCGCCGAGGAGTTCCGCACTAGAAACTTCAGTATGGACCTGCATTGTTTACACTTTGGCTGATTCAAAAACAAAAAGAGCTAAGATCTGTTCGCTTAGGTATCTACGGTCAATGGTATGTCGCGCTCTTTCTATCCAGTGACTTCTGTACAATTCAACCGGCTGGGAGCTTCGCAACTACAATGCAAGCGAAAGAATAACTGCTGCCTGGCCCCCAGCATGGACGCTTGGCGCCTCCGTGATGGGAGCTCATTCAACACCCGCCTGCCAAAGCGACCAAGCATGCAATACCTGATGAGCCCTATTGAAGCACGATATATGAGCGAGAGCTGGGAGACGTTGAATCGCAGGCCACAAGCGCTAATTTGATCCAAACTAGGACCGGTGTTGTGTGCATCATCCTATGCCTGGCTCTCGGTATCGCCAATATCTTCAGTTTCAATGCGGTGATCATCATCTTCAGCGTCCTGTGTCTGTGAGTGGCTTGGTACCCCGCAAAACTGGAATCTGGGATTCACATGCATTGTGCAGTATTTCCGCCTTCATTCTCATCTTCACCGAAGTACCCTTCCTGCTCCGAATCTGCCCGACCTCGCCGAAGTTCGATGAATTCATCCGCAAGTTTACAACCAACTGGATGCGTGCTGGCATGTACGCTGTTATGAGTGTGGTGCAATTTCTCAGTCTGCTCAAGGATGCCACCAGCTTGATTGCTGCGGCTGTTGTTCTCCTGATTGCGGCCATTTTCTACGCGCTGGCGGCCGTTAAGAGCCAAGAGTTTGTCAGCAGTAAGACACTGGGTGGCCAAGGACTCGCGCAGATGATTGTGTAGAGGCCGTAGGCTTTTGCGCAAAAAGGAGAAAACAACTTATACAATGTGAGCATTCTCCCGAGGTCAACGACAAGCTGATTCTAAAGAGTGACTTCATTTAGTCAGAAAGTCAAATCATGGAATGCAAGGCTTCTTGGGGCTGGAATTGAGTGTGATGCGATGATGAGCCGACATCGCGTTCGTGCTGCGACGGAGGGGCTTTGCACTCCTTTGCTTTGCTTTGCTTTTTGCAAGACCTAATCCAGCTTCGCTGGAGTTTGGGTTGCTGCTGATGCTTTGCTTGAGCCATTCTTATTACCTTGCCTTGTATCGGTCTGCTTTGTTTTTGGCATCTGTTACCTCGCTGAGGTCTTTCGTGATGAGTTTAGATGAAACCTGTAACAACTAGTAGTTCACCGCAGCGAATACCCTACCTACCAGCATCCTGGCGATGAATATGAAATTTGCTCTTTCCAAGGCCAATCGCATATACTCCGGAAAGTCTGTCACCCAGGAAAGGGGGACTAAGCTCGGGCAACCTTCTCTCGATTGAACCTCAGCCCTGGCCCTGAAAGGGCCTGCCCGGCTGTTTGCATTTCCCCTTGACCTCCCGGACGGCATCATGCATCATCAATATAACCACGGGAATGCGATAGCCGGACTTCAACCACTCAATAAGCTTCGTTCCAGCGCCAGTGCCATCGCCAGCGATCAAGCTCGGTCGAGTTGAGTTCGAGCAATGCTCGTTGGGGTAGCTTTGTTCGTCGCACACAACTACCTGTAGTTATCACATTACAGCTGCACACACATATTACGATACTAGTGCGAACGACAACCACAAGTCCAACCAGTTTTCATCAATGGATGCCTAAGGGACAAGATCACTAGTGCATCCTCCGGGGCAAAATCGATACGTCATACCTCTGCCCCCTTTCCCCTCGTTTTACCCCTCCGTCTCCTCATCGAGTAAGAGAGAAGGCTTCCAATTTTACCCCGCGCTTCCGGCGGCGCGGTTGGCGTCTGTGCTGACGCTATCCATGCATGTACGGAGAACGAACAAGTTGGAATGATTAGATCACGTTCAATGGAGTTTTCTGGGCAGCCCCGTCTCTCTCCTCGCGATGTAGAGACTCAGAGGGGGACTTGAAGTTGCGCAAGATTCTCCTTGGAAGTAACTAGCTTCGTTGTCCGGCTAGGCAATTACAGTAATCAAACCTACCTTACCGATCGATGATATCCTGGGCCCCCGTCCCCCTATCATGTGTCGTCCGTAGCTTCGAGGATAGAGAACGCCGGAATCACGCTGATTGGGCCCTGGGATCGGGGATCTTCGAGTCCGAGTCATCAGGAGCTGAGTCCCTTGCTGATTGAGCCGGGGGCCGGATTGTCTGTGTTGATGTGCAGCGCCTAGAGACTAGAGTATGTCTCTCAGTTCTCCCTCGTGGTCTTTTTGTTGCATGCAGGGAGGGTACTTGGCGCTGATAGATGCGTATCGGATTGTCCGGGGGGTGGGGACGAGGGAAGGGGGGTGGTAGTATGTACTTTACAGTACTTTACGGTGCTGTGCAAAGCGGAGAGTCGACGTCGGATCTGGTGATATGTTGGGGCTTGTTGTTGAAGTATGGATCTAGGCGCAATTGGAGGATGGGGTGCAGCTATTGTGTGGTGAGTGTTCTGAGTTTGGTTTTGATGGATGTAACAGGTCATATAGTCGAGTGGCTACTGGATACTGGGGTATGTTTCTGGAAACTATATACGTACATTATGTGCCAAATTCGTATTGATTCTAGAATGAGGCCTTTCTATCAACGTGCTAACTCGATAAGAACTTACGTAGCATTAGTTGGGTCCAGTCGGTACCTACTAATCTCGCAGCCTTCTTTATCAGAAACGCCTATCGCAAACGCCCAGGATGATACCCCCCGTGGACGATAAGCGAACGGCGGCGAGCGATGGGCTTCATGATGCAATCATGATGTGGAGCCGGTTGAGTCCAGGCTGTTCACCGCCTCGGCGCTGGTGGGGTTTTGGTTGAGAGGGGGTTACTGAGGATGTGGCCAGTCACATCCAAGTCGATACAATCACCTTGGATGCGATACGAAGTACGAAATACATACAGTATACGGAGTATCTAGTTTACTCTGCCCAGTGTAATCGAGTAGTTTCTTATTTTGTCTCGGCGTGATCATGACTCCCGAAGTGATTTATCGGAGTTCTCAATGCCTGCTGGCAATAAAGAGGCCCAAGCCTCTGCAACAGACTGACTGGTTGATGATATGCACACTTTCCTGTGACCCATTGAAGCTGTTCACCATGAGGGATATTCTGCATGTTTTTCCCTCCCTTACTCGCCCAGCACATCAGCTGTGCGACATCCCACAACCCTTAAAACGGGCGATCAGGCCCATGTGCATGGCAGCCAGCCAGCCCGCACCGCCACATGAGGGGTTACTTTACTACGTCCTCGTAGTATTGGCATTTGCGCCAGAGAAAAGGGGGTGCAAGCTCTTGCTTGATACAGAGTACTGTACTTCGGGAGCTGGAACTGAATCGTCCCTATCAACTGGCAGCTATGCTACGACCAGGGATAGAAAACACCCTTTAATATTGGCGTGTAATTGAAATTGTACTTAAGGTACCTGGCAGCCGGGGCTGCTGTCGCATACCAAATCACTAGACTACTACTACTACTACTACTACTACTACTACTACTACTACCACCACTACAAGCAGCAGCAGCAGCGTGGCGCTTGTGGCTCACAGCTCATCTGGACCATGGTCTGGCCCGGCCGCATTATTTTTTTTTTATCTCGCTGCTCCTTTTCAGTATAGGGTAAGGTGTAATGCAGAGAGGGATTTTCAGTTTTCACGCAAGTCAGTCCTCTCCACTGTCACACGAAATAGGGCGAGGGATTTTTGGTATCTACGTCTGTTCATATTTAGCGACGGTCGAAATGGGCCAAATTAGTTCGCCGGCGGATCATCAGCTTGATACCAAGTTTCGACTGGTGGGAGGGAGAGAGAGGGGGAGGGGCGCAAGCTCTGCTGGTCAGTATGAGCTATTAATGAGCTCTCGTGGATGCCACCGGCGCAGAACCAAAGAGTACTAGATGCTCATCGCTGGGGTTACTAAAGATGCCTAAAGTTTTTAGGTACGGCAGCCGATTCTTATCCTGCAATCCTATGTTCCGCGCATGAGGAGTGGACAATGCAGGCGGTAGAGATGGGGGAAAATTCATCGAGATATACAATGCCAACGATTGTAGGAATATTCGAGGGTCCTCCGGCTGATGGATGTACTGATGACTTCTTACTATCTGGTCGGGCCATTGGCTCTATCCAATGACCTTTCGATACAATGGAGCTTCTAATCAGTCTCACGATGGTGGAACGGGCAGGTATCTCAAAGAAAGATCTGAAGGGACACGAAGATCGAGAACCAATGACGGAAGGGTAGATAGAAATGGATCGAGAGGAAAAATGGTAAACCTAAAAAATGGACCTGGTCCTGGCAATTCAAGGTTCAAGGTTCAAGGTTCAAGATGTTGAACTGAACCATTCACTCAGTTAGTTAGTAGTTACTGTACTCGATCGAGTACAGGCGTAATTGCAACCAACCAAGGTCGTTGGCTCACAGCCTGACAAGGGCGCATACAGTTGATACAGCAGTTGATACAGTTGGGGTGCCGTCAGAGAGCGTCACGCGATGGGGCGGTGGGCCGTGGCAGGGAAGAATGCGGTTAGTCTGCCGTTACGGCCACTTTGCGGGAGTAATTTACTTTACGGAGTACAGGTCATACATCATACTCATTTCTTCTGCCCATCTTTCCTACCCCTCGGCTTCTGCTGAACTTCCTCCTTCTCCCTGAATCCTCCTCCCACTTTCCCCTAAAGTTTCCTCTCGTCTATACTCTATCCCTCTACTGCTATCTACTGATCCCTTGTTCATACTTCGATCCTCAAGTCTCTTTCCTACTACTATAATTGCTCGACTCCGCTTTCCCTACTGCCTATCCAATTGACGCCATCTGGTCTCCGTCTACTTGGGCCAATACTCCCTCCAAAGCTCGCCCGCATAAGCATAGCACCTCGCATACTTCTTTTCCCACCCTCAAACCTCGCCGGTAAGCGAATCACTTCTACTCCTCTTATCAAAGTCCCCAAAAACCGACTGTGCCCCCTCCAATCTCGCAAATCTTTCATGTCTTTGTCAAGGCGCTGGCGGGAAATGTCAACGGTGAAAGAAGGTGATCGGCCACGCATCGCGTCTACCTTATCTACTCACTTGGAGAATATGTACATTCCTTACCCTAGATTGCTCCCCGCTCACATCTCAATATCCTTCTTATGAATTCCGATCTTGTCTCAAAAACCCGTCCAAATATAGACAACGTACTGTCTTTCCCCCTTCCCATGGCGAACCGGGTGCATATACAGTGACCGAAGCAAAGCTACCCTGTGCTAGCGTCGTCACCAGCCCAACCATTGACACGCACCCCCTCGCGCGGATTTATGTGACTGGGGATTTCTGTGCCCTATAGATCCGTAATCAACTGACTTGACTGCCAGAGTTGATCTTCGAACTCAGATTCAATCTGTCACTTGCCTTACTAGCAACCAGCCATGACTACACAAGCAGCCCCCGCCATTCCTCCGCGGCCGTCGAGGTCTCCACAACAGGGTCTTGCACCCGCCTCAGCAGAAGGCCCCAAGATCCCTCCTCGTCCGTCCAATCGTGCTGAGCGCTCTGTATCTCCCTTTCCCGATAGCTACGCCCCGTCTCCTCTGAACGATTTGCCCAACGGATGGGGCCTGAAACGAACCACCTCGAATGACCTACCTCAGAGACCCCCGAGTGTCACGATACCTTCGCTCGGTCAAGAGGGCATTGAATACCAGGACCTGGATGTGGCCAATGTGTCAGAGGCTCAGCAGGCTACACCGCCAGAGACCCGGAACGTGGGAAGCGATTTAAAGCTTCATGCGCCAAGACCGTCATTACCCACTTCCAGCGCCAAGGCAAGGGTGCAGGCTGTGACACGTACAGACTCCCGTCAGGCTGCAGCAGCAGGCCTGGGGCGTGCTCCATCTCCTTCAAATGACGATCATTCCGAGCGGCCTACCCGCTCACTGCACTCGCGAGCCAGCGGCTCACGTGGTGACTCCTCAACCATGTCCGCGGATCGTCGACAGTCGTTCCACGGAGAGGAGCATGGCATTCCGGAGATCGGACAGAGAGTCCCGATGTACCCTAATGCAGGCGATGTGCAAGCTCCATCCCCCAGCCCTTACCTCGCCGAACCCCAGGAGAAACGCTCGGGACGCAACCACCACCGCACTCGCAGTGGCCGCGAGGCATCTCTGCCTCCTGGCAGCTACGGTCTGCATGGTCATGGTGTTCCTTCAAACGACAAGTTCGAGAAGGCCTGGTATGAGAAGCACCCCGAAGAATTCGTCCGAGAGGAGCAAGGCCAATATGGCCCAGGTGTTGGTACACCACGGCCCGACTGGGCCTTGAGCAGCGACGATCTGAACAAGATTGTCCGTGGCTCTGCAGTGAATGGCTCTGGGCTTGGTAAGTCCTTGCAGGTCTTTTGGTAATGGGAGATCGTTTCTGATTATGTGACGTACAGGTACATCCCCTGCCCTGGCGGGTACTCCAGATGAGGAGGTCGGCTACATTGCCTCAGACGAATACACACATCAGCTAGCGTCACCGGGACTCGACTCACGTCGTAATTCTCGACTCGCTGTTGAGTCACCTCTGCGCAATTCGAGTTTTCCGGCTACCGATGCGCAAGCCCAGCCTGAAAGTGCTGTAGAACAGGAAACCGACGACAAATCGACTCACTCCCGGGTCATTCATGTCGACGAACCGTATCACCATTTGCACCATCCGGACGGCTTCGCTCAGACCCCCGGTCCCGAGGAGCTCACCCACAATTTGGATGTCGAGGAAGAAAAGGCGGAGTCTATCCTGGCAGCTGACGAAGTACGCCCGGAGTCTGCCTTCCAGCACCCGGCTGTCTCGCCGACTTTTGGCCGAAATGGCAGTGTAGACTATGAAGGAAGAAGCCGCACTCCAAGCGTGACTCACAGCCGTTCGAACAGCAGGACGGCTAGTATTCACAGCGGTATGCCAGCTCTGGCGAGATACAACTCGCGTGACGAGCACGAAGGCACGCATACGCCGCTTGAGGATGTCGAGGAATACGAACCTCTTTTCCCCGAGGACGAGTCCAAGGACCAGAAGCCCATCACTCCCGCAGAGCGCTTCAGGCAGCGTCCGGATCAATTGAAGCACCGGTTTCCCAGCCAAGACATCTGGGAGGACTCACCCAACAGCTTGCAATTATCTGCCACTGTATCTACGCCGGACATCCCCAAGGAGGAGGCTTTTGAAACACCGGAGCAGGAGTCGAATCGTAAGAGCCAGGCGCCTCAGATTGACGCTCACAAAGTCGCTTCACACATTCTGGGAACGGACGATCAGGAAGGCAGGCCTTCACGCCCGGAGATCTCTAAGCAGCGATTTCCGAGTCGAGATATCTGGGAAGATGCACCTGAAAGTCATACGCTGGTGACGACAGTCCAACCGGCAGATGAAGAGGTCAAGAGCCCGGAGGTTCCCTCAAAGCCCAGCATTCCCCTTCGGCCGCTGAAACGCCCGGGACAGGCCCCTGCGGTGGATGCTTCCTCGAAGCCGGTCACTTCCCCTACAGATAAGCGACAACCTCCCTCGATTCCCGACAGACCGAAGCCGCAAATTCCGGCCCGGCCCTCCAAACCTCTCTCGCGCGCCAGCCCTGAAGAGGCCAAGGATACTGCTGCTAAACCCAAGCCAGCCATTCCCGCACGGCCCGGTGGAAGTAAGATTGCCGCTTTGAAGGCCGGGTTCCTGTCCGACTTGAACTCGCGGCTCCAGCTCGGCCCACAAGCGCCCCCTAAGCCACAGGAGAAGAAGGAAGAGGAGGCGCCAGCCGAGAAAGTACCGCTCAGTGATGCCCGGAAAGGCCGTGCGCGTGGTCCCGCCAGGCGGAAGCCAGCTGTCGAAAAGACGCCCGCAAGGCTACCAACCATCCCCGAGGTCAAGATCACGGAGACCTGGAACGTGTGGCAAATGGGTGAAGACGGAACCCTGACCGTCGGTGACGAGAAGCCGACCACAGCCCCGACACCTCCTCAGACAACCTCTCCGGAAGCCATGGCACCTCCCATCGCCAAGAATCTTGCCGGTGAACCGGCTGAGCCCCAAGCTCCCACCGCCGCTTTCGAGAAAGGAGAAGCCCAAGACGAGCCAGTATCGCCCGGCGCCGTCGCTCCAGCTGCAGCTCCAGCAGACGTCAACCCGACGCAAGAGACTCTACCCGAGCCCGTACCGGAACCGACATTCACCGAAGCGAAGCACTCCATCCCGCTGGCCGACGACCACAGCACGGCCGCGCCGGCCCCTGCCGTCGATCCTGTCACCACAGACGATCTATCCGCCGGGAAACCCACCATCATGTCCCCGCCTGACCGATCGCCCATCGACGACATCGCAGCACGACTCTCTGCGTCTGCTGACGGTAAAAGGCCGTCGGAGGGTGACATTGGCGAGACCCTCGACAACTGAGACATTGTATGGGCGGGCGACAGTAGATCATCAGACAATCGCATGCAGTGTTTTTGCCCCAGTATCTTAATCATCTCTTTTCCTTTGCCGTGTGCTAGTGTGTGTCTGTTTGTCTTATGAACCCAATACTAGTTGATAGGACCCGTGTACAAAACAAACAGGAGCAGCAAGCAAACCAAAACACACCCTTGCGTACAAGGTAGGCAGTAGTCAGCCAATATGCATTACTGAATAGTGTACCTGTCCGTATGTAGCCACATACCTATCTATACACAACAATAGATGAAGTCTCCACAGACTATGCAGCCATCTTGAAATCAGCATCGCATCTATACTTCTCGCCTGCCGGCAGCTCGCGTTGCGTTTTACACCCCTCAACATCCATGACTAGTATCCCCTATCCTCGCACCATTTACCTCGTCTAGCAGCATAGTACCGCACCGCACCGCGCCAGCTCTATCCCAGATATAGTTCCAGAACTGTACCAGCCGTAGAGCCCAATGTCTTCCAAGGTTCCCCCCTTCCTTTCCCTTCCCTTCCCAACTCCGCATTCCACCCCCGATAGCAATATATCAAAATCCAGAATTAGTGATTAGAACATACGGATACCTGCTCCAGATCCATAGTACAATCCACCACTACCCAGGTACCTACCCTACATGTAGGCCGGTGGATATACAGTATAGCACAGTACACACACACATTCAATAAACCCGAGTCTGCTTGGCATTTCAAGACTAACGAAAGTAGTTATCGGTTATATATAGTTATCCACATGACTGAATGACTGGCTGACTGGCTGACTAGCAAATAACCCGCAGAAAGACGTTAAAAGGCATGATCTAACTTGGACGTCATGCTTTGGTCAGAGCATGAGGATACGATACTGAAAGGAAGGGGAGGGCAAGGGAAGGGAAGTGGATGACATCGATCGATTGCTTACTCGGAAGAAAGTCATAGCAATTCAGAGCAACTCGAAGCGATTCAAAGCAAGAAGGAACTCAAAGCAACTCGAAGCAACTCAAAGCAACTCAAAGCAACTCAAAGCAACTCAAAGCAAAAAGAGACACACACAGAGCGATGTTAAACTGTCGCGGGAATAGAAATGATGTTTCATTTGTGGTAATCATAGCAACAAAGCATATATTATGAACACTTCATTAACTAGCTCTTCTTTGCTAATGGAAAATCTGGAGGGAGGGACTGGAAAGGAAGAGGGAGCGATTGAGAATAAGAAAGTACGGGGAATGTTTCTTTAAAAAAAGGGTATCTTTTATTTGAGATTTTTTTTGTCTTTTTTTGTTTTGGTCTGAAGGCGTACACCAGTGGTTCAAGGCTGAAACTAGATATACGGGGATTTGGGAGGAGGAATGTGGGGGGAAAGGGACGCTAGAGTTGGGAAAGATCAGAGCAATTTTGTAGGCAGATTGCGGCTGCCCAGGGTTTTCTTACGCTTTTGCTTCAATCAGAAGAGAAGAAGACATGACGATCTAGCTAGCGGGCAGGTTCTTCAGGTCACCCTTGCCTTCTTTGATCCACTCGGGATCGATCAAGCGCTCACGCTCGGCGTAAAGCTGCTTATATGCGCCACGGATGGTGCCATCGCTGACGTGGGCCACCTGGGAGATCTCCTTGGCGGACTTGCCGTGGCCCATCAGGTACGAAGCCATGTAGATGCAGGCGGCCACGATGGACAGAGGAGAACGGCCAGCCAGGTCGCCCATGGTGGTGACGCGATCGGAGAGAGCAGAGGAGACGCTGGTGACTTGGAAGGGAAGATCGAGAAGGTTGCAGAAACGGTTGCAGAGATCGCTGGGCTTGGTGGAGGTGGTCGCGGTGTAGGTGTCGTTGGGATCGGGAACACCACCGCTCGAAACCACGGCGTTGATCCGCTCGAGGTTTTGAGCCGTGAAGAACTTCTCCAAAGCCTTGTAGATGCGTCCAATCTCCTTTCGCGTGACCTTCGTGACAGCGAAAATCTCGGTAAAGGTACGGGGCACCTTGCATTGACGACACGCAATGAAGATACAACCGGCGATGATCACGTCTTGCGATTTGCCCTTGAAGGCCTTGGCGTCATCGACAATCTTGAACAGATATTTGGCGGTGTCGGCAACGTTCTTCTGAATATTGAAACCGTCGCAGAGCGCGCCAATTTCCTTGTACGCCGCCAGGAGGGCCTTGTTGGCCTTTTCACTCGACTGCTTGTTCTGAGCGCGGTAGAGGTCGCGCACTCGACCCGAGCCACCGCTGGCAATCTGAGTTTCCAACTGGTCACCATTGAGTAGCGGGTTCGTTGCGTCTCCAACACGAGATGGATCATCGTTGTTCTGGTCATCGTTCGAAAAGGTACGCCATTCGGAATGCATGTCGATTTCTCGATCAGCAAGCACCAGCCCGCAGGATCCGCAGACAGTTTCGTGAGAGCCGGGGAACTCGAGGTTGGGGGGGACCTCTTTGCACTCGGGGCAGATGATGTGGGCGGAAAGATTCTTCTTCCATTGCGGCTCAGCTTTCTGGGTGGCCATTTTCTCTGATCGTATCGTGTTCTCTGCGATGGACTGTGGGGTTGGCGCCGGCTCGACTTTCGCGAATTTCCTGCAGTAGAGCGGCTTATGTTTGCGCGCACACAAACGAATGTAAAGCGGCGAGAACAGTGTGGCGACTGTTCTTCGTCAACAGAGGATTCAAATCCTCTCCAGCAACAACGCAAAGGGAGCAGCGGCGCGGATCGTGATGTCTCGCGAGCAAGTCACGTCTCTGCGTCTCACTGGCTTTCGTTCTCATGTTAGCCTGCTGCAAACCCTTTCCAAGCAAGATGAAGACAACTCCCAGCAGAAGGAGGATATGAGGACTAGACATGGGCTTGGGACGATGAGCAGGCAGGGCCACTACCAGACCAGCTGCCACCGACACCTTGCCTACACCTCAGAGATGGGATCAAATTCCATGGTGAACTGATGCATCTTTACCTTTCAGAGCAGGTAAAGGACTCTTCGTCCTGCGAACAGCTCCCCAACTCAAGATAGCACGTTCCCAGGGGAGGTGCCGTCACTAATCAATCTCCGTCACTCGAGGGTCTTCGCACGCCTTGAGGCCAAGCTTGTCCGACCGCGATGAACCAGTCAAGGTCTCCGTGAACGATTACAGTCTCACGGAAAAATGGGCCGCAGAACCTGACAGGTAGCAGCTGCACGTTATGATCGGGGAGACCAGAAACGAGCAGAGCGACGTAGATGTGTCGGATTCTCAGACAAGAGAGGCCGGATGGGTGGTGGAAACAGACCTGTCCAAGAGGAGGGGAAAGGAGTGAGGAGGAGGAGGAGGGGGAAAGGGAGTTGGGAGGTTGAGGGACAAAGAACGAAAAGGACGAGAGTGAAGTGAGAGGAGAATCAGGTAAGCAAACGGAGGATTGCAGGCAGAAAGCACCTGACCTGACCTGAAAGACAGTTGAGCCGCAGCCGCTGCTGACTCAGCCCGCCAAGCCGAAGCCTCCCGAACAAACGTCGAACTTCCAACATCGGCTTTCAATCACGGTCGACAGCAATTGCTCTCCTCGCAGAAACCCACCCACTTCGAGTTTCCCCTCGTCTATCTCCCCCCCTTCTCTCCGTCGCGATGATGTCCCAGTCTCTCAGAGCTTCCGTGAGTTCACCGCAATATTCCCTCCGTGGTTGTCGGTATAGTCCTCCTCCGTGTGAACTGACCCTTTCTGGTAGCGCTCTCTCTTCACCCGCGTCTCTCGGCAACAGGTTTCTGTTGCCCGCCGCACTTTCCTGACCTCCGCCATCCGTCAGGGTAGGTGATCCATTCCCTTGTTCTGCCGCCGTTGTCGACTCTCGGGAACTGGTCGTGTAGTCGCATTGGCCTCGCGATGTTCGACTCGGCGTGCTCCCCACGACGCAAGTCTAACGTTCTCTCTTTCGCAGCCGACCCTGTTCAGGACCTCTACCTCCGTGAACTCCGCGCCTACAAGCCCACTCCCGTCAAGCCCGGTGATGCCGATGCTCACGTCCTGAAGTTCTCCCCCCCTGCCGCTCCCCAGTCCCCCGAGGAGGCCAACCTTGCCAGTGAGCTGAAGTCCTACGAGAGCCAGGAGGTCGAGGTCGAGGGTCAGGCCGCCGCTGGTGAGGCTGCCCCCGCTGAGGAGAGCTGGTTTGAGGAGGAGGAGGAGACTCCCGCTGCCCACTAGGTTGCTTGTCTTGACGGCAAGATAGAAGGATATCTCGGGGCTAATGGGCAAACGTGATGAGACCGATGTGATGAGCTGTCTCCCGGTTGTTGTGCCTCCGAAGGTCACTTTGTAAATTAAAACCTATTTGGAGCATATGAAGTTCTTTTTCTTTCTTTGAACCTGAATTTGAATTCGGATGTGCAGTCATGGATGGATGGGTCGTACGAGGTGCACTGGAGGGTATCGATCATGTTATACCAGCCCCGTTAGCCTCAAGCCAGCCACTGGGCATTACCCCGGAGCAGGGCTAGGCAACAGAGATTTGCGAGCCTAAGGCCACTAGGTTGTGGCGGTAGGGCGGAATTGATCGATCCGATCCGATTGATAAAGTAGAGTCGTACTCCGTACCAAGTACTGTACTCCGTACTATGTGGTAAAAAGGCAAAACCAAGTAACTAACTACTGGACTACTTGAGACAAGAAAGCGCACACGTCCCCATTGTTCCCCGCCCGACAAACCTGATACGAACTGGTCGGGATAAGAATGGCCGGCTGCACTGATGACCCCATCGTGCGACGTGTGCAAAGGGTCAAACACAGCTGGAGCCAGCCAGCCAGCCCATCCAGAAGGGCACATGGGCGCCGGACACCGACTACCTTAACTACCGGAATACGTACCTCGCTTCGGATTCGCAAGGGATGCACATCCCCCAACCTCACAGCTTACATTTGGGCTTGAGTCAAGGGCGGCAGATCAATAACGTGTTATCCCCGTCTGCATCGGGCGAATTCAAACAAGAGGTGCATCACGCAATCGAATTTCATCATCCATCCACCAAAGAATAAGGATGAGAAGCATTGCAGATGAGATCTGTCGAATTGGACTGGACGCAGGGGGGGGAGCGGAGTGGTCGTTCTTGTTCTTCATCGGGTGCCGGACGAGATATGACAGCTCCAGCACGACTCTCAGACCGCTCTCCCAGCTGTGTTTCTTAGCTTCGGTTACAGATCATCCAGTCTGGGTTTTTCCCTTCTTTGTCGAAAGTTTACTTTGATAGACACTTTTTTTGTGAAGCAAAAAAGAAAGAAAGAAAAAAAAAACTCTTACTCGTCGTCGGAAGGGTTTGACTTCCCCGTGCGCAAGAGAAACACCAAGCTATGGTGCAATAGTCTCTTCGCTCAGCCAATGCACAGTCGATATGTTGACAACATCTCATCCTGAGGTTTATCAAGGTTTAAATAGATCTAGTGGCATACCCACCGAACACACCCAGCCTGCAGAGTCGATCCCTTAGTCGACATGAGACACGACGAACCTGAACCGAGAAAGACATCCCATTCGGCCGGTAGGTGGCTATAACTTAGGGTGGCTGGAGTGCTGCAAGACTGTTGCTGGCTCTTTCGGCCAGCCAGTTCACTCACCCATGAAGCAGCTCACTATCTTTGTAACTGTCACACACTTCACCTGCATTCAATCCCACCGCCTGACGTTGACCGAAGACAATCCTGGAATGCAGACGGTGGTCTCCCGGTGGACCGATTATGGCTGTGCGACATTCCTCGGGGATAAACCAGATTGCGCAGAGGAATCCGCCACTGTTTCAATGATAATCAAGGATAACGATTAGATTAGGTGCACCTGAGTCAGTATATCCGTTCCCTTCCTTCGACATTGCTGAAGAATCAGGAGAGACGATGAGTACGGTAGTAGAATGAGAGACGATCCAGATAGAATGGTCTCATCTCCATTTGGGGACCAACACGATGGGGTCGGTAGGTTTTATGGGGCCCGGATGGGGCAAAGCAACGCCGGCTTAGTACGAGTAGTAGCCAAGTCGACAGGGAAACAACCAGAGGACTCGTAGGTACTGTAATCCATACCGCCGTAGGAGAGGAGACATTATTTATAGGAGAGATTGCATCATGACAGGAGCCAAGGTACAGGACTCCGTGCACACCTTAAGGATCCTCTTTCTTTTCTACTGTTTTGGCCTACTTTTTGGACGGGAGATTTGGCAGTGCCAAGTTTTTCTACGCGCGATCCATTACTCATAGTTGGTTTCACGCCGGTTGTCCGCGCCCCCCCTTCCCCTTCTCTTCCTTGTCCCTGTCCCTGTCCTCTGGCCCCCCCCTCCCTCTTCCCATATAGGGTTGAATCCGTTTTGGCCGTCCTAGCTCCAGGGTCCTTGGTCCTTTTTTTTTTTTTTTTTTTCGTTGTCGCCATACCGGAAGTATGGAGTAGCCAGTATCCTCGGTACTGTACGCAGTAGAGATAACTATGTATAACCTGGTTGGTAGGCGACTACAGTAGGAGGAAACCGTCAGCAGTCTCTCACCTACACCACCAACTATTACCTCAGAAAGTAAGTTATATCTGACTATCTCTAGACACCTCTTCTCTGTCGGTTGGACTTGCATGCAGCAGCAGCAGCAGCAGCAGCATCCACTTTTCACTGAGTAGTGATGGGGACAGAAATGCTGGGCTGCTGTATGGTATCGTCTCGTATGTATGTACAGTATGTACAGTACATGCCCTATCGACTGATCTACTGCATGTATAGTCCTCTCTGTCTTCATCAGAACGCAAAAACTAAGCACTGGGCCCTTGGGGTCGAACCTACTGATAGCTAGTGTAGTTATTCATAGCAAGTACTGTACCGACAGAGTCAATCCCCTTCTGTAGGGTGATTCATCATGACAACGATTATTGAAAGATTCCGTTCCCCCAGAATGCAAGGCTGGGGGGGGAGGGGGGGGAGGGAGTCAAGTTGCCTTCCAGGGATTCCAGGGATTCCAGGGATTCCAGGGATTTATAGGTATTGAGACTGGCTTTTCCACAAGGGTGTGATTTCATGAGTAATCATCATCATGATGATGTTGGGTATTACAAAATCAAAGAGGAGGATACGAGGACTATCATTTCATCAAGACGATTCCTAGATCCAGGGTTGGAAGTGGTCTGCCCTGGGGTGGGGAGACGAGGTGGGCTTGTAGGGGTACGTAGTCGAGTTGCAAGTTACAACAGGCTGGTATCAATACCTTGTTGTCAATCGATTCAGAAGTAATCAATCAATCATGCGTTGTGGACAGGACAGGACGAGGCAGGACAGGACACTCATGTCAATTCGGTTCATCTCAATTCATCATCACTCAACCACCATCCGATGCAGCTAGGAAATGGGGAGAAAAATAATAAATCCGAATAAAAATAATAATAGAATCATCGTCCTTCCTCCCACATTGAATCACAAACCACAAACCACAAACCTAATTCAGGAACAGACGGCTTCGACATCCACAGGCTGGAACCTCTCTCTCCCTTTGGATCCTTAAACGTGGAGGAAATCCCATCTTCAATCGAGTCGGTCCTTTCTTCGCCCTCGTCTTGGTCTGCTTTTGTTGTTGCGATCACTATTGCTACTTCTGTTGTCGTTGTTGTTGTTGTTGCTGCTGCTGCTGCTGCTGTTCTCGGGCCCGAAATAAAGAAAGCTGAAAGGGACGCTTCACTTTGAAATTTCTTTGCCTCTCCCCTCGCTGTCCCCTCTTGCGCCCAATCTCTGGGAATTATAGGCGAAGAGACGAAGAAGGAGATTAGAAATCGAGAGAGACAAACAACTCAATCTCACGGTGGAGGGGATTATTGGCGTTGTAAGAGACCCGTATTTCTGCCTTGAAGCCCGCCTGTTGCGCTGCCCGGATTTCCCTTTCCCTTTCTTACTTACTCTCTGACACTCACTCACTCACTCTCTCCTGTCCGTCCCTCCCCTTCGCTCTCTGGCTGCTCTCTCTCTCCCTCTTCTTCTCCCTCTCTCCCTTATCCGCTCTCTCTCTCTCTCTCTCTCTCTTGTTTAAACTTCTCCTGCTCCACCACCATACTTCTTCAAAATCGTTTTCGTTTTCTCGTTAAATCTCCATTCGCTTTCGCACTCCCCCAGCCCTGTCGTTTCCTAGACAAATTTGTTGTTCCCCCTCGTTACCACGGCGTCTAACCCTGCCCCTCGCTCAATCCACTTCTCCGCCGCTATACTCCAGCCTCCCGACCCCCCCCCCCCCCCCGAAACGCCGCAATTCTTCCCCGTCCGCCAAAACGACAGCGCGCGCAGCTCTCTGTCGCCATTGCCAGCGTTGACTAATTCCTGTCTATTTGTCTGACAGATTGTCGAGCCTCAAAATTTCAGCTTCTCAGGAGAACATTCAGCTCGAGCGCCCGGTGATCCACCACTGTCGTATTCGCTTGTTCCTCTTCTGCCTGCACCGCCATAATCCATCGCCAGCCCGCCCTCCCCTCCACAGCCTCCGCGCCTTGTTTCCAGCAACCCACTTGCAGTAATCGCTACTTTTAATGCTAGGAGGGAAAAGTCTTTGAGCGCATGGTTTAATCTCGTGTGTCGTGCAGTTGCTGTACCTAGAGGAGCTGGCCTCCCAACCGTCCACCTGAGCTTCGATCCAATTCTCTGTTGGAGGGGAGATGTGCATCTTTCGAGGGCCCTTTACAGTCACCGTTTCATAACCCGAACG
Source organism: Aspergillus brunneoviolaceus CBS 621.78 (assembly GCF_003184695.1). Classification (NCBI taxonomy): domain Eukaryota; kingdom Fungi; phylum Ascomycota; class Eurotiomycetes; order Eurotiales; family Aspergillaceae; genus Aspergillus; species Aspergillus brunneoviolaceus. Next base: position 256,668 of record NW_020290747.1, on the reverse strand, counting down.
AACGAACCACGGCCATGTCTTCTTCCGAAATTATCATGACTCAACCCAATGACGAACATGCCTTTCTCAATCACGCCGCCAGTTACAACCACCTTCCTGACCTCGCGGCAGCACAAGCAGCCGCTCACCCTGGCCTCCGAAGAACATTCTCCGATCTCACACATCCCACCCAGTCGGATTCACCGTCAAAAGAGGATGTAGCAGCGGGTAAGGATATCTTGCGACGGACTTCCATCCGTTCCAAGAACAAGCCCACCATTGCCGTCTCGCGGTTCACTGTATCCGCGGAGGACTTGTCCGACTCGACAACCGGCTCAGAAGCGACCTCATTACCAGCCAAAGAACCCACCGAAACGAGACCCCCGTCGCCGGTAGCCCGTCCCTCCAAGGCTCGATCGATGTCAGGGAGACTCGTCAGTTTGGCCCGGAAACCATGGTTGTCGAACTCGCCTCCACCCGGGAAGAGCTCTCGGCTTCGGTCCCTGCGGACGGAGGAGCAATCGACATTGAATCCGCCGGTAGCATCATCCAGATCATCGCGATCGAGTCTGCAGTCGGACTCGGGCACCGAATCTGAAAGCGCGGCTCCCACCCGACGAAGAACTATACTGAACAAGCGCCCGCGGCGCCCCATGGTTGCTGTCGTTACTCAGAGCCGATTCGATGGATCGAGTACTCCCAGCAACTCATCGCCTCAGTCGCTGATGCCGAAAACATCGTTAGAAAAGCTAGCCGCATCACTCAACGTTTCGACACCCGTGCTCCCCCCAGTGCCCAAAACACCAGCCACCGCGAACCTGGCCGCTAGCATGGAATTTCCGCGCAAGAAGGATGAACTGTGGGGAGTGTTCCGCAATCTCGAGGCTGATTTTCAAAAGTGAGTTTGTTGACAGGGATATTCGTATGGGACATCTTTTCTTACCGTTGTCCAGGTTCCAGTCCAAGTCCAGTGCTTTGAAGGCAAATGTCATTCGCTCTTCCCTATTACCCTTTCTCAACCGCAGCCATTCGCACTCGTCGTTCAAGCAGTTGCGACCTGAAGACCTAGATCGCCGAGTCAATATTCTCAACAAATGGTGGATTGGATTGATGGAGATGCTGAACGGCAAGAACAATCAGTCAATATCTGGAACCGATAGACCCGTGTATCTGGAAGCGGTGGTAGGAATAATGACGCGCCCGGAATGGAGAATACCATTTCCCATGCCTCCGTCGAGTCGAAACTTCTCTAGGTCCTTTACACATGCATCGACGTCGATATCGGAGTCGTCGGATGGTTCCTCGGGCTCAGACTTTCTTCTGGAATCTATCCACCACAATATCAGGAATATCTTCATTCAGAACCTGCTCTCCCAGATGGCTTTCGTGGTGGAGCGGATGTCGATGAGACATGCTCCGGCCAGCTTGGTCGCTTTTTGCGGGAAAGCCTGTGCCTATGCATTCTTTTTCTGCCCTGGCGTGGCAGATATTCTTGTGCGATTGTGGAACACACCACCGAGCGTCTTCCGGCGAGTCCTTGACCAGTCAAAACTGGACAAGGGTAGCGGAACACGCGCGTTGGCCCAGGAACTCACCGCAAACTTCCCGGCCGCCTTGCGCAGTCTATCGTTCTACGCTCACACGGCACTTGTTCGGTATCTTCGCCAAAAGCCCGATGTTCCACTGAGTACCGCTCAAATCCCGTGGCAGAGCCCTTGGGCAACTCGATGGTGCGGTCGAGACACCGATCTCTTCTTTGTCTTTGTCAAATACATTCATGTGCTCTATGCGGATGCGCTGCCACCGGAGCTAGAAAAGTCAAAGCGTATCCTGGCACCTGGCCTGTTGCCAGTCCACTCGCAGCTTCTGGTCGTTTTGGAGGATACACTGTACAAGCAATCAGTACCCCAGGTGCCAGACAGCACCCACACCGCGTCCGCTGTCACGTTCGACGATTTCATTGAGGGTGCCGATGCAGCTGTCTCGGCGCTGCCCTTGGGGACCGCGAACAGCCATCGATTGATGGCTGAAAATCGTCTCATCATCCTGCTGCGGGATTTTCTCTCCGAATCCTCCCTCGAGCCGAATCATGCCAGGCTATTGTATGCGGAGTCCTTTGGTACCATAATGAGGGCTGCTGCGGAGAAAACGTCGCTTTTCGATCATAACGCGTGCTTTCTTCTGTGTGACTTCGTCGAGGAAGTCATCCCAATCGTCACCCGATATTCTCTTTCCATCGAAGCCGACTTGTTCGATTGGAAGTTCTGGTTGGAGGTCTGCCGTCAGATGATGCAAAGCCACAACTCTCTTACTGAGGTGCGCGTGTTCGCTTTTCTCTTCTGCATCTGGAGTACTTGGACCGCCTCGGAAGAGAGGAAAGCCGACCTCTGTCTGAAGTTCCTCCTGGACGAGTCTCTGTTCTACCATTATTTCAGTCATTGGAGTCCCATGGTTCGAGCATACTTCCAGCGTCTGCTGTGTTGGAGATTAGGTCGATTTAGTGACGACCCGACCATGCTCGACACCACCATATATGAGACACTCTACAACCGGCTGCAGCGGACCTGGAAGTACTATCAGGCTTTCCAGGCCAAAGCCGAGGAAGAGATCTCGGCACCATTGTCGTCCGCTCCCTGTACCCCGGCACCGGGGCGTAGGATCATCATTATTCGCTGCGATAACCAGCTGTCTCCGTCTAGTTTCTTTGTATCCTTCGATCGCGTCATACCTCCGGCTCCAGCGGAGAAATCAACTCTCGCAGGTAGTGCGTTATCGAAGCCGGACCCCGCGGAGAACCAACCACCCACCAAGAAGAAATGGAGTATTCTGAGAGCCATGTTTGGGGGGTCGTCGAATTCGAGAACTGGCGGTGAAGGGTCTTCGTCCAGTAGTTCCGATGAGTCAGACTCCTCTGGTTCTGATGCAGTGGGGACGGCAGAGAAGCCACCAGACAATCAGTGGCGGCAGCCCAACGGGCCCGGGGAGTTGGGGCGGCCTCGCACAGCGCATCAGCCGTACTCATTCAAATTCTCGCTGGAATGGATGGATCGGCCTCAGTGGCCGAGTAAAAACAAGCGACTGTTTACCCCTTGCCTTCCCGTGGGGTCACAACTACATCTCCAGCTGCGCAAGGCCCTGGCCAAGCAATCGGAATGTGATACAACCTCCGAATATGTGTCCGCTACCGAGGGCGATGATGACGCCATGAGTGACGGACGACAGACCAGCCCCTACTCCGACGACCAGGACGAGACGCCGACGGAGGACACCGCTGACTCCGACAAGACGACGGATGGGCTAGACTTCAAGCTTGCCATGAACGATCGGTTCGCGGCGAGCAAATACGCGGGCCGAGCACTAGCGGAATGGGCACAGATTGTGTCGGAGTGCGATAACTTCTTCGCCCGCCGTCGCGATGAGGGCGTGCCCTGCGATCGATTGGTCGAGACCCCAACGCTGGGCGTTGAGAGTTTCCGCAAGTGATGATGGCTTGTACAGTCCAGCCACCTCCCGCTGACGACCTCCGAAACGACAACCTTTTATATTATACGACACGACCTATCCAAAATCCTCCTCCACACCTCTTTCCTTCCAAACCTGTCTATGGCCCACAAGCATATACACCCTGGGGGCGATTCATACCTAAACTAATGCATCAATCCTAATCCCGCATTCCGAACCCACCTCCATCTTGTTTTTCCTGTTCGACTCATACCCCCAGAGCACATGTATTGTATATATAAATCAGGGCTTTTTCAACTGGGCCGATGGCTATTGATCTTGACACACATAAAAGAGACACGGCGCAAGTTTTCACATACAGCATCAAGGGTGTTCGTTTTCTTTTCATTTCTGGTACTGTTCTGAGTTCTAATACATGTCAACTCCGGCGTCTTCTTGTTCATGTTCATCTGGGCGGTCTGGTTTTTTTTGTCTGTTGTTTTCGTCATGAACGTACAGTACAGTACAGCTTAGTACAAACTACACCTAGTTAGTGCTTATTATATTGACACGATTGGTTTCTTTCTCTCGATCTTGGGGCTCGGTGAGTTGGATTGGGCTGTAGCCTTATGGTAAACATAGTACTTACTTCCCTACCCTGTCAGAATACATATCTGTGGATTAGTATGTGCTTGACTCTCCAGATAGATGCCTCCTTGTCAATAGGACAGAAACTCGAAGATTTTCTTCTGATGTAGAATGGTTCGTAAGGTTTAGATATATCTTTCGTTACATGATCAAGGGCTCCATCATGAGTACTCCGTAGCTATCTAGTCCACTTTGACAATCATCAACCCAACAATTACTTTTGATCCCTAATCGTCCATGCTTGTATCCGGGAATGGGGGACGGTGCTCATAACTAGGGTTTGGTTTGTAGGGCCCGGTTCTGAGGGCAGGAGCTCGAAGGACTTGTCGTAGTAGTAGTCTACGGAGTAGTCTAGTCTAGTCTAGTCTATTCTACCCTGGTCTACTATCTGGCACAGACTATAGGTACAGTATCAGGATATCGATCCGGTCAATCACCCCACCGGGCCCTACGGTTTCTGCCTATGGGGTAATGTAATTGGATGAGTTGAGTCGAATGAGAGGGGGGGGGGGCATCCCCGACTTATCTCTTGATGGGGCTGGGCAGGGCAGGCAGGGCAGGCAGGGCAGGGCAGACTGATCTGCGGCTTCAATTCAGCTGTGACTGTGTGGTTATTTCGCCCCGGCCCAGAAACAAGGGGAGAAAACGCAGGATGATAAGGACCACGATCTAGACCCGAGTAAATCCTCTATAAGCCCGCTGCAACCCAAGTCCCGTTCTCTGGCTGGGTTCGAGTGATGGATCGGTGGATGTATACAGTACACTACAGTACAGTGCACGGGCTTAGTCGTGAGTAGGGAAGTAAGCTAGGCATGCTGGGTAGAGGTGGTGGCACTTGGGATCTCTCCAGCACAGGGGGTTGAGAACCTTGAAGGGTTGTTTCGCCGGCGTTGTCTGCAAAGCTGGAGGAGCGGCAGCGGGACGGGGGTGCACTGGCTAGCTGCAGGTGGGTTCATGGGAGTTATTTCTGGGTGCTTGTTTGGCTGCGATGAAACCTTTCCGCATGAACAAGAAAGCAAAGCGGCGGGAGGCGGGAGGTAGATGATGCATTTGCGCAAGACGAATCAGAGTCATACATCTGACCCTTAGACCGAGACAGCCACCCATAATTCAGGAGCAGTACCTCGCGAAAGGTATTCAGAATCAGAATTAAGTGCAGGAAACAGTAAGGAACACCGTATAGATTGAGAAGATAGGTACAGAGAGATAAGAGGCCAGGAGATATGGTTGTCAAGAAGGGAACAGAAAGAAAGAAGCACTTCGAAGAACATGCCATTATGTTCATGTTCCTCCAAGGGAATGATGTGTGGTGGTCTATCTACGGGCGGGATGCGGGGAGGGGTTATTTGTGAGGCCAGATTCTCTCAGGATGCGGCGCAAATGATACACACAGAATGGAACATTGACAAAAAAAAAGGAAGACTGTGCAGTGGAGCTGGTGGTGTGTAAGGTGAGCATATATATAACAGGTGTGATGTGGTGCTGCTTGGTGGCCACCGCAGCTGAGACAGACAGGAAAACAAGAGGGGGAGGGGTATTTCTATAGAAAGTGGAATGATTATAGACGAGATGTGGACCCAAAGTATCAGTCGTGAACAAGGCTATTACTCGCGCTGGAGATGATGTCCGAGACTCGATCAATCCACTCCTGAGTAAGAGTCCAGTTGCCCGCGTCGATACTGTCTCGGATGGCGGGGAAAAGGGTCGGATCGTAGCCAGACCATAATTCAGGCCCGAAGATCACGTGCTTGAATTGCGTGCGGTTCGGTACCTAGGAAACTCAGTCAGTTTCGAGATTGAATTCAGCAGAGAGGAACGACTTACTCCGCCATCTGGTCGGTCGTCCAAGAGATTGGTCTCAAAATGAGCCATCCGCGCGTTGTACGACAGTCGCTGCACAGCCATCACGTTGTTCTCGAATCCGCCAGCGCCCCAAACAGCATCGTGCCAGATCTGACCCCATTGCTGGAAGTGCTCCGCATCGGCCTTGAACTTCACGGCCGCCTCATATAGAGGCTTGAAGGTGACCGTGGCCTCCGATGCTGCTTCGGCGATGGGAACACTCTTCGACCTGGCATACTGCTCCAAGTCGCTGACATAACCACCCACGTGATTCGCATAGCCTTCGAGGTCATAGGGCAGGATTGGGCTGTCTGCGATCTGAAGAATCAGAAGACCCCAAAATTGACCAAGGATCTTGTGGTACTGAAACTCGGGATCAACAAATTTCGTCATCCAGTCATAATTCTCGTAGCAGCTGTGGTAAGGGAACGGTTCGCCAGCGAAGCCAAAGTCCACGCTGGAGGTTCCAGCGATATCCTGGAAAGCCACATAATCGCTCCCGGCTCCCAGCGGACCCAGTCTCTTCTTGTTCTTCTGCCACAAATCCTTCAGGGTTTCATTACTGATGGGATCTGTGATGCGGCCAAGAATCTGCGTGACGACCCGCTCAAAGAGGGGACACCCAGCGGCCTCGAATTCGTGACCGCTAACTCCCACGTCGACGTTGATGTAGGCGTAAGCGTTCTCCTTGAGCGCCTTCGATTCTTTCTCCACATGCTCTGTCGAACCGACGAGGTTATATTCTTCGGCATCCCAGCTGATGAATTCGATAGTGCGCAAAGGACGCCAGCCGAAGGTGAGAAGTTCCCCGAAGACCCGAACCAGCTCCAGGAACACTGCGGTACCGCTGCCAGGGTCGGCGCTTCCGAGACACCATGAGTCACGGTGATTGCCAATTATGATCTTCTTCTCCGGTTGTTCCAAGCCGATTATCCTGCCAACCACGTTGTAGATGGGCTGTCTTTCCACCTCATCTTGGAGGTTCATGAGATTGACGGTTGGCGAGGACTTGGCTCCCGTCCACCACTGTTTCACCTCCGGAACGCCGCCAACCCACTTTTCTGGCACTTGCGCACCATGGCCATCCAGGACTTGAAGAAGCCTCTGGGCGTCGCGCCAGGCAAGCGGAATGCTGGGGATATTCGGCAGCCCCTGGCTTTCCTCTGGTTTGAGCCTCTTCTTTTCATCTGGCGTAGAGGCAAACCCGGGCGAGAGGACATCTCCGACGACCCACGACATCAGACTGACTGCCCCACGTTGTGTTCCATCGGCCGGCATATAACGTCCCTCGGGGTAGGCAGGACCCTGGACAAAGCCATCCTGCGCCGGATCCGAATAAATGATGCAGCCTACCGCGCCAGCAAGTTCGGCGGCCTTGACTTTGAGAGCACGATCAGACTCCGTGCCTCCATAGCGGACCAGCGCTATGGATCCATTCACGTCGATGCCTTGCTCTACTAGGTAGTGGAAATCCTCGCGAGAGCCGAAATTGGCGTAGACAAGGTGGCCCGTGACGTTCCCAGATTTTGAATGTCCGTGGAAAACCAACGTTTGCTCTTCTTTCTCCTCCAGCGCTGCCTCCCAGGCCAATTGAGGAGGGTCCACAATAGCCACCCGTCTGCCGTCGGGAGTAGGGTAGTTCAAGTACACCTGGAATTCCTCCATTTCAACCTCGTCGAACGCCGCCTTTTTGAACTCCGATTCCACCCATTCTGCAAGCACATAACTACCTTCCGTACCGGCCATATGAGGGTAGGCGGTCAGCTTTTTCAGATTCTCGGCGATATTGGTCTCGTTGATATGTCCCTGAACAAAGTTCTCCACGGACGCGGCACTGTATGACTGTCCCATGATAAATCGAGTATTCATGTTGAAGATGTCCGATATGAAGAAGATATAAACCACGGTGACCACCAGGAAAACTCCGAAAAGACGTAGTAATATCATGCACGCGTTGTTCTTCAGCCCTGCACGAGCATCGTCGAGACGTATCGTGAACCGAAACGTAGGGAGGAAGCGGCGAAATGGTAGATTGAAGGAGGAGAGGGAGCGAGTCAAGTTGTTGAAGCGCTTCGAGAATCGCGACCGCAACTGTGAGCGGCGAGAGGATGACTGCGGGCCATCTTCTACGTCCATCTGATCGAGTTCCCGTCGCAACTCTTCCATGGACCCTCGTTCCGATCTCGAGCCGGTCGAGTCGAGGTCATCGATACTGTTGCGGGCGGACTCGACGGTGGGAGGCTGATAGCCACGAGGTCGGGCCTCCGCCCGCGGAGTGGTATCCGGACCACTCCGGTGAAGAAGGCCTTGTCGTTCAGCATTGTCCCCTGCTTCGTCGGACGAATCGAGATGGGACCGGGAAGAGCCAGGACGGGCACCGATGGCCTCCTCGTAGGTAGGAATCGGCAGGGATTCGTAGTCGAACTTTTGATCGTTACCCATGGCGGGAGGTATGGAGCTCCCGGGAGCCGTGCGACGTAGATAGTATCACAGATACAGAAATCAGCGGAGAATCAGTGGGATCATGATCTGAATGAGGCAAAGGATACAAGCGCAAACATGCTCCCCGAATGGCGAGCTTAGAAAATGATTGGCAAGGGGAGTTCCCCCCGAAACGATGGAGGGGGGGGGGATGGGTAAAGGGTAAGGTAGAAAGGGACGGGGATGGGGGGGGAAGCCGGTGGTTCAGGGATTCTAGAATGCGATTAATGGCATCCAGAATGGTCAGCAGTGCAACCGGGCTTGAGGAAAAGAATGAAAGAAGCCCGATAATGGGGCAGTTGCGACCTGGATCGATCGATAGGGAGGTGATTGATGGTTAGGTGGAGGACAGATGATTAGTTTGAGTTCGATTTGGTCTTCCCCGGATCAAGCCGCTCAGAGAGACAGCTGAGAGAGAGGCTTACGGGATAACGCGTGGCGCAGTCCGTCCATTCACTCAGTTCAGTTGGCTCCGGCTCGGCTCTCCTTAGGCAGAAGAGTTCCCTCGGTGGCTCTTCTTCTGGGTTCCTGGATCAGACTTCTCCCGACCGGATCGTCAGGGCACACACACACTGAGTCGAGGATCGACATTGTCAACGGTTATGCTGATGTATGTAGTAGTTAGTCTCAAAGGTGATAACGATGATGATGGATGATGATACTGCATCATGAACAACAGAATCTTTTTGTGCATGACGAGGAGGATTCAACGGTAGGTCCGCAAGTGTTGTAGGCGGTATCATAACGGAGGTCTGAATACACACTCCATACGCCATGAAACTGTCCCTCATCAGCATGATCACGGCGAGTATGTTCGGTATCTGTTTTGTACCGTTATGTACATACCAGCCACGTTACGGAGTACCGCTGTTGCCCATCGGGGGATAGAAAGATGGCTGTCCCTAGATTAGTAAGAAAATGCTAGCAATGCTAGCAGGCGTGCTAGGATTATAGACTTGGCAACAATTTAGGAGGGAAAGTGTAGTTATCGAATGCGAGGCCTAGATACGGCCCTGCAATTCACTAAGAAAGATTCGCTTACAATGTTTCTAGTGCGCCTGAATGTGGCCGAAATCATCCTTTATTATTACTTCGAGGTTCGAAGAAAGTATTCGAGCACCTACATGTGTACATTAAATCGGAGACAAATGTCGATCTAATCTCCCTCGGGTTAGACAGACCATTCAATGTCTTACACTGCATTATTTTCAAATTCGTCTCCGATAGTATAGTCAGGATCTGCCGTCGTGACCCGGAATGATTCCGACCTTGACAACTTCACTGGATGCTGGAACAAGATTGGAGGCCATGGCGAGGACTTGCGCAGCAAGTGGACCCTCATTACTACAAGGATTCTTCTGGGCATATAACAGACACATTTGGAAGGAGGGATGTCAAACGAGAGGGGCAACGGCAGCCACGCCTATCACCAACTCTCATTGACCTTTTAGCCTGGCTTCAGAGAAAAAATTCTTTGAAAGGTAAAACCCGAGGTGGCGAGCGGGCAAAGAAGGTAGACAGAATCGTTCCATCTCGCTCCTTGGGAATCCGAACCCACCAGGAGATCCTGTATGGGAAGTTGCCGAATTGGAGGGTTGGGCAAAGAGCGATCTCGGCAAGAATGGAGCGTCCTATACAGATCCCACCGGCCAGATCCACAAGATAAGATTGATTATTTTGCCAGGCCCCAATCCCTTTGGTGACCTACACACCCTCTGGCCTCGGGTGGATATTATTAGGCATGAAGATTCAAATCCAGCATTTGGTTTGATGGTGCTTGGAACCTTGACGCTGTCGCTGTCGATGTTGTAAGCTGACATACTGTATCTAGGCATGGCACCCCCGCTGGGTAGTCCCGACGTAGAAATGCAGACCATGGTGACGTCCAGAACACCTTTCCCTTGTTGAGGTTCGACAGGTATTCAGCCCTTCGTATCACAAGTCCGAGTCACCCGAAAGACAGCAGGGACTGGGGTGGTTGGAAGAGAGGACAAGGTGGATCACTGACCGATTACCCCCACCATGCGTCCAGACACGCAAGCGGGAGAAGATAATTTTGTGTGTTGGATTGCCGGCCCCGGGAGTGTTTCTATATTGTCCGCGAGAACAATAGGTGTAGGCCACTATCGTCACCACCCAACTAATGCTAGGAGATGCTCCTGTACCGTACCATGTGCACCCGAGGGCAACCGAGGATTACCACAGGAAAAGACCACTAATTGTGGAATAAGATCTGGTCCCGCAGTCTGATAGCTCATGAAAGCTACTGCAGTGACAGGATCGATTTGTTGTCAGTTTCAGCGACTACGTGGTGTCAGTTCGCAAGGTGACGTGCAGGAGATTCCCTTATAAGTGTATTGTTGTGGTGGACCGAATATACCGCGATTTACCTCCGTAAGTGTCGGTGAAAAGGAAGCACCCAGGGAACGGAGACGGAACGGGGTCAAGTAAACTCACTCAATCTCAGCTACGGATCCTTTCCATAACAAACACAAGTCGATCAGACTAAAAGCAAGGGCAAGGCAGTTTGTGTAATAATGCGCTGAGGGGGAGTCCGGCTGTGGTTGGATCGAAACAGTTCGCATCCATCCGCATCGGGAGATAGGATGAAGAGTACGGCGTATACCAGATCCTGGACACCTTCAGATGAACCAGTGTGGAAATTAGGAGGTGGATCTGACTGTTGGAGCACATTCCGAGAAAATTGTCTCATCCGCGTCATCTTAGATGGCACAGGCAGAAATGGGAGGGGGTTGAATAGGAGGATGGTGAGTTTTGATCATCTTCGATATAATATAAGAACAGTATGGGAGTAGGATTTATAGTTATAGGTCTCACGTTGCGGTTGAGGATGAGTAGATTCGGAACCGGGCAGCAGCGGCAGCAGAGCAGCAGCACAACATGTGGTGGTGGTGCAAAGAAAAGGAAAAGAAGGAATCAGACTGGACTCGGGCCAGCCTCAGGCCACCAAGCCGCCAACCAGCAACGAGGGGCTGTCGGCAAGCCCCACCCCCTGCAGGCTAGTTTTGTTAGCCTACTGAAGTGGTCAAGGAACGGGGGCAAAAAAAAAAAAAAAGGAAAATAAAATAAAAGAATAATTGGGATGCACTCCCGGGACGTGCTAGTATTTACTGTGTAGTTAACAGTCTTCGTAGTCCACCAACCCCCACTGTAGATACACTCTGTACGTACCAGCCAGCTTGCACTCCTACAACTTATATACCGACTCTCCCCCTCTTTCTTTCTCTTCTTCTTTACTTAGAACTTCCTCTCTCATTCTCACTTGCATCCTCCATCCTCTCATCCCTTCTTCTTTTCTTTCTCTGTGATTTTCGTTGAACACTTCAAAAAGTTCCTTCCTTGGACTTATTCCATTAATCCTCCTAATTAACCTTCACTCTTCCCCACCATCCCACTTTCCCTTCTCTCCTAATTCACCATGGCTGCTCGTCCCCAGAACATCGGTATCAAGGCCATTGAGGTCTACTTCCCCCGTCAGTGTGTTGACCAGGCCGAGCTCGAGAAGTTCGATGGCGTCAGCGAAGGCAAATACACCATTGGTCTGGGCCAGACTAAGATGAGCTTCTGCGATGACCGTGAAGGTATGCTTCTGTTGAGTTGTTGAAATTTTCCGGAACTCAGTGCTGATTGTGCTTCTCTCCAAACAAAGATATCTACTCCATCTGCTTGACCACCTTCTCCTCGCTCCTCCGCAAATACAACGTCGACCCCAACTCCATTGGCCGCCTCGAGGTTGGCACTGAGACCCTTCTGGACAAGTCCAAGTCCGTCAAGTCGGTCTTGATGCAGCTCTTGGCTCCCCACGGTAACACCAACGTTGAGGGTGTCGACAACGTTAACGCCTGCTATGGTGGCACCAACGCCGTGCTGAACAGTCTCAACTGGATCGAGTCCTCCGCCTGGGATGGCAGAGATGCCGTGGTTGTCTGTGGTGATATTGCTCTCTACGCTGAGGGTGCTGCCCGCCCCACTGGTGGTGCTGGCTGCGTTGCTATGTTGATCGGCCCCGACGCCCCCATTGTGCTCGACACCGCTCTGCGTGCCTCCTATGTCACTCACGCCTACGATTTCTACAAGCCCGACCTGACCAGCGAGTACCCTGTCGTGGACGGTCACTTCTCTCTTCGCTGCTACACCGAGGCTGTGGATGCTTGCTACAAGGCTTTCAACGCCCGCGAGAAGGTTCTCAAGGAGAAGGCTCAGAACGGCACCAACGGCGTGTCTGACGAGTCCAAGACCGGTCTGGACCGCTTCGACTACTTCGCCTACCACGCCCCTACCTGCAAGCTGGTCCAGAAGTCCTACGGCCGTATGCTTTACAACGACTTCCTCGCCAACCCCACCCACCCGGCTTTCGCCGAGGTCGCCCCTGAGCTGCGTGACCTGGACTACGAGAAGTCTCTTACCGACAAGAACGTTGAGAAGACCTTCATGGCTCTGACCAAGAAGCGCTTTGCTGAGCGTGTCAAGCCCGCCATTGAGGTTGCCACTCTCTGCGGTAACATGTACACTGGTACCGTCTGGGCCGGTCTGGCCAGTCTGCTGTCCTACGTCCAGTTCGACCCTAGCCAGCCCAAGCGCATTGGTATCTTCTCCTACGGCAGTGGTCTCGCCAGTTCCATGCTCAGCGCCAAGGTTGTCGGTGATGTCTCGACCATTGTTGAGAAGCTCGACTTGATCAACCGTCTCAACAGCCGCGTTGTTCTTCCTCCCCAGTCCTATGTTGAGGTAAGGAGCCATCGAGCCGCTGATCTTTCGTTGCAGAATGCTAATCGTGCTGGAATAGATGTGCGATCTCCGCAAGCACGCTCACTTGAAGAAGAACTTCAAGCCCTCCGGCAACACGGAGACCCTCTTCCCGGGCACTTACTACCTGACTGAGGTGGACGACATGTTCCGCCGCAAGTACGAGGTCAAGGCCTAAATGACGACTAGCTGTGCTTCTTTGGACATGATCAGTTCTTTAGACGACTTTCTAGATTCCCTCCAGCATGCATGATGATTTTGTTTGCCTGCCGTCCCCCAGCCATTGATTTGATCGAGAAGGATTCGAGGTTGACGGGTTCTCGGTTTGATTCCCATGCCAAATGTTATGGCGCATTAATGTTTCTACATATTGTTTATTTGTTGCCTTCGGATGGAGGCCGATTTCAGACTCCCCAGACGGGTGCTGGGATGCATTTTACATAAGGCGGCCCACGAGATTCGGGGCCTTGCTCTTATCTTAGATAATCAAAGGTTTATTCAATCCGAAGCTTTCCTGGTGTTTGTATAAGTAAGGTATGCAGGTGTTTGTTTTGTCCCGTCGATGACAGTCAAGATAAGTCAAGTCACGTGCCTACTTGGCCAAAGAAAGCCGCCTCAGTCAGACGCTCAGCCAGCTTCCTCAAGATCTCCAGAACCGTGTGATGGATCCAATGACCAAGTTGGAAAGCGCTGTTATACTCAATGAGTGTACTCTGTGGTGGTCAACCGAGAGCAACCTAGTGGTTTTACTTCCCGCCGGATTGCTTGACCCTCGTTCGCCGCTGCTTGGCCTTTCTTCCTCATTCTTCATTCTTCTGCAATCTTCATGCAATTTGTTTCTGTCTGCACATCTGACGGGACAGCAGATATTCTCCCTAATTTGCATCTTGATCTGACATGATTTGCTCAATCGCAGGCAACCCCACGCTTCCTTGCAGGTTTTCGTGAGGGAAGAACCACTGAGGCCGTCTGGCGCCGAGGTCAACATTGGCCGGCGCCTACTGCGACATCTTGCATGACCCTCATATATTCCCAGGTACTTTCCTTCCTGCTTTTCCCCGGGTGTATTCTTAGGATGAACCTGCTGTTGAAGTCATGCCGCCTGTTGCTTGATACTGAAGGCCGTGCTTAATAACAGCCAATGCGCGTTGAAATAGCTGTGGTTCCACAGACCCCTCGGCGCCTAACCTTGCAGTCACTCTCCCTCTATGCGCCATGAAGGCATACTGGTCCAGCTCAACTGGTTGTGCCCATAAACACCCTCTTGCCGCCCACTGACCTCGACGAACCAGGCGTGACGCTCTCGCGAACTACATCGATCAACTTAGGTGCAATTACCCAGAATAGATGAAACGAAATCGCTGCCGAATTTAGGTCTTTTTTTAGATCTTGACGACCTAAAATCTGCACCGATAACCGACACTCTGGTTCAGATCTGGAGAAGAGACGAAGGTGCAAAATATAGCAACACTTTGACGCGCGACTGCCAGATGAAACACGCCCACTCGCCCTAGGACCGTTGGCATCGCGCTTCCCTCCAGCAGATGTCGGCAGTCCCTGGACCGATCTTCGTGCCATCATGCCCTAGACCGATGGACTGACTGCTGGCCTGGCGTCAAGATGGAGATCTCCCCATGTTTCATCTCATCTGCAGCCGGTTCGGGCCATGCTGTTCCTTTTTTGGAACAAGATGGTGCTTCAGGGTAGCAGAGCAAAGAGCATTTAATGTCGAGGCCGTCTCCATCCAAATGCGCCATGACCAGTGTGAGCGTTCATGAAGACCATGAGTCAATCTTAGCATACGTCGGCATCTCCCTGATCACTTTCACTACTTCTATTCTTGCTTAGCTTTCAGCAAGCTTCTCTTCGTTACAGACTTGGAAGCTGGTCCTTCCTTGATAATACATTCGCCGAGTTTCTTGCACATATCGAACCTTCGATCACCCTAGGCCCATTATCATGTCTCACGAACTGTCTTACTATCGGCCTTCTACCCCTCCTGCGATGCAGTTGCAAGGATCTATCGGCGCGAGCCATAGCCGCCACGCATCCGACTCTTCTCTATACTCTAATAGTTCATCACCATGGTCAGCTGTCACTGTAGCGACGAGTCCTATCATCAGCTCACCTCCGCGGCATCACCACGGTCCTGCCCTGCTACCCAAGATCAGGCCGCAGGATGTAGTGATTGAGCCAACATCTACCAATGGACCGCCCCGTCAGCGTCGTGTTCTCTCCAACACACGCAACCCTCCAGGTGCTCTACCAACAATCCCCACCTCACGGTCTAGCCAGCGGGCCACGGCGTCGGAATATCTCGGATTGTCTTCGCCTGTTTCGGTCCCACCGATGTACAAGACACCGCACGGCCCAGCTCTGTCATCGCCCGTGAGTCTGACGCCATCGTACAAGCGCAAGGCCGTTGGCGGCCACTCTCGATCGGTATCCACATCTATCATCGATGAAGCGAAAGTGGGCCGGTATGAGTCTTCAATCTACCGGCAAGTTACCAGGTGCTCTGTCCAGCCTCAGGGTACACTCACCGCGCCCATCACGCCAGTCACCCCGAATATCGTAGTGTATCCAGCCTATGCTGAGCATTCACCCGCTGAGCCAACTCATCTTCGAACCTGGCCGCCCGCTCAGGTCCCGATGCCGTTGATGCTGCCAGGGTCACCCTACAGCTGCACGCGAACGTCAAGTGCTCAATGCTCGCCCGTTGGATCTTTTCACCAGATGGAAGAGGAATCGACCACGCTACTTTCCTACCTTACGGCGCCCACTCAGGCGGTAAATCTCGTTCGGAATGTGAGCGTGATCCCGACACGAGGGCTGCACGACTACTTCTGGTGGGATATTCGCAACCTGCGCAGCTGGTCGTCGTTCTCCCTGGAAACCATCAACCAAGTGGATGGACTCTCAAAGCTTCTCAAAACAGCGATCCCCTCCCAATTCACGCCGGTGAACGTCCTGCCCAGCTCGCACCTGTCTCCCGACTCAGAAGCCGGCTTGATCAATGTGCTAAGAGACATCTACGCTCCTCGCGTGAACGCGGCGCTGGCGGTATCGCAGGGCCCTGAGCATCTGACGCTGTACGATGCTCCGATCCCGCGGGTATCGGGCAACAAAAACTACGGCGGTCCGCATTTCCTTGCCAACTACGCCTCCGACACCGAACGGACCAGCTCCGGCCTCCCGCGCGGGCGACTTGTGGGGATCGTGAAGACCTTTGATCGGTGGAACACGGGGATGCGCAACGAAGCGCCGCACCGCCGGGTGGAGTATCTGAACGGCCTGGCGCATCTGCAGCGGTGCATGCGGGAGCATTCGTGCCGGTACGGCTTCATCCTGACCGAGATCGAGCTCGTCTGCGTCCGAGCCGGCTGCGACGAGGGCGACGATGTGCCGTACTTTGGGTATTTGGAGCTGTCTGCGCCTATCCCTACCAAGCTGGCCGCTAGCCAGTCGCGTGAGACGGAATACCATATGGACCGATGCACGTATCCGCACTCCCCGGCCCCGTCCAGCGACAGCTCCTTGGCCAGCCAGTCCCCGGTGTTGGGAACCTACGATATGTCGCCTGATGAGCTCGACGGGCCGATGACCGCGAGCATGGCGCTGTACTTTCTGCTCATGCTCTCGAAGTCGGTGCCCCTGCCGTCGCAGCCGTCGGCGCATCTCAACGTGGGCGGGCCGGGGGCGTTAACGCGCCAGCGGGTTCTGCCCGATGGGAAGGACAAATGGATTCCTGAGCCCCAGATCGGCGAGCGGCGGGACGCGAAGCGCGTGCGGGGCTGGGTTTGGCCGCAAGATGCGTGGCATCGACGCGAGGGAGGGGGGGTGCCTCGTTCGCGGGCGATGACTGCAGAGCCTAAGACGAAGAAGTGGCATAAATAGTGGTCCGGTGCGACCGAAGAGCTAATAATGTTTTGAGTAATGTATTGGATTGGTATGATACCAGTTTTTGCATATTAAATGAATGGAAGAGCTATGGTGATGAATTCGTTTGCATAAATGGAAGAGCTACACCAGCATAGGAACAGATCAAATTTGCATTTTGAGGGAGTATACGTCTGCAAGGTCCCCATGATCGCCGCAATGACACCACGCCGCGACATGGGTGAAGATGGGTCGCTCAGCAATGCAGCCATGCAGCGCAAGGACAAGGACCTTGGGATCGAGTACCCGGGGGAAGCAGGCCAGCCCTAAGTTATCTATTGTTCAAGGTTGCCATTGATAACCACCACCAGTCTGCATCTCTTACGGCACAGATCAACCTTTATTCAACAATTGTCTTTAAATCACATCTCTCAACTAAAATCAAATCCATGCCCCTGAATACTAACCCATCGCAATCGAATACAATCCACTTACCAGCCCACCATCACTCTCAAATACCACCACCCCCAACCAGAGAAACAACCACCACCTCAACCAACAACAGAAATACTCCCCCAACCGCCACCACCAAGAACAGGAATTATCAACCCCCCCGAACAGTGATACCCCCCTAAACCGGACCCGAAATGACAACCCCCCCAATCCACTCCGTGCTCATCATCGGCGCCGGCCCCTGCGGCCTGGCCGTCGCCGCCCGCCTCCGCGAAGAGACCCCCTCCGCCATGTTCACCGACGACGAGCACCAGCGCTACCACTGGATCAACAAGCACCGCGGCCGGATGGCGTTGGTGCAGGCGCACGCGCGGCGGCGGAGGGGGGTGCGGGCGGAGCGGTATGTGAATAGTGCTAGTGCCAGCTTATCCATATCTGCCTTGGAGGGTAGGGCTGGCTCTGCCTCTGGCTTTGCCTCCGAAGATGGAGGAGGGAGTTCAGGGCCGGTGCCGGGGTTGGCTTCTTCTGGGTCATCTATCAGCTCATCCTCTTCCTTGTCGGGATCAGAGAGTACATCGGCATCAGATGATGATGATGATGATGATGATGATGAGGACGGGCTGGAAAGTATGTCCACCCTCGTGCTAGACGGCTCCGGCCCCCGGTGGATGGAGAAGTGGAACCGCGCGTTCCGGACGCTGGAGATCGAGCAGCTGCGCAGTCCCATGTTCTTCCACGTGGATCCGCGGGACCGCGATGGAATGCTGGCGTACACCCAGGAGAAGGACCGGCTTGGGGACTTGTGGGAGATTTCTGGGTGCGTGGGGAAGGAGTTGAGTAAGCATCGGAGGAAGAAGTTGAGGGCGGGGAGGGGGTGAGTTTTTTTTTCCTCTGCTAGTCTCTTGTGTTCTGGGGTTATCTACCTCGCTCTTCCAATCTTGGGCACCGTGTCTACTGTAGTTCTGCAGGGGATGGAGATGGTGTGTGTGTGCTAACGCACGGCAAAGCAAACCCCCCCAAGAGCCCGAAATCGACGAACGAGACCGCAAGGACTACTTCTCCCCTTCCACCGGCCTCTTCGCCGACTACTGCGCCAGCATCGTCGCGCGGTACCGCCTCGACCGGCCGGGGCTAATCCGCCAGAGCGAAGTCACCGACATCCGGTACGGCATTCACGGACACAGCGACTCCAAGATCTTCACGGTGACCGCCGCCGACGGCACGCAGCACCACAGTCGCGCCGTCGTGCTCGCCATCGGGCCGGGCACCCACAAGATCCTCCCGTTCCCACTGACGGGCCCCGAGCAGGCCGGCGCCTGCCACAGCTCGGAGATCCGCGCGTTCCCCAGCGCCTGCATCCAGACCAAGATCCGCGCACGGCAGGCCACGCATGTGGTCGTGGTTGGGGGCGGGTTGACCGCCGCCCAGGTGGCGGATATGGCGATCCGGAGGGGGGTGAGGAAGGTGTGGTTGTTGATGCGGTCGGATTTGAAGGGTACGTTTTTACCGTAACCCTAGCCAGCCCCCCTTAACCCTGCCCTCCCCCAAACAACCCCCCAAGAGATATCCTAACCCCCGCAAACAGTGAAACACTTCGACCTCACCCTCAACTGGATGGGCAAGTTCAAGAACCTCGAGAAAGCCCGGTTCTGGTCCGCCGACACCGACGACGAGCGGCTGGCGATGATCGCCGCCGCCCGCGGCGGCGGCAGCGTCACCCCGCGCTACCAGAAGATCCTGAAGCAGCACGCCGCACGCGGGCGGCTGGCCGTTCACCCGCGCACGGTGATCGTCGACCGCCGCTACGACCCGGCCACCTCCACCTGGACGCTCGCCACCGACCCGCCCATCCCCGAGCTGGCCGCCACCCCCATCGACTACATCTACTTCGCGACGGGGATGCGGGCGGATGTCACCCAGATGCCACTCCTCAACACCATGCGCGGGGACTATCCGGTCGAGACGAGGCAGGGCTTGCCGTGTTTGACGGAGGATCTGATGTGGTGCGACGGGGTGCCGCTGTTTCTGGCGGGCCGGTTGGCGGCGTTGAGGCTGGGGCCCGGGGCGGCGAATTTGGAGGGCGCCAGGTTGGGGGCGGAGCGGATTGCGTGGGCGATGGAGGATGTTTTGGGGAGATGTGGTGGTGGTGGTGGTAGGGGAGAGGAAGAGGGCGAGGTGGTGGGGAAGGAGAAGGAGTGGTTTTGTGGGTTGGGGAATCGGTTTGCTGGGTTGGGGGTGGTTGATGCTTAGGTTGGGCTTCTTACTTACTATGAGGGCTGGTGCGTGCTGTACTGAACATGCAGGATCCGATAATGATGAGTACTATACAATTGACGAGGCCAATCCAGCCGTAACTGGTGCTGAGGCACCCACCGTAGGCTGGAGATGCTGCGTAGGGTTAACGTTAAAGCACAGCCCGTCCGCTTCGTGCATGTGTCGTGCGATGCAGCCCTCTAATGCCCCTTTGCAAGTCCAAGCTTAGCTTCAAGCCTCACCTTCCTACACGTGCTCGGTATTCACTCCGAGATCCACGCAGTACTTCAAACTCGAGCAAACATGATATAGGCTTATGCAGCCACCGACAGTAACCAAGTTCCACATCAACCAGTAGTAATCACAGCATCACCAGCCCAACAAGCCATCCATCAGGCTGACTGCGCCACGAGTTTCACTTCAGTGTGACAGATATACAGTATTCTTGCCACTCTCCCATCCCATCCCATCCCATCAATTCCTCCGGAGTATACGGTTCGTTTGATACTAACGCGCAAGCCCGGAATGACATAATATATGTGGCGCAGCGTATGTACTGTGGCTGATGCAGCCACCCGTGTGGCGGTGCGTCCCGCTGGGTCAGGTTCGTTCTCTCCGAGGCATGGGGGATTATGTGGTGTGGCGGTTGGTGCATAGCCACGGGCTTTAGGGGGCAGGACTGTGCCCAAGTGGCAAGAGAGTTACTGAGGGTGTTGGGGGTTGTTGTTGGTTGGGTTGGATCTCCGATCGAGAGATGTGGATGGGAGTTAGGGTTGGGGGTGGATGGAGGATGGAGGGCCCAGGGGTTAACATAACGTTAGTGTGGGTGGGGAGGGGAGGGGAGCGCTCCACGTGCTGTTTGTCTACTACTAGAGTAGGGAAGTTGGGGTCTTACTGGTGATCTGCTATGTAACGTTACAAGGTACTCTCAGGCTATTGATGAATTGGTTTTTTGTGGTCTGATGTGTGCTGGGTCGGATTTGTGATGATTGTTTTTGCTGAATATGCTGGCTATATTCTCTGAGGTGGTATTGGTGGTTCTCTCAGTGGGAGAGGGGCCAGGGTGACGATTAAGTTGAGATGGGGTAATTACTTCATAGCAATAGTTTATCTGCATATTACCTACTTTGAGATCCTTGCTTAGTATAGTAGTAGTAGTAGTAGTAGTAGTAGTAGTAGTAGTAGTAGTAGTGGTAGTAGTAGTAGTAGTAGTAGTAGTAGTAGTAGTAGTAGTAGTAGTAGTTAGTAGTAGTAGTAGTCTAGTCTAGTCTAACTCTCAAATCAAGCCTCCACAGCCAAAGGCACATTATAATCCGGGATCAGCGGCGGCCAGACGGCCTCCTGCGAGAAGTCCTTGCCCTTCTGCTGCGTCCGGGCCACCACCGCCTGCACCAGCTGGTCGGCGCGCTGCTTGTCGCTCAGGTCGATTGGCGCCAACCGCAGCCCCATCTGCCGGATCTGGATGCACGCCGCCACGGCCGTCAGCCCGAAGTCGTAGGGGTTGATGACCTGCCGCAGCGCCCCGGTCGCCTTGCCACTCAGAATATCCCGGCACAGGTACGGTTCCTGGCAGAGCGGGCGCGCCAGACCTATGCCGTCCAGCGTCTCAAGGCCGTGGACCATGCCCTCCGCCGTCCGGAACCCGCCGGTCAGGTAGGACTTGGTCTTGCTGAGGGAGGAGACGATCATCTGGGCGAAGTCCATGAAGAACTTTTTTTTTTCGAGGTTAGTCAATTGGTCAGATTTCTTTTGAGGGTGAACTTACAGCTTCACGCTTCTTCGTGGACTCGCGCTTCTCGCCCTCGTCATCGCCCATCTTCCAGTTCTCGTAGGTGCCCCCGGACAGCTCGACAAAGTCAAACCGGTGGTCCTCCAGCGTGCGGCACAGCTGGCGCGCCTCCTCCGGCTGGAAGCCGTGGGGCTGGAACTCGACGCTGTTCACCTTGATCCCCACGATGAAATCCGGGCGCACGCGCTCCGCGATCGCCGCGCGGATCTCCAAGATCAGACGCATGCGGTTCTCCAGGGAGCCACCGTACCGGTCGGTGCGGCGGTTGGTCGTCTCGGACAGGAACTGGCTTAGGAGGTACCCGTGGGCGCCGTGCAGCTGGATGCCATCGTAGCCGGCTTTCTCCAGGTACTCGGCCGCGTGCGCGAACCCCTCGATGACCTGTTGGATGTCGGCCTCCGTGGCCGCGCGCGGCTGGGCGAATGTGCTCCCCAGCACCACCCCCTCCAGCTGCACGTCGCTGGCGCTGATCGGGTGCGGCTGCAGGGCGGCCGGCGTCTGGCGGCCCGGGTGGCTGACCTGCGCGACGACCAGCGAGGAGTTCCGCGGGGTCTTGGCCGCGGCGGCCAGCTGCTGGAAGCGCGCGAACCGCTCCCCTTCGAAGGGGGCGTCCGCGGGGATGATCAGGTTGCCGGGGGCTTCGAGGTGCGCCGGGTCGATCATCACGTTGCCCGTCAGGATGAGCCCGATCTGGCCCTCGCCCCACACGCGGTAGGCCTCAATCAGCTCGTCTGAGGGGATGCCGCGCGCGGCGAGGTCGTCGACCGACCACGAGCACAGGCGCTCGCTCATCGCCCCCTTGAGGAAGCGGTTGGGCGCGCGGCGCCGCGAGAATTCGAACGGCAGCGGTTGCGCCAGGGGGGTGACGTCGACGGGGGTGCCTGTTTGTGACATTTTGGACAGGAGGACAATATGATTACGTGTATGAAAATTAAGGACTGTATGTACAATGCAAATGCAATGTGTTGTTGTATAAAGAGTTAGAACAGTACTGCGGAGGGAATTCAACTTATAGTAAGGTGTGATTCTCCCCCCAATGATTAGAGCATTGTTAAGCAACCCATATTATAGTTAACATTTTGTATTTCTAAGCCGAAGGGCAGATCAATCAGGGGGGAAAGGACGGAGCAGAGCTTCCTGAAAAAGTTGTCGAGGATCCACTTGCACACACCTTTCTCTTCTATCCACTTCCTCTAATGATATCACTTGAACGAACGGGCCTCGGCATATTTTTTTTATGCTTCAACGGTTCCCGCCTTTCTGCAGGACTGGACCTGCTGGAATTTGATTTCCGCTTCCGGTGGCGGACCATCCCGGCTGATAGGATTGGCAACTGACGTGCTTCGTTTTGTCGGCTGGTCCGATCAGTACTGCTGATTTGTTCATTTCATTATGGGTTATGCTTCTGGATCCTCGTCATAGTTTGTGCATTTTTTTTTGCTTGGCCTTCGAGCGGGTTTGAATTGCGGAGTTTGATCGGACCGCACTTCGCGATCGCGGTGGCTTGACCAGTTGACTGGATGTTCCTGACTCGTCATCGTCAAGGTGGCCGTTGCCCATCATGGATTCAAATCAGCAGTGCTTAGTTAAGTCTCTGGCAGAGACCCCGTCCCCCTCCACTGGCACAATTGTCTTGCTATCCTACACTCCAGACACTGCTTGCATATGCCCTTGCAGAAACACAGATGGGGGGTCAAGTGTTACTCGACTATGAATTCCTTTTGCTCTCCACGACAGCCAGTTCATGGCTCGAGAAAGCAATAGTCTTATCCAATCGGCGTGACGCTGCAACTTGATACGCACCAAGCCACAAGCAAGGCCAAAGGTGTTTCACATCTTTGTTGTAACTGGTAGTGTGGAAATGCACACAGTGGTATCATGCTTCAGAGCATCTCAACGAAACTTGTCCAATCCAACTTCCCTTACCTAGGAGTGAGCCTCAGCCGACTCTCTTATGATCCTCGATCTGCCTGACACAGCAAAGCAATGCCTTCCGCACAGCCACCCTGGTATGTGTCTCACCGTGACTAAGGACAGCCATGTCTGGCATCATTATGCTCAGCCTGGATAAAGTATCCAGCTCATTGGAACGCGTCACGTCGAAGTCGTCCCCAAGTTGTTGCAAGGTGCTAGATGCGTGTCACCGGAATCGACCATCAGCCACCGATCAGAGACAGGGGCGCCCTTCACGTCTATGGACTTTGATGAGGCAAGCATCGGGCAACAACCTATGCCTGGCACTCTGGGTCAGCCACACAAGTACTGAGCTTGAGAAACCATGTTCGACATACCTTGGGGCAGTGCTATCACTATGTGAAACCCACAGCTCTGGTGATTCTTTCGCTGGAGTTATTCCCTCAAGGCCTTAGCCTCATTACCTCACCAACCGATATGCGAGAAGATTTTGCAAGGCGAGCACGTGTCCATCAGACACGACACATTACAGTCATGATCGCCAGGGCCAGTTCAGTCGAACCCGCGAAGGACATGAGACAAGAGCAATGCTTTGACCCATGTGCCAGTCTCCTGTCTCTGCATGATCCCACGGACATGGTCCTGGGCTGACGTATGCCAATTATCTTGATCATACACGAGCACGCGACGAGTCCCATAGTTTCACAGGAGAGTTTGAGATGCGGCTTGGAGGCCAAGAAAACAACAGCTTCGTGAGTCCTATTGAGTCTCGGCGTAAGTGGCTCCCTGGTAGATAATTTAGCGACTGACGGTCAACAGCGATTGGCGACTCGGCACAGCTCATGGATGCTCTTAAGTCAGAGTTCTGACCGAGCATCCCCCCCCCCCCTTGGACCGGTCCAGGCTGTAGTTTATCTCCGTCGGAATCCATGGGTTTAATCCGATATTTGATTAATGTCGGTCACATAAGACCGCGCCATGATTGGCACTTGGCTACTTCTTCCAGTCATAACTCACATATCCCGGTTTCTGTCGTCGCAAAACCCTTGCTTCGCCTCCGGCTAGCGAGTCCGCCAACCTAAGCTCAGGCGGACGTCGCGGAGACGGACCTCGCTAATGGAGGGTTAGTTGCCGGTGGCACAGAAACTACCCCGAGCGACTCGATCGATGGCAATACGAAGGTTGAGCTGGATTGCGTGGGGTCTGATGGCTGCTCTGGGGTGAAACTCTGGTAGGTTGCACTTGGCATGGAGCAGTTGGGCTCGTGAAAGCGCCTTGCTGGCGGTCAGGCACTTCCAGTCAATGATCGCATGAGATCATCAACCACTCTCTGAGCATGCTGTCGAAGTGAGGGAGAAGGGAATCACCTGACTGGATCTTGTTCCAAGATACGGAGTACTTCAAGCGGCAAATGGACGGCGCAATGGGAGGGAGGCAAAGAAGTCGACGGCTGAAAGGCGAGGAGATAAAAGACGAAAAGGAAAAAAACAAAAAAGCAAAAAAAAAGAAAAAGGAACGCCAATAATCAATAATTTATGATTTACAATCCACGTCAAGTGCCAGTGCGAATTGAATCGGTGTAGCCATGGAATTGATAGAATTAACCGCCGCGAGAGGGATTGTTTGCCTCCACCAGAAGGGTTGTGATAGGAGGGCGGCAGCGTGGCTGTGTAAAGCTGCAGAATGACTGAGAGACGGAGACTCATCCATCATTCAATCCTCTATCACTACTACCCAGCAGTACTCATACCCCCTCCCCTCATTCACTCTCCTTCTCTCCCCCTCCCCACTTCCACTTCCTATGGATCGCTCTGTTGCTGCGCCCCTCTTCCCGTTGTTTAGACTTCCCTTGGCCCGTTCCAGCGCTTTCATCCGTCTCCCAACGACATAACTGTACTTAACTGTATTGTACCTTGGCGGAGATTATTGCCTTCAGCAATGCCCGGGGGTGTTCTGGACCAAGCATTCGCAGTGCTGAACCACCTTTCTCTGATTACGTTCAGTTTCGCAGCACAGCCTTTCTACCGATTTCCCACTCTTATACCCAGGCGTTGGCCCCCATTTCTCTGACTACAACAACAACAACAACAACAAAGGAAACCAAACCAGACCCTACAACCAGTTTTAGGCAATTAGCCCGCAAGACACCTGAATCTCTTCCGAATTTACTCCCCTCCCCTGGTTTTCTTTTGATGCATGCTTCACTGCCTTCCCTGTCAAATCAGAGTCTGCGTCGATCACTTTAATGCAGCCTTCAGACGAAGAACATCGTCAGGCCGAGTTTCTCAACCCATTCGGGGTTTCAGATAGAGAGGTACGTTGCCAACGGCGGCAAGCTTGCCGCTTGTCCCCCCCCCCCTCACTGTCATCATCATCGGGAGTATATGTTGATAGAGATGGTAGCAGCAGCAACGTCCACATTCCTCGGACTCAGGACAACACCTGAGTCCATCTACGCCATTCGAGATGGCCCACGCCGGCGCAACACTGTCACCCGACAGACTCATGGTGCAGCAGCAGCAGCAGCAGCAGCACAGCAGCACTCCCCGAACGTCGCGTTCCCTGGACGGCGAGACGCTGCGGTCCCGCGCAGACTCGACCATCTCCAGCGCCGACACGGCCGTGAGATCCCGAGCCAACTCGGAGCTGACCGCCGTGCCGACCAAGGCGACAGCAGCGGCAGCCTACGATGATGTCTCGCTGTCCGAGGCGCTCAACCCGGATCCGCGCACAGAGGGGGACTTTGTCGTCCAAGATAACAAGTTCGCCTTCTCGCCGGGCCAGCTCAACAAGATGCAGAACCCCAAGTCGCTGGCGGCGTTCCAGGCCCTGGGCGGGCTCGCGGGGCTGGAACGCGGCTTGCGTACGGATCTGGCCTCGGGGTTGTCGGTGGATGAGACCGTGCTGGACGGGTCGGTGAGTTTTGAAGAAGCAGCCGCGACTTCTTCCGGGTGTGGCGCGACGAAGTACGAGCATCAACACCACCACCAGCAGCGGGAGAAAGAGCAGCAAGTAGTGCAGCCGCCGTCAGAACCGGCTCGCCATACGGCATCTTCGGGCTCGGATGCACAGTTCCAGGACCGCATTCGCGTCTTCAGCCAGAATCGACTGCCCGCTCGCAAGTCGACGGGCTTTCTGACCTTGTTTTGGCGTGCTTACAACGACAAGATCATCATCCTGTTGACCATCGCCGCCGTCGTCTCGTTGTCGCTCGGGATCTATGAGACGACCAGCGAAGGGAGCGGCGTGGACTGGATCGAAGGCGTGGCGATCTGTGTGGCGATCTTGATCGTCACGATTGTGACGGCCGCTAATGACTGGCAGAAGGAGAGGCAGTTTGCCAAACTTAACAAACGAGTAAGTGCCCGCCCTCGTTTTTCTGAAATGAACATCGACTGACTGCGGCAGAACAACGACCGAGAGGTCAAGGCCGTCCGCTCGGGCAAGGTCTCCATGGTCTCCATCTTTGACATCACGGTGGGAGATGTCCTGCACCTCGAGCCGGGCGACTCCATCCCGGCGGACGGGGTGCTGATCTCGGGCCACGGGGTGAAATGTGACGAGTCTTCGGCGACCGGCGAATCGGACCAGATGAAGAAGACCGATGGGTATGAAGTCGGCCGACACCTCGCCGCCGGGACGGCGACGAAGAAACTCGATCCCTTCCTGATCTCCGGCAGCAAGGTGCTCGAAGGAGTGGGCACGTATCTTGTGACCAGTGTCGGGCCCTACTCGACCTATGGCAGGATCCTGCTGTCCTTGCAAGACTCGGACGATCAAACTCCGCTGCAGGTCAAACTGGGCAAGCTTGCTAACTGGATCGGTTGGTTGGGCTCAGGGTAAGAGCGAAGATCCCCTTCTAAACAAATGTTTTCGTTGGCTAATGGCATCAGCGCTGCAATCATTCTATTCTTTGCTCTGTTCTTCCGCTTCGTCGCGGACCTCCCGCACAACAGCGGCTCACCCGCCGTCAAGGGCAAAGAATTTGTCGACATTCTTATTGTGGCTGTGACGGTTATTGTCGTTGCTATTCCTGGTAAGTACCTCGGTCCAGAACCTCGGAAACTCGTACTGATTCGGTATCTCAGAGGGTCTTCCACTTGCGGTAACCCTCGCTCTCGCCTTCGCTACCACCCGCATGGTCAAGGAGAACAATCTAGTCCGCGTTCTCCGGGCCTGTGAAACCATGGGCAACGCGACCGTCATCTGCTCGGACAAGACAGGAACACTCACGCAGAACAAGATGACCGTGGTCGCCGGGACGCTCGCCACTAGGAGTTTCAGCCAGAATGTGGACGATAGCGCTCCAGGCTATACGGCCGCCGAGCTTTTCAAGCAGAGCTCCAGCAGGCTGCGTGACCTGGTCACTAAAAGCGTTGCGCTGAACTCCACCGCCTTTGAGGAGGAGAAGGACGGACAGAAGCAGTTCATCGGCAGCAAGACCGAAGTAGCATTGCTACAACTGGCTAAAGACCATCTTGGCATGGACGTGACGCTCGAACGCGCTTCGGCGGAGATTGTGCAGCTCTTCCCCTTCGATTCGGCGCGCAAGTGCATGGCTGTGGTCTATCGCGAGCCCGCTGTTGGCTATCGCCTCCTTGTCAAAGGCGCCGCCGAAATCATGGCGGGTGCGTGCGCTACCCACGTCACTGAGAAGGATTCCAGCAAAGACGGGCTCGGCATCGACGCGCTGCACGAGCACGAGAAGCAGGAGACTCTGGCACTGATTGAGTCGTATGCAAGCCAGTCGCTACGGACTATCGGCATGGTGTATCGCGATTTCCCAAGCTGGCCGCCCCACGGCGTCCGACGCATGGAGGACGAGCCCGAGTCTGCAGTGTTTGATGATGTCTTCCAGGACGTGACCTGGATCGGGGTGGTTGGCATTCAGGACCCCCTTCGACCTGAGGTTCCAGCTGCCATTCGCAAGTGTCATGCGGCCGGCGTGCAAGTCAAGATGGTCACTGGCGACAATCTTGTCACTGCCAGCGCCATCGCTTCCTCGTGTGGCATCAAGACTGAAGAGGGGATCGTCATGGAAGGCCCCAAGTTCCGGCAACTGTCCGACGACGAGATGGATCGAGTGATCCCGCGCCTTCAGGTGCTGGCACGCTCGTCGCCCGAGGATAAACGGATCCTGGTCGCCCGGCTCAAGAAACTCGGCGAAACCGTCGCTGTGACTGGAGACGGCACAAACGACGGGCCGGCGCTGCGCACAGCTGATGTTGGGTTCTCCATGGGCATTGCAGGCACGGAAGTCGCCAAGGAGGCTAGTTCCATCGTTCTGCTCGACGACAACTTCAAATCGATTGTCACTGCGATCGCCTGGGGTCGTGCCGTCAACGATGCGGTGGCCAAGTTCCTCCAGTTCCAGATCACCGTCAACATCACTGCCGTCATTCTGACTTTTGTGTCCTCGCTGTCCAGCAGCGATAACCAGAGTGTCTTGAATGCGGTGCAGCTCCTCTGGGTGAACCTGATCATGGACACGTTCGCCGCGCTCGCCTTGGCGACCGATGCGCCGACGGAGAAGATCCTCGATCGGAAGCCGGTGCCGAAGAGTGCGTCTCTGTTCACCGTGATCATGTGGAAGATGATTCTGGGCCAGGCCCTCTATCAACTCGCCATCACCTTCATGCTGTACTTCGGCGGGAGGCACATCATTGGCTCCCAGCTGGGCAGCAAGAACCCTCAACTGGTGCTGGACACGATCGTGTTCAACACGTTCGTCTGGATGCAGATCTTCAACGAGTTCAACAACCGACGGCTCGACAACAAGCTCAACATCTTCGAGGGCATGTTCCGCAACTACTGGTTCCTCGGGATCAACTGCATCATGGTCGGCGGGCAGATCATGATCGTGTTTGTGGGCGGCGAGGCCTTCGGTGTCACCCGGCTCAATGGGGTGCAGTGGGCGATCTGCATCGCCTGCGCTCTGGGCTGTCTGCCTTGGGCGGTGGTGCTGCGCCTGATCCCCGACAGACCCTGCGAGATTGCGCTGAACTTCGCCGTGCGCTGCATTACCTTTATCACGAAGCCCATCACTCGGGCGATGGGATGGCTGGCCGCGGGTGTCAGATCCGCCGTGCGGCCCCTCACGCGGACGACGAAGCGTGTTTTCTCCCGGCGCCGGGACGCGGATCCTACTGCTGAGGCCGAGGCCGAGGCCCTGCCGGACGAAGAGGCGGGCACGACGTCGTTGCAGGATCTCAAACGAGAGTCAACTCCTGAGGCACCATCTACCCCGATCCCGGTGCCTCCAATCACCATCACGACCTCTTGATGAATTTCATGGAATAATGACCGGTGCAGCCACTCGACTGTGCCTCTACTCCTGCCTTGCTATGTTTTTTATGGGGTGGCTTGCTTGTGTTTGTACTTGTACTTTGGGAGGGAGGCTTTCTTGAGCGTTCTAGCGTTGCTACTACTACTACAACTACAACATCTACTGTACAATAGAGAATTATGATACCTAGACCAGATTCAGCAATGGAAACTGATCCTTTGAACCAAGCTCAGCAATAGAACCTTGGGAGTGTGTACTCTGTATAGTTCTCCAACTAAACGGCTGCCTCAGGCGGTCAGGCCGACGGGGTCCTCCGCACCGCCACTTCCGGGCCCGCCTCCCTTTCTCTCTCCCTCCTGCTACTCTCCGTACCCGCTCATCTCCAGCTCACTCCCACTCTCACTCTCACTGTTTATTGTCTTGTTATTTGTGGCAGTGGCTTTTACAGCTTCCCATTGACGATCGGCCAGCGCTTGCCTCTTGTCACCCAGCTACCCCACTCTAGTTTGAGGTTTGTCCCAACCAATCCCCCAACCCAACCACGGTGTCCAATTCCCTTTCCCCGCGGAACCCCCATCAGCCTGGAGGGCAATGACGATGCCTTAGCTGTCTCCTTGCCTGTCTCCCACCACCAACGACCATCCATTACCCCCTCAACTACCAAGACTAACCAACAATCCCACAGAAAATCCCACGATCCTCAGCTAAACCATCATCATCAACAACCCGATCCAATTTCAAACAACCCATCGAACCCCACCCGAACCAAACCAACCCAACCCAACCCCTCCCAACCAACCCCCGAAATCGAAATCGAAATCAAAAATCGAACCAAAATGTCCCAACTCAACTACCGCACAATCAACATCGACGTCCTGGACCCCGACGCCTCGATCAACTTTCCGATGGACACGCTGCTGCCGGCGACGCTGCCGGCGCCGACGACCTCGAGCGCGGCCGCCGCCGTGGCCGGCGAGGTGCGCCAGCTGCTGCGCGGCGGGGACCCGGCGGCGGCGCTGCGGCACGTGCTGGACACGGCGCCCCTGGGCGGCGACGAGCGCGCCAAGGAGGTGCACCTGGCGGCCGTGACCGAGGTGTTGCAGGGCATCCGGCAGGCGGAGATGAGCCGCGTGCTGGAGGGGGTGTGCACCGGCCAGGACGGCGGGGCCGAGCGCGCCGACTGTTTGATGAAGTATCTGTACGTGTCCTGAGTCTTTTTATCATTCACAAAGAAAAGCATTGAGTGTTGAGATGCATTGGCGAGATCGTCCGGCTAACCCATGTTTACTTCTCCGTGTCCAGCTACAAAGGCATGGCCTCCCCCGTCTCCGCGCAAACCCCCCGCAAATCCGTCTCCCCGCAGAGTACGGGGTTCTCGCAGATCCAGGGCCGCAATCTGGGCGAGGGGGGCGGCGGACAGCAGATGAGTGTGCTGTTGAGCTGGCATGAGAAGTTGGTGGAGTTGGTGGGGACGGGGTCGATTGTGCGGGTGATGACGGATCGGAGGACTGTTTAGTTTTTTTTTTGTTAATACTTTGTGGTAAGAATGGGAGAGCGATGAGGCTATACCTATACCTCATATTTTCATCGTCAGTGCCAAGTTGACCGTATATATTGTGCGCCTCTTTTTGTTTTGGGACTATATCATACAACACACTCCCAGACAAGAATGATCACTTCTGCTCAAAATCCCCACCCCCAAGAATATCCTTCAAGTTCAACTGCCCACTGCCCCTCTCCAACGGCTTCGCCTGGCCCTCCCCCTCCTTCCACCCAATCATGTAGATCAACCGAAACGTCGCCGGCACCCCCCTCGCCCCGTCCTCCATATGCAACGCCCGATAGATCGCCTCATTGGCCAACAGCACCTCGCGCGACAGCGGCGCCATCTCCCGATGCAGGATCGCATTCCCCTCCCCCATCGCCTGCAGATCCCGCATCAGCGCAAACGTATCCGGAAACTCCACCACGATATCCTCCACATCGACCGTCAGCATCTTGAACCCGGCCTTGTTCAGCAACCCGCCGACGTCCCGCACGTCCGCCAGCGGCGAAACATGCGGGCTCACCCCGCCCCGCCGCTCCAGGTCCGCGAGCTGCAGCGACGTGCGCAGCTCGAAGAGCGTGTCGCCGCCGAACATGGCGGCGATGAAGGGCGCGTCGGGCTTGAGGATCTTGTTGACCTGCGCCAGGAGGGAGGGCAGGTCGTTGATCCAGTGGATGCTGAGGGAGGAGAGGACCGCGTCGAAGCTGTTCGCGGCGTAGGGGAGCGTTTCCAGGTCCGGCACCACTTGGCGCGTGATCGGGAGGGAGGAGTTGAAGGGGAGGGCCAGATCGCGGTTCAGGAGCGCCGCGCTCGTGTCGATGCAGGTCAGGTGCGAGATGCGGTGGGCCAGCGCTTCGGCGGTGCCGGTGGGCGAGGTCTCGTCCGGGAGTGGGGTCGTCAGCGCCCGCGCGATGTTGCAGCTGTTTGCGCCGAGGTCCAGGACTTGTGGGAAGGTGCGTTTGATGTCCTAGTTGTTGCATGGCCGAGTTAGGCATAGAGTGGTTGGTGGGTGGATGGGGGGGGGGGGGGGGTTTGTGGCAGCCTCACCAGCAATCGTTCACATAATCGCATCGCCACTTCATCCTTGAGGTAATCGGTCTTTCGGCTCTCGTCGACGTTCTGCGCCGCCCGCTCCTTCTGAAGGTGCTTGACTCGTCGGTTGAAGATCTCCATCACTGGGTTGCCGGGCGTCTGCATGGCGTAGTTGCGCCGCGGGGGGAGGCAGCATGATGATGCTGTTGCAGGGATTGTGGTGGTGGTGGTGGTGGTGGGGATGCGCGATCGCACCACTGGTCGGATCAATTGGTGTAGAGACATGATGCCCCAGCTCTCTTTTCAAGGAATTGGGCGATGGCTGAGGTTGTTGGAAGACAGATTGGATTGTCCAGGCGGGCAAAAAGTCCACGGCGGAGGCGGAACGTGACGTCGGGGCGGAAGATCGGCCCTCCTCCGCATTTTGCCTTGCCTTTCCTTTCCTCTTTCTCGGTCGTTTCGCTGCCTCGGGCGTGTTCCCCCTCATTTTATTTCCTTCCTACTTTGTCCCTGTGTGTTGTCTGCATCTTAGCCACATCATGAGCAGGTTATGAATAGCAGCATCTGATT
Organism: Aspergillus brunneoviolaceus CBS 621.78; assembly: GCF_003184695.1. Taxonomy (NCBI): domain Eukaryota; kingdom Fungi; phylum Ascomycota; class Eurotiomycetes; order Eurotiales; family Aspergillaceae; genus Aspergillus; species Aspergillus brunneoviolaceus. Next base: position 223,788 of record NW_020290747.1, on the reverse strand, counting down.
GAGTCTAGCGTTCTGACTCGTTCGTGCAATATCTCCCCGTCAAGGTATGAGTATGCCTCCCCTAATTGTCGCTTGTCGCATCTTCCCAACTGACCATGACATAGCATGCAAGCATTATTATAGACCACTTCCTAGACTCCCATCATGTCGCGTCCTTTCCCTTACGCATACATCTCCTGTCCCTGCGCCAACACTCCCGTCCCGGATCCGTCCAAGAAACGCCGCTCGCGAGAATCCCCGCAGAAGGCCAGCAGCCATCACCCCGACCAGCCCAAACCGCCGCCGCGCTTCGACGACAGCGAGGACGAACAGACCTTCGATCCGCGCGCCCCTCGCTCCAACTTATCCCTCTATCCCCCAGAGCACCTCCTCTACTGCGAGGACTGCCACCAGATCAAATGTCCGCGATGCATCACCGAGGAGATCGTGTGCTGGTACTGTCCGAACTGCCTGTTCGAGACGCCGAGCAGTATGGTGAAGAGTGAGGGGAATCGGTATGTCTGACCACCTCCTCTTCGGATCCGGAAACTGACGACTGCAAGGTGTGCACGCAATTGCTTCAATTGCCCGGCCTGCACCGCACCGCTGGCGGTCAATACCCTCGAGAACGTCGTCCGCGGCGGCACCAGTCAACAAGGCCCCTGGGTGTTGTCGTGCGGCTACTGCATGTGGTCGACGCTCGACATCGGCATCAAGTTCGACAAACCGACCAACATCCGCACCCAGCTGGCCAAGCTGACGGCGACCGACACGAACCCCTCCCGCTCGCGGCAGATGTCGCGCACATTCGCAGACCTCAAGTCGCCCCTGTCCACCTTCTCCTCCATCGACGAGCAATTCCCCCCGGCGCCCGGCGAAGCACGCCCCGACGATTCGCCCGACCAGTCGAACGGCCCCCTCAGCCCGGACGCGCGCTTCCACGCACTCAAGAGCTTCTACAAAACCCAAATCTCGGCCACCTCGTCCTCGCCCAGCGATCCGCTCGGCGTGGATTTCGGAGCGGGCTTCTCCTCCCCCGGGGCCCTGAACCGCATCATGTCGCTGTACACCTCCTCGTCCCGCCTCAGCAGCCTCTACGGCGGCGCCAGCAAGAAGCCCAAGACGAAACCGCCGGTCATGCGCGAGGCGCTGACCGCGAGCGAGGGGTTCAAGACACCGGCGGCCGACGCGGAAGCCGTCCTCATCCAGCGCATGGCGGCGGACGAGTGCGGCTGGGACGGACTGGCCTCGCTCGAGCAGCGCGTCTTCCAGTCGCCGGACGCGCGGTTCGTGGAGGAGCTCCTGCCGCTGGCCACGCTGCTGCGCACCAAGCGCGCCAAACGCTGCAAGTCGTGCAAGCATATCCTCGTCAAGCCCGAGCAGAAGCCGCAGTCCACCCGGTTCCGCATCCGTCTGATCGCCCTCAGCTACATCCCGTTACCGACCCTCCGGCCGTTGGTCCCGCCACCCGCCGCGGGTGTGACCAGCGGCAGCGCTCCCGGCATGAACCTCGACGCCCTTCCGCCCCTGCGACCCACCCAGCTGCTGCTCACCCTCAAGAATCACATGTTTGACCCCGTCCGCATCACCTTGGCCACCCCGTCCGTGACCCCGGGCCGCGTGGCCTCCAAGGTCACCATTCTCTGTCCGCAGTTCGACATCGGCGCCAACAGCGACGTGTGGGACGAGGCCCTGCAGGGCAATACCACTGCAGCTGGTGCAGCTGCAGCAGGTGGTGGTACCGGCAGCAATGCAACAGCCGACCAACGCTCCTCCCGCTCCGGTGCCGCACCCGCCACAGCCACCACGGCCGCACCCGGGGGTCACCTCGGGATGTTCGAGAAGGTCGCCGAGGCCGGCAAAGTGTGGGACAAGGGCCGCAACTGGACGACCGTGGTGCTAGAGGTGGTACCGGGGACTTTGCCGTCCGGCAGTAGCGGTGTGACCCTGCAATCCAGGGATCAGGCCCCGCGCACAACACATAGCAAAACTACGGGCAATGACAGCGACAGCGACAGCGACACCAGCAGTTTTGGCGGACAGGCACCAGATTGGACTGGCCAGGCGGCGGAGATGCAGCAGCAGCAACAGCAGCAGCAACAGCAACAGCTCCAACCAGACGAGGATGTCCTCGAGATCCCGGTGTTCGTGCGCATGGAGTGGGATTCGGAGAACCAGATCGATCGGCCCGGCGTCAGTGCCGCGGGCGAGATGGTCAAGAGGGAGTTGGCGTATTGGATGGTGCTCGGGGTGGGGAGGATTGATCCGAGTGTTTTGAGTTGATTTTGATGATGAGTGTGGGTAGGTGTAGATATACTATACTACCGTTGATTGAGCATCACTTGGATTCGGTAGTAGGGAAGATGAATCAAGACTTCACATTACTTTACGTCCCACTCTACTCAGTATGTAAGAATTATCATCCTGTGTAGGAGTGTGCAGTACAAACATCCATACATCCACTAATCGCCTGGAAATATATCCCGCCGCGAACTATTCCTCCTAAAGTACAGCACACCACCCCCCACAAAACAAAACAATGCCCCCTCCCCTCCCCCACCCCCCCAAAAGTCTTATCATCACAAATGAACGCAATAACCATCCACCCACACCACTCCATCCAAAATAACCGGTACTCGCCCAGTCCACACCCAGACCCAGTATACAACGGCGGGGACCCAAAGAAAACCCAAGCGGACCGAAGAAACCAGCCACAGCCAGCCAACGGGAAACATCTTTACCGCACATGCACATACAGAGCTGCGCACAGCACACACACAGCACACAAAGGAGTAATCCAGAAATGCAGTCTACAGCACTTACCCTCCAGCTCGACCCAACCACCAACTAAACACCAATGTTGGTTGGGGGCTTGGGCCGGATCTCAGGTTGGGGTTGGGAGTTCACCGAACCGAATCGGACCGGACTCGGGGATATAAGTTCCGTCTTTGCTATTTCGGTGTTTTTACTGTGGGGGTTGGGGTTCTTCCCTAGATATTTATAGTATACTGGAGGAATAGGAGTGGGTGTATAGAAAAGTAGAATATCCGGGTAGTTATATTATTATTAGGATTAGGGCTGATGTTACTGGGAGGGTTAAAAAATGAGGTCTGGGGGTTCTTCTTCAGATATTTATATTATACTCATAGGGGTGAGGGTATGAAGGTGGAAGTAGAATGTTTAGATATTTATACTATTATTATAGTTAGGGCTGAGGTTACTGGGGAGGTTGAAAGAAAGGGGGGTCTGGAGGTTCTCTTCCAGATATTTATATTATAAAATATGTATAAGGGTGAGGGTATGGGGAAGGGGAAGTGGAGTGGGATGTCCAGGTAGTTATGTTGTTGTTGGAATCAGGGCTAAGGTTGCTGGGGAGGTTGAGAGAAAGGGGGGTCTGGGGGTTCTCCCCCAGATATGTTTATTATAAAGTGTACATAGGAGTGGGTATATGGAGAAGTGGAAGTGGGATGTTTAGATAGTTATATTATTGTTGGATTTGGGATTGAGGTTACTGGGGAGGCTGAAAGAAAGGGGGGTCTGGTGGTTCTCCCCCAGATACGTATACTGGAGGAATAGGAGTGAGTGTATGGGGGGAAGTGGAAGTGGAAGTACTAGGTAGAAGGATGATCGATCTTTATGTGAAGATTGAAGATTCCTCCAATCTAGATAAAAAAGCTTCCCGATTGGTTGGCATTTGGGCAATTGGGAATTGGCATTTGGCATGGAACCGCCGGCTGGTTAGGAGAGTTGGAGTTTGAAGTAATGTTTCGTTTTTTAGAAAGATCTTTTAAAAGTTGTCCTCACAACAACACAGCCATCATATTTGAATTCCCTGTTAATCCTGATTTTCCCAGACCAGATTCTTTAAAACAACATGTTGGTTTCTTTTTTCATAAAGGGGTTTGGAAAAAAAGAAGATGCATTATGGAAAAAAGAATTTCGCGGTCTAGTAGTCAGAGGCACCACCCTGGGGGAACTCGAAGACAACAGCACGGCCGGTCAACCGACGGTAGACCTCGCCGTAGGCGTCGAGGCGGTGGTCAACACCACCACGCTCCTTCTCGTCAAGGATGACCTTGAGGGTCTTGGAGCCATCCTCCTTGGTGCGGATGCGCTTGCCGACAATCTCGACGGGGTAGACGAGGTCGCTGAGGACGGCGTCGTGGACGGCGGTCAGAGTGCGGGAACGAGGGCGCTTCTGCTTCTGGGTGGTGCGGGAGTTGACGGAGCGCTTGGGGCGGGGCAGGATGCGGCGCTGAGCAACGAAGAGGACGTGGCGGTCGGAGAACTTCTTCTCGAGCTCACGGGTCAGGCTGGAGGCGGCTGTTAGTTGGGTTGTTCTGGTGTTTCGTGACCACGCAATCCCGGGTGTTGACGAGAGAACAGGACATCATCATATACTCGAACGCGCACTGGGCACATCCGAATCGCTAGATGAAGCGTGGGCAAAGACAAAGGAAGGATATCCCATACCGCTGCTGGATCTTGTGGAAGCCCTGGAGAAGAGGGACAGGGACGAAGATGATGACGGCCTTCTTGCCGTGACCAACCTCAACCTGCAAAATTCACGAAAGAAATCGTCAATACCAGATTGCAGAGAGAGAGAGAGAGAGCAACATCGCAGAAAAGAGCAAAGCAAGCATTCGCGATATCCAGCGCAGCAGATTAGTCGATCCGGTCGTCCGCGATGTCTTGTTCCGACTTTCCCATGTTAAGTCGATGTGCTCCCCATTTCGAAATTTCCAATGTGGGAGGAACAGAGATCCGCAGAACACATCCAATTCATAGTAAAATCGGCGTGTTGGGTGTTGTGTTTCGTAGTCCTTGTTCTTTATGCCGTATCTCCGCATTCCGCACACACGCACACACAGTTCGGTTTTCCACCCCATTGTTGACGAAACAGAAAAAAATTTCCTCCTCTTCCGGACATGGCGACGACGACGGACTGGAACAATTGCTGATCTGCTGGCGGATACCACAAAGCGCTTGTAAGATCACACAAAGACAGTCCTTACCTCACGGGCAGAGACGAACTGCAGGGGCCGAAGGGTGGCCTTCAGGTCCTGTGTGTTGCTCTCGAGGTCGAAAAGAGCACCGGCGATCGCGGTCTCCAGCTCGGAGGGGTTCTGCCTCGAGGGCGAGTTAAGGGCGATCTTGTTGATGGCAGCCATTGTTGCAGACGAGCGACGGGTTGCTGGCTGTGCTGCTAGGAGGAGAGGTGGTTGCTGCCTTCCTTGTCGTGAGGTTGGTGGTTGAAATCGAAGATACCGGGCAAGCAGCGACCCAATTTGCGCTTGGGTCGGCTGTGGGATCGGAGGCTCGGCGCTCTCGCTTAGCCGGCCGCCTTATTCCACATCCGGTCTAGTTAGGGGTGGCCCGGTCCCGTGATCTGTCTCGCCCTTCCCATCCTGTCTTCCCCGCCAACTTATCGCTATCGCTGTCCTATCGCTATTGCTTATCTAGTGTCTCTGCAGTATCCATCACAGACTAAAGATAGATAGATATAGATCCCATACGCCTTGGACTATGGCTTGGCTATGGTTTAGCTCGATTCACAGTTCGTTAGGATACACGGCTGGTATTTCCGGTCGATTGATCACTTTCACCCTAACCCTAATCCGCCCTTATTCTCTCATCTGTACAACAACATCCCCCATCATGCCCTCGTCACTCTCTGACGCAACAGTACAAAACAATAAGCTGAGAAAAACAACCGTTGGTAGCGCATCCATCAACACGAATAAACTCTTCAGACGCTGCAAGGAACGCGGGCGCACACCGTAGAACCAGCCCTCCCAGAGCGGTCGCTGTTACCACCGCCATAGGATGAACACATTAATCTGTAATCAACCTGATATTGTATCGGAAAAGCAAAATAGTCAAGCAAGAGACGAACAAAGGCAAATCGCAGGACGCCCATAAAAAAAGCAATCTGGTATCAGCATGCACACCCTTCCTTGGCCGTCGCCGCGCCGCGCTCTCCCAGGTTGACCCGCGAGTCCTCGGCCGGGCGACCACCGCTCAGGCTGGTCTGTCCAGTGCCGGCGCCGGCACCGCGGCCGCTCTTTAAGCTGCTCTCCGGGATCGCATTGGCGATGGCAGTGAAGACATCGACCACGTTGTGACCGGTCTTGGCACTGGTTTCGAAGAACAATAGGCCTTCGTCCTCCGCGTAGGCGCTAGCCTCCCGGGTCGGCACCTTTCGAGCGTCTCCGTTCGAGACATCTGGTTCCTCCTGGGTTTCCTCGGTGGCTTCGTCCCCGTCGGCGGGGGATGGCTCGTGTTCCCCCTCGGCCTGCGCCTCGCCAGCCGCCTCGTTCGCGTCATTTGTCAAGTCCAGCTTGTTGCCGACGAGGGCGATGACAATGCCGGGGCTAGCCTGTCGTTGAAGCTCCGCCACCCAGTGCTTAGCCTTGGTGAGTGAGGACGGCTTGGTGACATCGTAAACCACCAAAGCCGCCTGGGCGTTACGGTAGTACATGGGCGCAAGCGAGGCGAACCGCTCCTGACCAGCGGTATCCCAGATCTCGAATTTGATCGTCCGCGTCGGAAGGGAGCATTTTTGGGTCAGAAAGGCCGCTGAAACCGAGAAGAATCCCATGACATCAGCTTCCGGTGACACCGCGGGGAGGCTGTTCGGGGGTGAGGGGGGCATCGCCACACGTCGGATGCTTACCTCCAATTGTTGGCTCCTTGTTCTCTTGAAAGTCATTGTTGACAAATCGCAGCACCAATGACGACTGTCAAGCCCGAAAACGATTCATACCGATCCATTGTCAGTCCCGGAGTCACTTTTTTCTCGTCTCACGAACGGAGAACAGGAGGATGGCGGAAACTGCCGAGGTCGCTCATACCTTTCCAACCGCCGCTTCTCCCAAAAGTACCAGCTTGACGCTGCTGCTCGGTTTCGCGGTATTGGCGCCGGTTGACTCAGACATGGCTGGAGAAGAGCCCAACGGGTTTCAGAATTTGGGGAATTTCAAAATCAGGTCGTCGTGCAGAATAGGCTAACAGCCACGGTGGTTTATCGATCGTTGAGGGCCGGATTTCTGCTCGCGAGGGGCGGCTCAGGCCGGCAATACAGATGGCGAAAAGGTTCGGAAGGAGGTAGCCTAAACCGACGACGTAAGCAGAAAAACACGAGGTGAACTGGGAGCCAACTTCAAACAGGGGTGTTTAGATGAGGGGGGGGGGGCGAACACAAGACATGAAGGACCAAGTGCTAAGTGACAGAAAAAAAAGCCGACAAATAGGATAGACGGATAGAACGTACCGGGAGAGAGAAGATGAAATGGCGGTAAAGAAGGGCAGCGATGCGAGAGGAGGTAAGAGGAGGTAAGGTAGAGTGACGACGACAAGAGAGAGACAGAGACCAGACGAGAGATGCTAACCGCCCATGTCGATACCCAGTGAGGCGGAGGTCCGAGTAGATGAATTGACGGCGCGATGCCCAACTCGGTTTAGCTTACCCCGACAGTCACGGGATGTTCCCGCTTCTCCGAAAGAGGGCTAGACTGTCCAGTGTTCAGGCAGGCAGTGGTACCTGAGGCGTAGACTAACTACGTCGTCTGCATCATTGGCGAGGAAATGCGGTGTAGTTTAAATTTCACCCAAACCTGACCAAGAAATTCAGACTGAACAAAATTCGAGGAAAAAAAAAAAAAAAAAAAGAGTCAGTGGCTTTTCGGGTGACAGCAGACACGCACGTACGGGAAATGGGGTAAAAGAGGGGCTTAAAGGTGTCGTCAATTGATTGTACCTACCTAACCAACCGATAATCTGGCGGCCCTGGGCTGAGTACATCCTGTACAATATACAAAATGTGCTTGCTGTATGTACTGTACATACCTACTCCGGACTAGCTAGCTAGGGCTTCGTCAATTATTTTTTTTCCTTTGCTCCGTCTTCCCCGAGAGAAAGAAACGTCCTGCACACACACCCATTAGTCAGGACTCAGACTTCAGGACTTCACGACCATCGCCCTCTTTCGGCCTGGCCTGCAAGCACCTGCCTAGATACCTGTCCCATTCCGCCGCCTGTCCATACCCATCGACGGTGTCAATGCAGATTGTGTCTTCCTTTTCAGGCCTCATCCTGGCGGTAAAGGCGATAGATCAACTTTTCTGGTGATCAAAGACCTCAAAAGTACATCAAAATCCTCTCATTGGGCGACAAGCGATCTAGCCCAACCCAGCAACCTCAAAGCAACTAAGAAAGTAGCAGCTAGGTTCTAAGGCAAGCCGACTCTACGTCGAAAGCACGAGGGAACCAACAGTGTCCGATAACATGCCATGGAATCCGAGCATGACGTGCCAAAAGAGGGTCCTCCCTCCCTCGCCCCCACCACCCCCTTCTTCCTCCCTCACTTCCTCCAACGGTCAGAATCGCCTGTCAGCCTGTTAAGTTGGAGAGAAACATTTCCCCAGTGGCAGCAACCCCGGTGCTGTCATCAAGCCGACGTTGCACAACGTGATTTGCGCAGGATTCGGTGGCTGCCCAAAAAAGAAGCACATGCAAGCCTGCGCTCGAACTTCCTGATTCTCGACCAGGGATCCACCCAGATAATGCTTAGGGCCGGCAAATCACGTTGAAGATGCTCTGTGCTCTCCCGTCAAGCCAACCCTGGGGCAATCGCCGCTTAATGGATTGCAGTCCAGCCTGCCTAGTGCGAGGTTATTCCTGAAGCTTTCAAGCTGGCATGCAAGACCAGACTCCCAAACTGGAGAGTGGAGGAGGCAAAGAACTGGTCAAGGGCAACGAAATGATCACTATTGTCGAGGAAATGCTTCGCTATGCCTGGCATAGCATACATACATCCGCGCAAATCATGAAAAAACCCGCACACTGCAACAAAAGGAGACGAAATCCACTGAGGAAATGTATTCTGTAAAATGAGACGAAATAACAATAAAAGGTAAGTGACCGCGAGGTCGGAGGTTCTAGTCTGTCTTGGTATCAATCCATGTATCCCACTGCACAAAAGGAAAAGTCAAAGCACAATAACCCAGTCCGTCTATAAGAAACGCCGATTCTAGAGTAGCCAAAATGAAACACCCGAGTAAAAGAAACAGATGGCTTTTAATGAAACAGATCATGGACCGGAGGTCGTGTCGGAAAATTAAAAAGGGTGTATGCGTCAAATGAAGAGTCGATCCAAGAAGAAGAAAGGTAGCCGGTGTCAGTCCATGATCGAGGTGATGGTGGAAAGGACAAGGACATGATTAGGAACCGAGTCGAATATGCCGAAAACAGAGGTGGCCAACGAAGAGCGTAAGAAAATCAGGTAGATAGTGATACAGAAACTGAACTGGGTGGTCAGTTCTGGATCCAGGCCAATGCGCAGACGGGGTGCACAATACTTACAGGTTCGACTTCATAGCAGTCACGTTAAAACTCCAGGGGCCCTGCACCAGGTGCAAGATAACCACAAGTAACTTTTTCGCTCGAGAGATCAATAGGATAGCAGATTGTGGTTGGCAGATGTCCTCCAGGGATTCATCGAGTCGAAGGGGGTGGCGGCGGTGCACCGGGCTTCTTGACCCCCGTGGTGTCATAAGCTCCGCGTCCCATGTTGAAGGCTGAGAGATCCTTAGGTATCATAGCCGATTCTGCGAAGACAGCCATGGTCAGAGAGGTCAAGGTTGGTCTTGTGAGATGGTAGAGGCAAGAGAGGCAGGAGGGTGGAAGTGGATGGGAAGAGAGAAAGTAGATCTTGGGGTTGAAGGGAGTACTCACGGAAGCTTAAATAAAGGACAGGTCTGGCTCTCCCGGAGGCCAGATTAATTTCAGAAAATGTCGAAGGCGAAAATTAAAATAGTTGAAAATAAAATAATAGGACAATCCAATTAATAGGGTGACTGTGCGTTTGTTGATAGATCGCCTAGCGAGGTACCCAAGATTCCCGGCAACAGGCGGTAATGATGCAGAGGACGGATGATGCAGCTGCAGGTGAGATCGGAAGAGCAATCCTTATTAAGAGGGATCACAGGTCTGACGCTCGAGACAGGGTGATGTAGCGAGGAGAGGTAGATCTGTAGGGCAGGAATGCGACTTCAAGGTACCAAAGAAAATGGGCTTGTAAGAATGAGGAAAGGATGTGGAGTCCCTCAGTCCCAGTCGACAGGTCGTTTTTGCTGGGTTTCTTCGAGCCCGGTGGCTAGGCCGTGGTACTTTGCTTTCCTTTCGAGAAAATCTGCGGTCTTTGTTGCTTTTTTCGCCGATAGATATGTCGAGATCGTAGCAAACCCGCGGTAAACCACGCAGGGACGTGCTGGTGAATTATTGGAGATCAAGCGCGATCTGATCAAGAGCCGACAACCAAGGAAACGGAGCGACTAATGCAGCCCGCAAGGAGGTAATCCTGGAAAGGAGGTGCCACGGAAGTGAACTCCGTCTAATCCGGTAACGAAAAAGAAAACAAATGCGAGACTGGACGTATCGCAAGGGAGGATGGAACGCGGCCTGGTAGGTAACGTCACGGAGAGAGGCAGGTCGGGATAAGAACCGAAGGCGCGAGGGAATGGGCGAAAGTACGTAGGGAGGCGGATGAAGGAGAAGGAGGAGGAGGTCCTGGCTGTAGATAGGAAGAAGTTCAAGAAGGGCGAGATCAATTGAATGGCCAGGCAGGGAATGGAGAAGGATGAATTGAAGAATTTAACCAAGTAGAGAGTTGAAGGGGCTCCATCACTTTGATATATACCGGTAAGTACCTCGCTTTATTCTTCTTCATTCTACTGCCATTGCAATTTTTTTGATTATTTTAATTTACTAAAATGGGTTATTCTTTTTAAGATTGGGGAGGATCTGACCAGACAGTCAACTGAAAACTGAAAAAGAAAAGCTTAAAAAATAGAATATTAAATCAGAGAAATCAGAAAAAAAGACGGACTGAGAACCACTGAAGAATTTCAAAAATAAAAAAGCAAAACAAAACAGACAAGAGATGAGATAAAGTGGCAGCAGCAGCAGGACCCAAAAGAAAAAGAAACGAAAAGAGAAAAAAAACATAAAATAAAACCAAACAAAAATAGTAAGTACGGAGTAGTAAGAAAAAGGTACCATACCCCAGCTGACGGGGCCAGAAAAGGCCAGAATTATCGGAGGAATAACAGTAACGATAATGAGTTAGTTGGATGGATTTAGTTAAGAAGAAAGAGAAAAGGGAAAAACTAGTAAGAATAATCAATTCGCAAAACATAATACAGACCCAGCACTAAGGTCAGAAGCAGCTCTGTTTACTGTCGAGCGTACAGTACATAGTACCGTACATACCTACTGTACATAGCTAGGTCAGCGGCTCTCCCGTCCCGAAGCTGTGGATGCGAAACCATGAGTCTTCCCCTCCTATTGCTTTTCCTTTCCCCCTTTCTTTTCCATTTCTTAGGGGTTTCGCTGCGTCCTCCCCCCTTCAAGTTGCCAACGTTCCGAATGGCTCTTGTGTCGCCATCCTTTCTGCTGCTGCTTCTTGTTGTGCCTGAGTAGTTCATGCTTACGGAGTACACCCGATGATTCAATCCCTAATCCATGATCAATGTTTCGTGGACATGAGTCAGAAAATCCCGATGATGGCTGATTCCAAACACGGGGGTTCATTTCGGAAATTGGAAGGCCATACATCACCCTTAGGACGAAAAGAAAGACCAAAAGGGCACATCTGATCTGTAACAGCAATCTTCATCTTCATCATCATCATCCATATAATCCGAGGTTCCAGAATCCGAGTCAATCGCAACCGGGTATCAATCAGTCATGGTTCTCGTTGGCCATCTGTTAGTTCGGTCGTAAGGGAATGGATGGACTGAATGGATCTTGGGCCGTCATGAGACATCAAAGTACTCCGTACAGTACCTTAGAAAGAGGAATAGTATCGGGGATCTAGCCACACCCACCATCGTCATTGCGGCGACCACCGCACCTGTTCTGGTAAAAGCGAAGAAAAGCCAGAAAAATTCGACTCCACCCAGAATTGCACCCTTTGAACCTATCTACCATCACCACAGAAGCTAGGGGAGAAGGAACCGACTTCTCGGGCAAGTTTGGTGCATGTGAGTGGAGACGACAGCCGCTCACAGGAACCCGCGGATGGATCCGCTGGGGGCTTGTCTTCATGGTCGCTCGCGTGGTGTTTTGGGGTGGGTGGGAAGAAGTGGGAATCAGGGGCCCCTGGAAACTGGATGAATGGTAACGATCATGGCAAATGCCATATCGATCCATCATCCATGTTGATTATTCCCGTGTCTTTCAGCATGTTCGCTTGTTGATTGATTGAACGTCTCGTCAAGATCGTCCCATTGACTTTTATTTCCTTTTCTCTTGATCCTTGGCTTGATTTATTTTCCGTCATCGATGAGGCCTAAAATTTCGGACTGGGGCTATCATTTGCCATCGTTTGGTTGCTAACAAAATAGAGCCGATTAGTTAGGCGGTGTTCTGGTCGGCTGCTTTCCCCCAACGCGCTAGACGCACCCTGGGAAGGGCCCGGAGTAGTACCTGCATAGGCGCCCCATTGTACAATCACGATCATCCCGACTTGATCGAGCAGCAAACTGGCACAAACAATCATTGGATAATGCGCTTGCTTGCTTGCTTGATACCTTGTAGCCAGGTACTAGGTAAGGTACATTAAGCCAGCCTATCATCTTAGCGAGCTTGACTTTCCACTTTGGTCACCTACAGTTTGCCGTAGTCCTTCGATGCGACGACGCAGGGAGAAGGGGTGCCGAGGGGCATGCATGAGGTAAGCAACCACAGCAGGCCGCAGCCTCCGGACACTTTTACTACTGTACTGCTAAGTCGGCCACCTTATGGGGAAGAAGAGGGTCTGCTCTCGCCTGGATCAGGTCTCAGAACCAATCCGAGAGCTCCCCGTTGGCTGGTCAGGTATCTTAGGTACAGTAGGTAGGCACCTAGTCGCCTGGCTAGAGAGTTTCGGGAGACTACTATGGCGAGCAAAATCACTGTTTAGTGTTTATTGATTCGATCCCCTTCCTCGGCTGGCCCACCAGTCTCCTGATTTGATTCATGTCAGCCACAGGAGGGATGATGGGATGGGTGGTTCGTTTGTCTGAGACTAAACAGACTAGACTAGGACAGGTCAACTCGGCGCCTTTTGAGCCACATCATTTTTCTCCCCTACCATACTCCGTGTACACGTTAACTTCGTTTCAAACCCTCTCGCTTCCCGTTTTATCTCTTTTCAAGTGATACCTCGATTGTCGGTCTCGACCCTGGATTCCAGAACCTCTCTTTCCCTTCTAGCCCTCCGGGTTCGGCCATCTTTTTTTCTCTTTTGGTGGATATTTCTGAGCTGGTGGTCACCGGGGAAATCGGACGGGCTGAAAGGGGGCAGTGGGGCCCTCTAATAACGATCATTGATCCGGCAAATCCACCGCTACCCGTCTCCGTCATTACGTAGGCTAGTATTATTCTCGACCCAGACTAGACCCAGCCTGCATTCTTCTCGCGTGCTTCTAGTCCTTCTAGCGCCACTCCCCGCGAGCCCCCCCCCCCTCTCCCCGATGGGTCTTTCTACACAAACCGCCAGGCAAGCTCATCATCGTTCCTCATGAACTCCAAGGCAGGTCTAGAGGGAGACTAGTAACTCAGACAGTAGAAATTGATTGACACGGAGGGAATTCCCACAAGATTGTGTACCCGATGGGACCTTGGTGCAGCCCTGTGCGGGCTTTCTCAGCGGGTGACATACCCGGACACATGGAAGTCGTTTGTTTACCCACTACGACTAGTGACTAGGGTAGGTACTTACCACTTTAGGAAGACAAGGATGATACATCCTCATACTTACAGCACGATAGATTTGCAGTACGTATTCCATGTATGTATTCCTTCCATCGCATCTGTGACCGCCTTCCCAAGTCTTCGCATCCGTCCTTGGCAAATACGAGGATACCCAGTCGCTTGCACTCCGTATGACCTAAAATTACTCGAACCCCACACCGCCGCTAAGCTGCTGATGCCGCTGCCGCTTGCTGCCGCCGCTGCTGCTACTCATCCACTGCATACATCATTCTTACTTCTTGGGGAACCTCCCTGACACTCGCCACAATGGGGGCGCGGAGGGAGCCAAAGCGAATCAGAATTCTCTTTCTCCCGAATCGTGTGTCCGCTTGCCCGTACCCAGCAGGCGCCGCGTCTGCTTGTTGGTTCCGGAGATCCCAGCGGCTTCCGAGCCGCCGGCGTTTGAGAAGTTAACTCGACCTGGTGTTGTGTGCGTGTACGGAGTCGCATGGCGCCTAACTTATCTCTCTCCCTAAGATCCAGGGACCCCGCTGTAGCCAGTTAATGCAGAAAGTACCGTACGCTTCATCCCGAGCGTGTGGCAAGGATGATCCCTGTGAGAGTTGGCGCGAACGCGCGTGAACTAGCCTCATCCTCGATAGATGGATAGATCATCTTTCTATGTTTCGGGTGATTGACCAGCCACTATTGATCAACGCCTACATAGTATGTTTGACGGGGCCTAGACAGCCTTGCCTTTGAATTGAACTGAGAAAGTACAGTCGAGTTCTCTCTTTGGAACAGAGCAACCAATGATATGTATTGGTTGGCTTGTGTTGACTGATCGCTCGTGCTTTGTACCAAAGGTACTTTCTTGCCCTATGGTTGCGATAGCAATTGAATTTCAGTCTCAAACATCGGAGAGACACGCCAGTATATTTTGCATGTCACCCAATAGATTCGGTACATCGCATCTCGGCTAGCATCAAACCATGCCGCCGTCATTAGCAACAGCAGAGTCGGCAGACAGCTCCAGAGGACATGCGATCCGATCAACTGCCGTCCAATTTCTTCTGCGCGAGCATCAAACCTTACGGTAAATATTCAATTCAACTGACAGCCCAACCCACACCCACACCCACCCCCTTCAACTCTCAACTCTGACATATGAGTATGCCCAACGCCATCCCCGACGAGAACCCACCTACCCACCCACCCAACAGATGGGTTTCCCAAAGGCCAAAGCCGAAATTCCAGAAACCTTCTAGAAGGCCCATCCGGACGGTAACTTTGCCCCAAAGCCGCGGGCGAGTGGAAAACCATGGTTCCCTCCCGAGATTCGTCCCAGATTCAGTTCGTCCCAATTCCTACTGCATTAGGCGCAGTGCCTGGCCCTAAGCTCCTAGGTAGTAGGTACGGTTTTGTAAGGTACTTTACCTAGTGTATGGGGAGAGAGGGGCTCGGGGGGGCTGGTTGTGGTGGTGTTCAACGACAAACGTCATTGCATACACTACACCGAATCCCAAGCAAGTAACGTGGAATAGAAAATTACTAGGTTCTTCCTCACAACGGTCTGAGTTTCCCAAGGAAGGCAAGACCGAGTCCGACGGGAGTCGGTTGGGCTCCAGCTTTCGGATGGTGGTGGGCTTTTTGAGCTCTAGTTATGGGTGTCTGTCTGGTGGGTTTGGGTTTGTGTCTACCAAAAAAGACGGTCGTAATCCGCATACGGGTATTCCCGTACGGACTAGAATGACACTAGAAACTGGAAGGAAGGCCGCTAGATGCAGGAACCGTTGTGCAGTACAGAACTGGACTCCGTAGTTAGACCGGTTAGGGGGGGGGGGTCCAACTTGGTTACTGTAGGTACCTAGTAGGCACTAGGCAGCACTGACTGCGGTAACTGGCTGTGAGAATTAAGACATTTGCAGCCCTGCCCTAAGGTCCTAGTGAGCAATCCCCCCCCCCCCGGAAGAGGCTTCAGGTAGATTGGAAATTTCCGCTTTCCGTCGGAGTGCGGACGTTGAGTTCGGCTCTTGCTGGGGGGGGGGGGGGGGGGGGGGGGGGGGGGGGTTCAAGGGTTGTTGATGAGGGCTGGATCGTTTGTAGCGAGTTTGGGGTATCCTGGGCCGCGCGCGGGTATCGGCTTGTTCGCTCTATGACTGAGGATCTTTGGAGGGTCTTGGTCACTGTTTACATTGCAATTGAAGGCGCGAGTCCGATGGATTGAATCTAGCTCCGACTCTGGAACGTGGGCATGTGACTGATTGATCTTCTGGAGTTGCGCTATCTTGAGTTGGTGCCTACTAAGTACTGTACCGGTAGTCTAATCTATTGAGTATTCTGTAGTGTTGTGTCTCTAGCCGCGCGGATCTACCTATCAACTCTCCGATCGCCTGTATGGATCCCCCTCCCCGATAGTCTTCTAATCTTGAAACGCGTCCAGCCTCATCCAGCATCATCAATAATATACTTGCTTTGCTGAGTACGTAGCTTGCTCGATGCAATTACTGAAAATTAGGCCCAATGCATAAAGTACGCGATGTGCGATACATCGAAGAAGTGTCGCGAATTGGGAAGTGGAATGATGGCAGGTCACTAGCTATGGAGCACTAGCCACACAACCTGCAAACTGTCAGGTATCCGTTGAAACAAGGTTGATCTGCCTGCTGTGTCTACTGAGCCAAAAAAAAAAAAGAAAAAGAAAAAGAAAAAGAAAGAAAGAGGAAAAAAAAGGAAAAGTTACTGTGGCCGCATGCAAGCTGCTGCGGCGTTCTCTGCCGCCCGCTCGGGGAATCTGTGTTCTGCAGCAGATCATCGAAGCAGAGAAAGAGGACATGTGTACCGGATGGGGTAAATAAAGCCATGGAAGATCGACCGATCTGCTGTGAAACCCCAAAGGTAAATAAAATAGGTAGGTAGTACATACGTTAGTTGGTAGTTTGGTAGTAGAAGAGGTCTGTTCGCCATTGGGAGGGAGCTACCTTGCAGAAGGCCAGGGGGCGCGGTGGTGGGATCGCGACCGATGCAGGGAGGATGATGGAATCGGTATGCTAGTAAGGTTTGGTCATACTGCAAAAGCAGCGATTGGGATTATCACAATCGGACTCTTAGGTGTGGGATGCTAGTTTGGTATGTCGCATGGATGGCGAACACCATGTTTTGGCGTCCGCTATCATCAGCATAGCACAGGACTCGTGCAAAAGTACCTCTTTGTTGATCTGATCTACCGGATCTATCGCCTTTGCTTTTGTCTCTGCCTGTCTCGCTCGATGGAAATGATGGATACGCGGACCTGATAGACACGTTCTCCTTCACAGTGCCAGAGCACCTGTCAATTGACGACAGTGCCAGGTAGATCCCTGGGAAATGTTTCCCGCTCATATCAAACAAAGGCCACCCTTCTTTCCTGCTCTGGACTTACGGCAGACTTGACCTAGTTTCAAGGATGAACCCATTTGGGCGAGATTGGAGGAGTAAATTTGCAATGGGGTTTGAGTTAGATTACTTAGATACGGTATCAGTCACTAAGTCCTCTGCTCGTTCGACACCCGACGGGGCAAGGATGTGTTCGCCTTCTCCCTTTCTGGGTGGATCAGGGGTCGTAAGACCGACGGTAATGATGAATCGATAACCCTACCTCCAAGAAATCCGCGGAATCACAGCCGGAGGGATTAGCGTCTCTGCAGTCACGGGATGGCGTTCTAGAAGAGGGAACTGATCGGTCGGCTCATTACGAACCGGTCTACATTGCCTGCCTGCCCTTCGATCTGGTCCTCAATTACGGGCACTTTCTTTGCTTTTGCTTTGCTTGGGTTTCTTCTTTTGCCCTCTGATCATCATTATCATTATCCATCAACAGCATCATTTCGATTCGCCCCCATTCCCCATTCCCCATTCCCCATTCCCCAATCCACCACACTACCTACCGAAATGTATCCTTCTTGCTTCCCCAGTCCAGACTAACGCATCCACCCGCCACACTGGAACCTCGACCCATTCCCTCCCTCCCTTTCCCCGTCCCGAGCCAGCCCCGATTTCAATGCCCGTTTTTGGGGGGTACCTTAGGGGTACTCTCTCTCTCGGAGACATATTGATGATGTGCCAAAAGATCGATCGGGATAGAGAAGACTTCGGAGTACGGTAGATGCACTGGCAATCCACTCACCATAGCTAGCTTACCGGTTATTTTAGTGCTGGAAATCATTTGATCTATTGAGTTGGTCGGTACTGTAGTTACAGTCCACTAACTAACCAGCACACTCGGCTTCTTGCTTCTGATCGCCGTTGTCTCCCTCCCCTTCCCTCCATTCCCCGGTCTTTCCCCTCCCCCTCCCCCTCCCCAGCCTCACAGCACACACAGACAGTAAAGAAAGCCCGCCGCCGCCCGGGTCTCCCCCGTTAGCCCGCTCCTGGAGGATCTACTGCGTTTCCCGGTTCGGGGAGATGATCTACGTGTTGCCCTCAGTGTCGGGCCGGCTTTTTTCTTTCTGGAATATAGCATCCACACAGCAGATGTAAATCACTTTTTCGGGAATGATGGGTCTCATGACGGGGAATTTCTCTTGTCCCCTTCCCGTACCGTGGGCAGCTCCAAAAGAGAGAAGAAGGGAGGGGGGGACAGCCACTGTTTACGCTATTCTCGGCTTGAAATTGTGATCTAGAGGGAATAGGGGGGCGAAGAACAAAGAAGAGGAAGATTCTGGAAGAGATGAATCTTTTACAGTGAAGCGTGGGCCCACGCTTGATGTCTGTCTTTCCTTTCATTGAAGATGGTTATGTTAGTGTGGTTTATGATGGATGAAAGGAAAAGCAAGATGCCTGGACCAACCCAGAACAGGTGGATGCTGGCTGGGCATGAGTCGAGTGGGTGATAACATTACATGTAAACCTCTACTCAACCCCAGCTAGCTCGATAGGTACTGTACTGTAGCCATGATACTGCGCCAATCCAATCCAACAAGCTGACTCGCCACAGGGTCTAATTACTGACTCAGTTCCTGGTCTTTTGAAAGGGTGTAACCCCTTAGGCTGAACTAACTAACCAACCCAGTACCCATTACCCATGTCTTTCCAACGGGGAACTTGCGTCTATCCATAGCTCTTGGAGCCTGCCACCTATTAGCCACAAAGAAAAACAACGAGTCCTTCCTCTGTCACTCTCTCTGGAAATATTCTAATCTGCCAGAAGCAATGCACAAGTTCTAGACTCTTTCCGGAGATCCAATTTGATCTTCCGCTGCAGGGTTCTCACTAACCAGTGGTCCAGGGGGTTTTACTGGTACAATAGCAGAGGGGAGAGGAGATGATGGCAATCGTGCAGATTTAGGTTTGGGTTACTTTTCTATCGAATGCATAACTTTACTGATACACACACACACACGCACGCACACACAAAGGTCGATGTACACATCAGTATATCAGGAGCAAGGGCCTCCAGTAGATCAATCTGTCAATTGAATCAGCGCCAGCGCCAGCGCCACAGGGGGCGTTCAGTAAATCGCGCAGCTCTCTCTGTCTTCCTGCTTACCGTCCCATCAACCATATCATTTCCTTCCCACGACTCAGTCCGACCCCGACGCAAGGGAGCGAATTGCGATGAGGAATTTTCACCACCTCATCTCTGCTGTGAGTGTTATCATGACTGGGTGGATTGATTTTCCAACCCAACGAGGCATATCCATATCTCTCTGTACCGATATCTCTCTACCGGTCTACGTACCTATCAATAAACCACGCATGCAATGGATCAAACAATCAATTCCCGCATTGCTTGGTTACCGGTAAGTTCCTCGATAAGAGAAGCTACAACATTCCTGACAGGTGGCCAGGGAGGGATGGCAAGATCGTGATGATCGCATTCCCGGTACGGTACCGATGGATCTACCGCGCTGTCTTCCCTTCACTACTCCGTACCGTAGATGTCTTTCCCCTTCCCCTACCGCGGTGGAGCTGGAGCTGGAGCTGGGATTTGCGTCTTTGCTTCTCTTTGCTTGTTTTTCTGTGCCTGTGGGCTGGCTACAGCCTGAATCTATCCGTACCCGTGATTTAGGCCGTAATGTCATTCGTCCGGATGGGAACTTCCCCGTTCCAATTCTTCCTTGTCACTGCAGCCAAACTCAGGGCTCCAGTTAGTAAGTAAGAGTCTCGGGGGGAAGTCCGGGTTCGATCGGTTTGTGGGAAGCTAGGATGCAGCACAGTTGTTTCCGTCGCGCGGCTGCTAGCTTCCCTGCCTAGGAAGTCACCTAGTTAAGTTACTACTAGCTACCCACCTACCCTGTTGATGGGAGGTCCGTTCGATGGTTCGGGCTGTGTTCGTCCCGGTCCGATTTTGCTTTTTCTCTTTTGCTTAAAAATTGGTCCGGGTTACGGGTGATACTTCAGATGCAGATACTGGAGGTGCAGGTGTTTGAGAGGTGGTGTGGTGCGGTGGTTGTCTTAGGGCAAGGTTACTAGATACATAGTTTGTTGTGTTGGGAGAAGGGCTGAGCTCTTGACTGATTTGCGAGGTACAGTGTGATGCTTACATCCTGGATTTGCTTTTCTGGTGTGCTTTTTTGGGGAGGGGGAAGGGGAACGCCAGCAGGGGGTAGGGCAGTTTGACAGGCGTTTGGTTTCGTGAACTGTTAACTGCCTACGGAGTACCTAGGAAGCCGTTGCTTGAGTCAGGGTCTCAGTGGTTGCTTGTACAGTAACTTAACTTATTGGCCAGGCCAGGGTTACAGTAGTTAGTGCTCATGGGGATGGGAGGGTACGGAAAGCTAGTTCGGTTTGTCTGGCAAGTTACATTGCTTTAACTAGTATTCTACCTAGGCCTGCTTACAATCCCTGCGTGGCTGCTAGTGTAGATCGGGTATGGTCCGGGAGGTGAGAGGTCTAGACAGCCTGAGCCTAACTTACCCCCCGTTTTATGAAGCCAGCGGGCAGTGCTGGAGCACTACAAATTCCAGGTTACCTGTTGAGACATGTGGAAAATAGTCTGACTTGGTTGTTCCGCTGCATCTTCTAACATTACATGGATGTCGTGGGTGTTTGTTGCCTCTGTCTTTGGCGACGTGATGTATCCGTCTCCTTTCGCGTTCCTTACTGTCTCAGACACAGCTCGCGTTCGCTTCCAAATACCATGCCTGGAAAGGATCCTGGCTGGTGCTCTGCGGCTTGAAGACCCTGTCTTGCTTGCTGGAATTGGGTGTCTTGAATAATTCCAGGTAATGGAGTTGATGGTTTGGGTTTCCATGGGTCCAGGCAGGTGTGCTGCTCATGGCTACGGTAAGTCAGGGGAGGGAGGGATTGGACTTCAATGTCTCAATTGAGCTGAAACAATTATAAGCATCATCATCATTAAGTGATAGGTCATGGCGATTTCGTTCCTCCCTCATGTTCATCGATCCATCACGGCAAAGAAGATCACGAGTTGGTGTTCGTGCCGTACTTCTCAACACATCCATGTGCCATCTCGTACTGCAAGAATTCAAACCCACGAGCGTCAGCCTCCCATGTTCCCTCCATCGTTCAAGGCAGTGGGAGACAGTTTCACTCACCTGTTCATCGGTCTGGCAAATCAACACCCGCGGTCCCCTGGATCCACCAGCCTTTGAAACATCCACCACCGTCTGGCCCTCGCCCGGGCCCTTGTCGTTGGACGCCTCGTCGATAGCGAAACCGAGACACTGGCATCGCTCGATCACCGCCTTCCGCAGGAGAGCGCTCTTCTCGCCAATGCCTCCCGCAAACACGAGGGCGTCGACCTTGCCGCCCAGCTTCAGGTAGTAATTCCCGATGTAGCCGAGGATACGGTCTACGATGATATCGAACGCGAGCTTGTGGCTGGGGCTCGGGGGGTTCTCGACGGCGATCTGGGAGAAGTCGGTGGTGCCCGTCAGGGCCTTCCACCCGGATTTCTTGTTGAGGATTTCTTCGGCCTAGGCGAGGGGGGTCAGCTGCGCTGCGCTACACTTTGAGCAGTGCCCAAAGGACATCCATACCGTGCTGATGTGCATTTCTTTGGTGCTGGCCGGGCTCAATTTGCCTGCTTCGCTGGTGTAGTGGAATACGAGTCTGGTCACATTGTCTCCTTAGCCTTGTTCTTTGCCCCAAAAAAGTTGCTAGGGTTCTCCCTTACGATGGATCGATATCTCCGCTTCGCGTCGCTCCCGGTAGTCCCGCCAGAGGAGTCAAGCCCATCCTGTACACAAAGATTAGTGTCTAACTTCAACCGACGATCAAACTGCAAGCGAGGCATCTCCCTTACGTGGTATCGACCGATTTGCCATCCTTGATTGCACACATCGAAGCGCCGCTTCCGACATGCATCGCGATCACGCTGGTTTGCTCCACGGGCTTGTTGAGGAATTCCGCCACTGATCGCAGGATATACGAGTAGCTGATGCCATGGAAGCCATACTTCCGGAGACCCTTGGATTTAGCGACTTCCGGATCGATGGGGTACGTGCGCACGTGCTCGGGGATCGTCTGGTGGAATGCCGAGTCGAAGAACGTGATGCTTTTCACGTCGGGAATCTCGGTCCGGCAGTGACGGATGATTTCCAGGGCTGAGAAGTTGTGTCTGTATTCCATTGTGTAAGTCTGGACGGTAGGAACACCAATATCGCACATCAGGCCGGGGGGGGGGGGGGGGGGCGGGTGGAGTCTAAAAAACATACAAAGGAGCCAGATCCTCCAATTTCTCCAAATGGTGATAGGTCTCGTCGGTGATCACCACGGAGGAGTCGTAGTCACCCCCGTGGACGACGCGGTGGCAGATGTAGGCCAGATCGTCCTTGCTGCCGACTTCCGACAGTTCCGGGTCGGAGACGCAGCGGTCGAGGAGGAACTTGAAGGCGTCTTGCGGGGTTCCGATGCTTTCCTTGATCTCCTCGGTGTGATTCTTCTCGCCGCAGGTGTACTTGAGCTTGGCGGGTGGGGCGGTGATGCCGGAGACCTGCGCGGTCGCGATCACCTTGGGGTGCTGCTCGAAGGTATAGAAGGTGAGTTTGACCGAGGAGGAGCCGGCATTGACGGAGAGGATGGACTTGCGGGGCATGGTGAGGGGAATTAAATAAATTATAAGTGTTGAGTAGGTAGTGAGAAGTGAGAGGGGAAGGGAGGGGATTTTGGTAGGCGGGGTATGTATGTACAAGATGCAAGGAGATAGATCTCTATGTAGCAGTTCGAAGAGTCCGTCAATTTTCCTGGCTAGGCCGGCCCTATAGTTATATGTGACTGTCTAATAATCGAAATCTCGGAGTTGCATTGCCGTATGGGTCCAGTTGCATGTGTGATCTTGCAGGTGGGCAGAGCAGTTCTTGGAAGTTGTTCATAGCTCTGGAAGATTGGTGGGGAGAAAGATAGCGAAAGTGGTTGAAAGTGGTTGGGTGATGTCAGAGACCCTTCACCAGGTGACGTAGCGGGAAGCCAAAAAAAAAATAGCAGGTCGAGTCGGACAGGATACAATGTCAAGTTTGTCAACACCGGGCTTATTTCAAGCTGCATCTCCCCTCTCCCTTAACCTGGTGGCCTGATATCTTTCTCGTGCTTTGCCTGTCTTTGTCTAATCATTTACCCTGCTGTCCTCCACGTGGGATTTATCCAATCCTCGCGTATACTTCTACTACTCGCTTCCTACTTTCTCCGTTACCTTATCGCGATAAGCCCAGCCTACTCCCCAAATACACCCACGGGATACAGTATCAGCCCATCATGCCGGGAGAAGTCATCGATCGGCCGAATCCCAAGCCGGAACCATCCCACATCCCTGATCTCGTCGAACAATTGCAAGTCCAACTCCAGACAACTAAGCTAGAGGAATCAGACTACAATGCTTTGCAGAAGTATCGTCGTGCGGCGGCGTACATCGCTGCTGGTAAGCCAGCCAGCCAATCCATCACCACCATTGTCACACAAACATAAAACTAATGGCCGAATGTGTTTACAGCGATGATCTTCCTTCAGGATAACGTGCTGCTGAAACGTGGATTAAAGCATGAGGACATCAAGCCTCGACTCCTGGGTGAGTTTACCCTCATACCGGTTCCGCCGGTTCCGTTCCAGAACCACAGCAGCAGCAACAGCAACAGCAGCTCATACTTCTTCCGCAGGGCACTGGGGTACATGTCCCGGGTTGATCCTGGTGTACTCACATCTGAACTACCTGGTCCGGAAGCAGGATTTGAATATGCTCTACGTGGTTGGACCAGGCCACGGCGCTCCGGCTCTGCTAGCCTCCCTCTGGCTGGAGGGCTCATTGGGCAAATTCTACCCCGAATATTCGCGCAACATGGACGGTCTCCGTCAACTCATCTCGACCTTCAGCACGAGTGCTGGACTTCCTAGGTAACGAGAACGACTTGCTTGCGGTTGAGGTTTGCTCCTGGTAGACATGTTGCTGACCTCCTTTTCTTCCCTTCCAACAGCCATATCAATGCAGAAACTCCCGGTGCGATTCATGAGGGTGGTGAACTGGGTTATGCCCTGGCTGTCTCGTTCGGTGCGGTCATGGATAACCCGGATCTTATTGTCACCTGTGTGGTTGGTGATGGAGAAGCGGAAACCGGTCCGACTGCCACGTAAGTCCATTCCATCCGGTGGTCGTCGTCCGTTGGTTGGCATATGCTGATGCTGATTCTGATGATGTTTCAAGCTCGTGGCATGCCATCAAGTACATTGACCCCGCTGAGTCGGGCGCCGTCTTACCCATCCTCCACGTCAACGGATTCAAGATTAGCGAGCGCACCATCTTCGGGTGCATGGACAACAAGGAACTCACCACTCTTTTCACGGGCTACGGCTACCAAGTCCGCATTGTTGAGAACCTGGAGGATATTGACACCGACCTTCACAACTCCATGGCGTGGGCGGTTGATGAGATCCACAAGATCCAGAAGGCTGCACGTTCGGGCAAGCCAATCATGAAGCCTCGTTGGCCGATGCTTGTGCTGCGCACACCAAAGGTAGGTTCTTATGCAGCCAAACTTCTGATAATCGGGGAAAGCTAATTTGTAATATCGAAGGGCTGGTCTGGACCCAAGGAGCTTCATGGAACGTTCATCGAAGGTTCATTCCATTCGCACCAGGTGCCTCTCCCCAACGCGAAGAAAGACGAGGAGGAGCTTGCTGCTCTGGAGAAGTGGCTTTCTGCTTATGGTCCGAACGAGCTGTTCACCGAAGGTGGTGATATCATCGATGAGATCAAGTCCGTGATTCCTGCAGATGACGAAAAGAAGCTGGGCCAGCGAGCCGAGGCCTACAAGGGGTACATGGCACCGGAGCTCCCCGACTGGAAGGAGCTAGGCGTGGAGAAGGGCACCCAAGAAAGTGCTATGAAGGCGATTGGCAGATTGATCGACCAAGTGTTCACCAAGAACCCACACAGTGTCCGACTGTTCTCTCCGGATGAGCTGGAAAGTAACAAGCTCGACGCTGCTCTGTCGCACTCCGGAAGAAACTTTCAATGGGATCAGTTTTCAAACGCCAAAGGGGGTCGCGTCATCGAGGTGCTGAGTGAACATCTGTGCCAGGGCTTCATGCAAGGTTACACCTTGACCGGCCGCACCGGTATCTTCCCGTCCTACGAGAGTTTCCTGGGCATCATCCACACGATGATGGTGCAGTATGCCAAGTTCAACAAGATGGTGAGTTGACTCAAGCCCTCCCCTGTCTGTTGCCTGTTGGTACTGATCTTAGTAGGCTCAAGAGACGTCCTGGCACAGCCCTGTGAGCAGTCTCAATTACATCGAGACTAGCACTTGGGCCCGGCAGGAGCACAATGGATTTTCTCACCAGAACCCATCCTTCATTGGTGCAGTTCTCAAGCTGAAGCCCACGGCCGCCCGCGTGTACCTGCCGCCTGATGCCAACACTTTCCTATCCACGCTTCACCATTGTCTCAAGTCCAAGAATTACATCAACCTGATGGTGGGCTCCAAGCAGCCCACTCCGGTGTACCTCAGCCCGGAGGAGGCAGAGAATCACTGCAGAGCGGGTGCGTCGATCTGGAAGTTCTGCAGCACTGATGGGGGTCTGGATCCTGATGTTGTGCTCGTCGGCATCGGCGTCGAGGTGATGTTTGAAGTCATCGCTGCAGCGGCTATCCTCCGCAAGCGTTGCCCCGAACTCCGAGTCCGGGTTGTGAACGTGACGGACCTGATGATCCTTGAGAACCACGGGCAGCACCCGCATGCTCTGACGACGGAAGCCTTCGACAGCCTGTTTGGATCCGACCGACCCATTCACATCAACTACCACGGATACCCGACTGAGCTGAAGGGGCTGCTCTTCGGCCGGCCTGGTCTGGACCGGGTCACCATCGAAGGATATATGGAAGAAGGCAGTACCACAACTCCGTTCGACATGATGCTGTTGAACCACGTTTCACGTTACCACGTGGCGCAGGCAGCTGTCATCGGGGCCTCCAGACGAAACGAGAGAGTCCAGGTACGCCAGCAGGAGCTGTGTGCGGAGCTCGGCCACGAGATTGCTGAAACGCGCAAGTACATCCTCAAGAATCGGCAGGGTAAGCAAACCTCACTTTCAAACTCCCAGAATTTTGATCATTGGAACCCGTGCTGATCGTTTTGCATAGACCCCGAAGGTACTTATGAGACGCCCTCCTTTGACTGAGAAGCTGTCGGATGATTATGAGTCATGAGAAATAAGACAATCAATAGTTAATAGAGTTTTCAGATTCATTCCTTTGTGGAGATCTATCTAGTTATAGGTAGACGTATGAGTAAGTAGGGGAAATCGGGGCTTAAAGGCTATGGTCGCCAAGGGACATGGCTTCGTGTTGAGCGTCGTCCACTATTCCCAAAATGTAGAAGCTTGCGATGAATAGCGGCGAGACCGGCCGTAGAAGCCTGATTCTTTAGGCAGCACATTAATTAATCCTTCAGTGAAGCTGACATCAGAGCGGCTCACGGAGTCCTCAAACGTTATCTCCGTCTCTCAACTCACTGCCACATGGAACACGGGGCTCAGAAATGATCAGGCTGCCATATTTGTCTGGATTCCCATTGAAAGTATAGCATCATCAAGGGCGTACGTATCACGCCCTGCATGGAGACTTAGGTTTTGTTGTTTACACGAGTCGCGACGTTGACATCGGGGTTGGATCTTCCCGATCTCCGCTTCCCTGTCAACTTCTCCTCCTACGTCAGCCGGGTTAGATTGAGAGTGGTTTTCCCGACTGACGAAGCTGAAAGGATCTGGGCGCTGAAACGAGCCCTCACGCATTGTGGCCTTGGCCAACTGCAGCTGCAGCTGCAGCAACGACAGGTCACTGCTTCTATCCCATGAGACAAGCGGACACTTTATGCACGGCATTCGGCGGTGGTGATTCGCCTAACAAATGTCCCGGCCGTGGCTCTCTCGGGAGCTTCGGCAATCGTTAGGCGTTATATGTGACAGTCTAAACCCGATTCGGTGTACCTTGCGAGTCCATATCTTCGCCGCGCAACTATGGAACCAGCCAATTCCCCCGTCAGCTCTCTTTTTTGGGTCTCGCCCAAAATACCGTGGACATTCGGCGAATGAGCGGTTTGGTTTCCTTGATGGTCCTGAATTACTAATGGAACCGGCCAGGGACCATCACCCCGGGGGTGTGAAACAATCAATTAGATTCTCAGGTAGCACAGATTTTCACCGTCTTTCTCGACAAGGCTGGCTATGATGGGTGGCCCATAAAACAGAGTACAGGGGATTCCCTCCCCCAGGCAGACATGATGTGATACGAATAGGATCAAACGTGGGTGGGCTTGGAAACCAAGGTTTTGGAAGGATCGCGCGGCGCGTTGGACAGTACACAACGTACCTTACCCTTACCCTGGCTCCATACAATCGGATCTGACCCTGAGAGTCTTGCCTGTGGCTCGGCCACTCGTTTTTCTTTCTCATCTCTGCATTCACAGGTGGAGCAATTCCGTTCACCCTGTGGAGTAATCCCGTTCCCTCGCTTGGTCTTATATAGCACGGCCCCGGTGCTATTTTCTCTGCGGCTTTTTGTATCTTCTCCTTTTTTCCCTGCCTCTGTGTGTTTTGAGGTCTAAGAACTGTTCACGCCATCTATCTACGAGTCTTGATAAACGTCCGAACGTCTCTGTGATTATTGTGGCTGTCGACTAGGATCTAGTTCAAGATGAGCAACAGCACGCTTGCGGCTCAGGCCGAGTTCCGCCAGTCGTTGAGGGAGGGCTGCCATGCTTACGTGGAGGGGTATGGCACATCATATGGCTACCAGCCATCACTGGCCGCAGGCATCGTATTCTGCGTGCTCTTTGGGGTCTCCATGCTTGCGCATCTGGTGCAGATGGTATGGAAGAGGACATGGTGGTGTACGGTATTCGTCCTCGGGTGTGCTGGTACGTCCCCATCCTGATCTTTTCACATCTGGTCTGCCTGCGCGCGAACTGACAAGCTTCTTTCCAGTTGAACTCATCGGTTGGGCCGGTCGTACATGGTCTGCAGAGTGTCCGTATAACTCGACTGCGTTCCTGATGCAGATTTCCACCCTGATCATCGGTAAGTCGCATAATCTCCCGGAAAGGCTCATACACCAAACATTGGCCCTAATCCACCACCTCGTTTCAGCCCCAACCTTCTTCACCGCGGGAATCTACGTCCTTCTGGGCCGGTTCATCGCGCTGATGGGCCCGGAAACCTCGATGCTGAGCCCCAAGCTCTACCTCTGGATCTTCGTCACCTGCGACATTGTGTCGTTGGTCGTGCAGGCCATCGGCGGCGGGCTGGCGTCGATCGCCTACAACAGCGCGGACGGCAACACCGAGCCCGGCACGCACACCATGGTGGCCGGTATCGTCTTCCAGCTGGCCTCGATCACCGTCTTCGTCCTGCTGGCGGCCGACTTCGTGCGCCGCACCCTGCGCCTCCGCCTCCTGCAGACCATGACCGGCTCCGTGGTGCCCCTGCTGGGCGCCATGATTCTGTCGGTCGTCGTCATCTACGTCCGGAGCATCTACCGCACGATCGAGCTGTCGCAGGGCTGGTCCGGCTACCTCATCACCCACGAGGTGTACTTCATCGTCCTCGACGGCGTCATGATGGTCCTCGCCGTCGCCGTGTTCAACGTCTTCCACCCCGGGTGGCTGCTGCCCAAGGGGGCCGTGAAGCCGTTCCATCGAGAGATCAACTCATTCGACATGGAGAGACGATGAATCCCGGAACGATTCGCTTCTGTTTTTGCATTTTCATTGCATGCGCGAATTCCATATCCGAGTATTTCTTTGGGCCTTGTACTTTCTTTTTCATTCTCACCACCCTCTTCCCCCTTTCTCTGTAATTGACTTATCCTGTCCCGAACATAGACTCTATACCCCACCCCCACTTCTATCTTCCTATCTTCTCATCACATCACGATAATCACATAGACAGGTAGACAAAATACCACCACATCCTCATCCTATCCTCAAACCCTCTCAACCACCGAGAAAAAAAAAAGGATCAATCACATCCGTTTCAGATGAAACATTCAAGAGAACCCCGGGACCCCGGGGGAAACCTTCTCCGCAACCCAGAGTTCCGATCCGATAAAATTGGGTTGGCGTTTCATCTTCGGTTTCAAGGTTTCCGCGACACGGACCCAAAAATTGGGCTGGCTCTCGGAAGGTAGGTAGACTTGATCGACCGTTTCCCCCACCCCCTGGTTGTCTTGATTGGTTGGTTGGTTGGTACAGTACCTTGCTTTTCATGGCGGTACGTCGAGTTTGTTTTTTCTGCTTTTTTGGGAGGAGGAGGGGGGTGGGATTGCAGGGCTTGACTGCTTGCTGTACTATGCTCTTGCTGAATTGTGGGTCTTGGGCTGAGGCTGTAGGTACCAGGACTTGGTACGGTGCTTTGTGGTTTCAACGGGAAGCTTAGAACTTAGGCTTCGCAGGTTCGAGCTACCAAGTCGGAGATTGCTTGGTTTTTCAGGGTGCAGTTTACGGGTCAGGGGAGAGTTTTGCCCGATCTCAAGCCTGAGCTGCCAGACATTTAAGTTTTGAAGATGGACGTGATATTTTCAGGGATATTGACACACAATAACGAAAAAAAAAAGTCGGGAAAGACGAGAAGTAAAAAGAAACAAAATCGAAAGGGTAAGGTCATAAGAGAAGCACAATCTCCCGGAAAACAGCCATTCAGTCCTTTTCGCCAACTTCCCAGAACGCCCCGTTCAATTTGGTGGGGAGGTGCTGGGGAGGGGGTTTGCTTAATTGCACCGTTGCTCCGCCCGCTGACATACATTGCTTGCTTTGAAGGTGATACTGAAAGACACAAAGAGAATCGCAAGAAGAAAGTATTGACACTCTGCTTCGGTGAGAAGTTTTCCCTTGGTAGCGAACGTGATGCGATACCGAAATTCATTTGCTTCGGCAGAAGAGACCGTGTTCCATGGAGTCATAAGAAGTAGATGGGTGAAGCGAGATATTCCCTACGAGATCATACGCCGTCCACCGACTCAATCCATCCGAACATCAATCCGTTCACCAGCGCAGCAGCGGCCCACACCAGCCCCCAGACCGAGGCGCCCTCCACGCTCACGCGGTTCACCGTGCCTGCGACCTGAATGACCGTGTTGGCGAGCAACATACCCGCCAGAACAACGGTGCGCGAGACCAGCACTTGAGTCTTGGGGGAGAGGGTGCCCCAGGTCTTGCGGTAGACGGCGCACGCGAGGTACTCGCCGTCCTGGGTGAAGGTGGAGGGTTTCGTGGTCTTCTCGGTCCTCTCGGTCTTCTTGTCGCTGGCAGCAGACGCGCCGGTCGAGCTGGCGAAGAGGAAGTCGCGCGCCGCAAAGCCGGCGGGGAGGAGAGTCAGGAAGAGAGCCGGGAGGCCGGCGGGTCCGGCGTGCACGGCGGAAATGTCGGGGATGCCCTCAAAGTGGAGGACCAGGTTGGTGGGCAGCCACGGGGTGGCGTAGCTGAGGTAGAGGGCCACGGTGAAGATCGCGGTCGCGACCATGGTCGTGTAGGCGGTTGTGGCGCGGTCTTGCAGGATGAGGCGGTTGGAGACGGTCTCCGGGCTCGCGTGGGCGAGATCATGGAAAGAGTTGGGGCGGCGGAGGAGGGTGAAGGGGAGGACCGTCGAGAGGATGGTGATCGCATACGAGGCCAGGATGGTGGTCGGTCGCACGCCGTAGAAGGTGGAGAGGAGGGAGTAGGTCGGAAGATGGGTGAGGAAGGTGAAGGAGCAGACGTCATGGCCTGCGCGAAGAGGTCAGTTTCATCGGAGGGGGATGCTGTGAGAAGAGGCATACATACTGTCGTATCCCAGAATCCAGGCCAGCCCGACCTCAACGGCCTTCCACGCCATCAACCCTCCCACTTCCCACCAGGTCTCAAGATGCTTGCTCACATTGCCGAGCTCGCCCCGGGTCACGATCGGCATGAGCGTAAATAGGCCAGAGCTCAGAGCTAGGCTGCTGACAACGGCCAGAAGGAATCGCGCTGGGGGTGGAATTCGCTCCAACTGCGTCTTGTGGTGGGGCTGCGCACTGGCGCTGGGCTCTTGGGTTATTGTCACAGAGGACAGCACTTCTTTCTTGCGCGGGGACATGGTTCGAATCTGATCGTTGTGTTTTTTCACAGATGTGTGGTGGTGCTGTTAGTGGTGGTAGAATGGTGGTGCGACGAGGGTATTCTTGTAGTCAAGGCTGGTCAGTTTGGGGGGTGTGGGAGGGGTGATGGAGGGGAATGAAAGAATGAGGAGGAGAAAGGACAACACGAGACACGAGATAAAGAAAGAAAGATTAATGATGAGGCTGGGAATGTTTGGCCCTCGCGGGCGGTGAGGTCAGCAGTGGATGATGTCATTCGTCCATGATGCAAACAAGGACCCTGGTTCGCGGGCTGAGGCAGCAAGGCATTCGTTCCACTATACCTCATCATTATGGCATGCATCTTTGTTTATTCCTATACATTCAATAACTGTACAATTCGGCTGTATGCATGATGCCCAATGGTCACCAAAAGAACAAGTCCACACTTATTCAGTCAGGTCTGGCTATTGCCTCGCAAAGCCTGCAATGCATGTCGCGTCGCAGGCTACTCACATCCCCCAGCATCGTCCTCAGTCGTCCTCTTTCTCTGGCTCGCTCTCTACCACGGAAAACTCCGCCGCGCCTTGCTCACGACCCTTGCTATCCCGCATAACCAGCTGGTATTTGCCCTGATTCCATAGGTCTTTAATCGTCAATTCGCGCGTACGTCCGAGACTTTCGATGTCTCCAATACGCGTCAGTGTGCCCTCCAAGTGCTCATCGAATCCTGGCCAGTTGCAGATTTCACGGAACGCGTTCTGCATCGGAACCGAGTCGGCTCGAACCATGGCTCGAGAGTCGATAGTGAAGATGTTTTCATGATCATAGCTCTGGACGAAATCCGCCCTCGTCATGATCTGCCGGGCTTCGTGGAGGGGGATCTCTGGGAGGATGTGGCCTAGCTCCGGGTGATAGGAATGCTTCATCTTCTTTTCCTCTTCCACAAGTGCCTTGGCCAGCACCATCGCGGCGGACTATCACCGTTGTCAGTCAAATTTTGTCCGCCCTGACCTTTGGAGAACCATACCGCATATTTTTGCTGGTCCATCACATCATCATCCATCTCGGGACCCAAAATCCAGCACTTGTTAAGAAACCATGTCTTCTCAGCCGTGCAAATATCCTGACACAATTTCTTGTAATCAGGGGCCTTAGCCACTCGATTCAAGAAGGACAGCCGCCCTCCAACGGCATCGTACACCTTCTCCAGATCTTCAGGCGATAGCTCTTCACCGAAATACTGCTTACGGTATCTCTTCAGAGCCTCCATGGCCGGCTCCTTGGGTAAATCTTTAACAGGGATGACTTCCATGCGCGTCGCATAGCGCTTGAGGCGTTCGTACACCCAGTAGTCATCGCTATTCAGGACTTTTGTTGTCAACTATTAGTGATACATCCACAAGTTACATATTGAATCAAACTTACTCGTCGTGACAAGGCCACTTGCGGCCCACTGCTCGGCTCGTTGCTGAATGACCTCGAGAAGATCTTGGCCATCATGATCGTCGCGAACCAGGTGCGCGCTATTGACAATCAAAATCAAGGGACTCTTCTTCGTGCGCCGTCTAGTCAAAGCGACCTTTTCTAGCTTGTTGAATGCGCGCTCAATATCCAGGAGAGCGGTTGTGTCCCGGGGGCCCTTGATGCTGAATAAACTTCCAATGTAGCTGCAAGATGCGCACTATGTGTCAGTCAAGCCATCACAGTAGCCAGGCCAATAGCCTTCATATGTACTCGCTTACTCTTCATGGAATTCATAGTCCAGTGCTTTACCCAGACGGATCCGGAAGATCTCCAGATCGCCATGCGCCTCGAACATTGCGCAACCCTCGCCGTTGATCTTACGCATCGCTTCGAGGATCATGGACGTCTTTCCCGTCCCTTTCTCCCCGACTAACAGGTAATAACGTCCTACTCCGAGGCCGGAGACAATCCTGTCGATGCGGGCTTGCTCGTCACGGACTACCCAATGCTCTTCATGGTTGAAGCGGTGTTTGCCTTCCTCGATCCCAGCAATCTCAAGCGCAGGGTCGCCAGGATTGAAAGCATTCTCCATTTTTTCCAGGATCAGATACTTGTAGTACCGATGATACGCATATCCGGCTAGACTAGTGCCATAATCAGCGAACCACGAGTGCTTCCATGTCGTGAGGAAGCGAATCTTACCCTAGAATTGCAAGAGAGGCGAATGTCGTGGCCGCCGTCTCCATCATCTTCAGCAAAGTCGACCTCACCGTGGGCTCCTCATCCGCCTCCTTCTCTTTCTTCTTCTCCCGACTCTTTGGCTCTTCAGATGGGCTTTGCTCTAACGAGTCGGGCCCCGCCAATACAGGCCCCTGCGTGAAATTTCGTACGACATAAGGGGTGGTGATTCGATGATTCCGAGGAGGTCGTGGCAGGCCAGCCCGGGCGAGAGAACTCAGGGACCGGGAAGCATGTCGATACAACATCATCCTCCACCAGTCGGATATCGTGGAGGTGTGTAGCAGAAATTCTCGAAGACGAAGGGGTCATGAAAAAAAGAAAAGAACGACTTAATGGAAGCCAGGAACAGGGCGATAGATCCTGTGCTTTGAGGTGATAAGAACGAATGGTCCGGGACGTCGGCGCAGATAGATTAATGTATGACAAAGGACGAGTGACGGGATCTGATATACTACATGCAACGAATGCCAAGTGCAATTAGCAGGGAGGAAATTGGGCCGGAAGAACAGATTCTGCCCATGCACGGACCAGGGACTAAGGAGCGTCAACGGTGAGCAGGTCCAAAAGAAGGAAGAAAGTTGAGGTGGGAAAATGTAAGGGAAAAAAAGAGTGTCGGGAAGGTTCAGCCAGCAACAGGAAGATGAGGTGTATCTATGGGGTGCAGAACCAATCATTCGTTTACTGGCTTGCGCATCTCTGGTTCGTCTGCTGCGCCTCCGATCGTCGAAACTTATGCACTGTAAATTCTGATAGTGGCCTTGGCATTGACCATGCTGTGGCTGACCGTTTAGTACCTAGCGGCTCAATGTCTAATATGTACTCCGTAGTTTGTTGGAGGTTGAGATGGAATTAATGACTACTAGATGCCAAGTGTTCTTGAATCGATTGCTTGAATCCTGAGCCTAAGTAGGATGAACAATCAAAAAAGGCACGTGACCCTGTCAGGAACGATTCTTCCGTAGCACGGCACCTGCCAGGTTTACCTATTTTACACCGGTGTCTGTCTCAACGATCGGCTATCCAGTATCAGTGCAAAATGTAACTTACTCCGCAGATGTGCTTAGGATATTATCAGATTGATCGATACTCGGCTGTTGTGCCGAAATATATTTCCCTCCCGCTTTACCGGTGGTCCCGCCGACACGGAGCTCGATGTTGATAGTGGTGCGTAATCGGTGGTCTCGCATTTGTCGCAGCTGATCGGAGATTAAATAGTTTAAAGCTAAGATTTGGATTAGGGCTATGGTTGCTTTTTTATGGCAGTAGCATGAAGAGTGATTGCCAGGTCGTAAGGCTGTGCGAAAGACAGACAGAGAGAGGAAGTGTCTGTAGGTGTATGTGTGGGAACTATGTTTGCGGGACACTGTACATAACTACAGCAAGCACCATCGAGTCAATCTTCGCAAATGGTGACAATTCACTTGATGACCTGGATGCAGTTACACGTACAAGCATAATTTAAAAGACAGCGCAGATATCGATTGCCCCATTGGGATGAGAAACCATGGCAGGCAATGGATGTGGAGAACTTGGAAATGGTGTTGAATCTGCCGTCTTTCCCACCGCCCCGAGCAGTTCCGAAGGTTTTCCGCATCCGCGAAATTTTCTCTTCTGGCCGGTTTCCCCGTGTGCGCTTCTCCAGCTTCATTCCATCCTATTCCTATACTTTACCTTTTTTTTTTTTCCCTCTCTTCCCCCCCCCCCATTTTGCGCTTCCCTTAGTTGGTTTGGGTTCTGGGGTCCGGTTTGCACTTACTTCAATTGCTCCCCTCCTATACCTTGTATCATATTCTCTTATTTTTCTTATCCAGTCTCCCTCCCGTTCCGTTTCCATTCTATTTTCTCCACCGCTACCCGATTCTTCTTCGGGTTCGAGTCATCAAGTCGTCGCCAGGTCGCTACGCTTCTTCAATACTCCAGTCACCCTTCCCCTCATTACGGTCCGGTCAATTCATCAATTAGTCCGCTAAAATGGCCCAGACCAATGGCGAATTGGAGCACTCGAAAGGTTTGCTCTCTCCGACATTCTCGCAGTATGTTTTGCCTTCGGCCAACTAATCAATCGTCCATGCAGAGTCTCCCGAACAGCTCCTCAATGGCGACTCCCCTGTTGAGGGCCAGGAGGAGGAAATCAGCGGTGGTATGTAGCCTTGAAGAACAGCTCAAACTACATTGATTACTGACCTGCACGGCTCTTACGTTTCCAGGTCTTTTCCAGATCTCCGTGAAATTGCCTCGTGAGCCCTACAAGATCCAGGTCATGGTGGGTATCTTGTCTACAGGAAAATTATACGACCAGCACCAAATTCCGTCGTTCTAACCCAGATCCTTCGTTAGGTCTCGAGTCAAGAACAAGTCCAAGACGTTCGTCAATCCATTGTCGAACTTCCCAGCACCTTCCAGTACACCTGCTTTCACCTCGAGTTTAACGGCCAGCGCATCAACGACTTCGTTGAACTGTCGGAGGTACCAGACCTCAAGGCTGATTCCGAGATCGTCCTTGTGGAGGACCCCTACAACGAGAAGGAGGCCCGCATGCACGTTGTCCGCATGAGGGAATTGGTCGGTGCCGCTGGTGACCGTGTCGATAACCTCCATGGTCTCAGTGCGGGTTTGTCTCTGCACGATGCCATTGCGGCCGACGCCGAGGAGCCTGCCTCCGACAAGGACCACTCCCTTTCCAAGTACGAGATTGCTAGCTCTCCATCTTTGAAGACCATCCTTCCTCGTGACGAGACTCCTCTTCCCAAGACTGTGAAGGCCATCTCTCTTTCTGCTTGGAACCCTCCCCCCTACCACCTGCGTCAAAAGGGTCACTTGCTCTACCTTCAGGTTACCACCAACGAGGGCGAGCAGTTCCAGATCACGTCCCACGTCTCTGGCTTCTACGTGAACAAGTGCTCGAACATGAAGTTCGACCCCTCTCCCAAGACCATCCCCAAGTGCGGCAAGGCTCACTCGCTGCTCTCCTTGATCGCCCACCTGTCGCCTTCGTTCGGCTCCTCTTTCGAAGCGCTCCAGGAGTCTAACAACAAGAAGGATCTCCTGACTACCTTCCCGTTCCAGAACGCCATCCCCAACAACCCGTGGTTGGTGCCTTCTCCCACCTCGAACGCCAACGCACACCAGTCGGATATCACTCGCTCCCAAGAGAACTACCTCATCTCTGGCGTCGACAACGCAGAGACTCTCAGAGACTGGAACGAGGAGTTCCAGACTACCCGGGAGCTTCCTCGGGATACTGTCCAGGACCGTGTTTTCCGTGAGCGCTTGACATCCAAGCTGTTCGCCGACTACAACGAGGCTGCTGCTCGCGGTGCTGTTCTTGTCGCCCGCGGCGAGGTTGCCCCCTTGAACCCCACCGAGGACCGTGACGCCCAAATTTTCGTGTACAACAACATCTTCTACTCCTTTGGTGCCGACGGTGTTGGTACATTCGCCTCCGAGGGTGGTGATGAGGCTGCCCGCGTTGCTGTCGGCAAGGATGTCCTGGGTATCAAGGCTGTTAACCAGCTTGACATCAACGGCCTGTTCACCCCCGGAACTGTTGTCGTTGACTACCTCGGCAAGCGTATCGTTGGTCAGAGTATTGTTCCCGGTATTTTCAAGCAGCGGGAGCCCGGTGAGCACCAGATCGACTACGGTGGTGTTGAGGGCAAGGATGTCGTGGCCACCCACCCCGACTTCGTCCCTGTCTTCGAGAAGATGTCCAAGGCTCT
Source organism: Aspergillus brunneoviolaceus CBS 621.78 (assembly GCF_003184695.1). Lineage (NCBI taxonomy): Eukaryota > Fungi > Ascomycota > Eurotiomycetes > Eurotiales > Aspergillaceae > Aspergillus > Aspergillus brunneoviolaceus. Next base: position 186,621 of record NW_020290747.1, on the reverse strand, counting down.
TCGTGTTAAGAAGCACGCTGTCTGGGACAAGGAGAATCAGCGTCACGAACTGGAGGGCAGTGTCGAGACGAAGGGTCTCTTGGGCACTGATGGTCGCAAGTACGTGCTTGACCTGTACCGCGTGACTCCCATGGATGTTACTTGGCAGGAGGAGGAGGGTAGCGACGCCTATCCCCACCGCATGTCCGTGCTGCGCTTGGAACTCGTTGAGTCGTACTGGAGACACAAAATGAGCCAATACGTCAAGGCTGAAGTTGAGCGCCGCCGCCAGGCCAAGGCCGAGGAGGAAGCCTCTAAGGAGAAGACTGAGGAGACCTCCGAGTCCAAGGAGCAGGAAGGCTCTGAGGAGAAGCCCGAGGAGAAGCCCGAGGAGAAGACTGAGGAGTCTAATGATCAGGAGCGCGTTGATATCTCAGGATTCTCCCTTGCTCTGAACCCTGATGTGTTCAGCGGCCAGGTTCCTCAGACCGAGGAGGAGAAGGAACAGTGGGCGCAGGATGAGAAGGAAGTCCGCGAGACCTGCGACTACCTGCGCTCCAAGGTCATGCCCGAGCTTGTTCAAGATCTGCATGACGGAGACGTCGGTTTCCCCATGGACGGACAGTCTCTCAGCCAATTGCTGCACAAGCGCGGTATCAACATCCGCTACCTCGGCAAGCTGGCCCAGCTGTCCAAGGAGAAGGGAGCTCGTCTTGACGCTCTGACCACCCTCCTCGTCCAGGAGATGATTGCTCGTGGCTTCAAGCACATTGCCAACCAGTACCTCCGCAATGTCCCGGCTCCTTTCGTTCCCTCTTGCGTTGCCCACTTGTTGAACTGCCTCTTGGGCGCTAACGTCAACGCTAGCCCTCGCGCTGAGATTGACGCTGCCATGCGCTCGATCTACCCCGACGGTGACTTCTCTTTCGAGAAGGTCACTCCGGCTACTCTCCGCGCTGAGATTGAGAAGCAGGTCACCATCCGGTACCGCTTCACTCTGGAGGCCGAGTGGTTCAACTCTCTGCGCCACCTGCAGCTTCTCCGTGACATCTCTATCAAGCTTGGTCTTCAGCTTGGTGCTCGCGAGTTCGTCTTCGACAAGTCTCAAATCCCTGCCAAGGTGCCTGCTACCAACGGTGCCAACGGTTCCGCTCAGGAAGAGGGTAACGGCAAGAAGAAGAACAAGAAGAAGGGTGGCGACTCTAGCTCCCCTGCCCGTGCTCCTGTGGAGGAGAAGCCGGCCCTCACCATCTCCGCCGATGATATCCTTAACATTGTGCCCCTTGTGAAGGACGCCTCTCCCCGCAGCTCGCTCGCTGAGGAGGCTCTCGAAGCCGGCCGTATCTCTCTCATGCAGAACCAGAAGCAATTGGGCCAGGAGCTCATTCTTGAATCCCTGTCGCTTCATGAGCAGATCTACGGCATCCTCCACCCCGAGGTTGCCAAGCTCTACCACCAGCTCTCTATGCTCTACTACCAGACCGATGAGAAGGAAGCGGCCGTCGAGTTGGCTCGCAAGGCCGTCATCGTCACTGAGCGTACTCTGGGTGTTGACTCCGCCGATACTATCCTGAGCTACCTCAACCTCAGCTTGTTCGAGCATGCCTCTGGCAACACCAAGACTGCCTTGGCCTACATCAAGCATGCTATGGACTTGTGGAAGATCATCTATGGTGCTAACCACCCTGATTCGATCACCACCATGAACAATGCCGCTGTCATGCTGCAGCACTTGAAGCAGTACTCCGACTCCCGGAAGTGGTTCGAGGCTTCTCTGGTTGTGTGCGAGTCGCTCTTCGGCAAGCAGTCCATCAACACCGCCACAATCCTGTTCCAGCTCGCCCAGGCCCTGGCCCTCGACCAGGACTCGAAGGGTGCGGTTGCCAAGATGCGCGATGCGTACAACATTTTCCTTGCCCAGTTGGGTCCTAATGACCGCAACACCAAGGAGGCTGAGACCTGGCTCGAGCAGCTCACTCAGAACGCTGTTTCCATCGCCAAGCATGCCAAGGACATCCAGGCTCGCCGTCTGCGCCGTATCAACATGACCCCCCGCACTCTCGGCACCAAGGTTCAGCCTCAGGTTGGTCAGTCTGCCCCCGAGGCTGCTGGAGCCAAGAATGGCACCTTGGATGCTCGAAGCGTCGATGAGCTGCTCAAGTTCATTGAGGGCGGCGACCAGGGCTCCTCGAAGGCCAAGCAGAAGAAGCGTGCCGCCGCCAGCAACCCCAAGCTCCGCGGCTCGAAGAAATCTTCGGCTTAGACTCGATCTTCCTTCTCTCCTTTTTCCTTCTTCTGATGAGGTTATTGGGTAAAACGAAAAGCTGCTCTGGTTTTTTTTTCCTTGGCTTACAAATGTCTTAACATGAATGTTGTATTTTGACCCCATATATCCTTGTCAAGGGTCAATATGTTGGATGAGCGGCACGTTTGTATTTCTGTAACTCTCTCTCTACTCTTTCGCACCAATTGGTGATCATGGCTCTATGTTGATTATATTTATACTCTTCGTTATTTCTCATTCTTTTCCGCGGGCAGAGCATAGCAAAGTCGGGTGATTTGCATGCTATCTGGGTATGTTTCCATGTACTATATATGACCAGCGACCTTCCAAATGTGTCTGTAATGAATTTTAACACATTACTCTGAGTTCGCCTATTCTTGTACACAATTCAATACTTAACATTTCTTTTCCACCGAATGGCAATCCTGATAGTTGGGCCAGTCGATAAACAACTCTTCCGTAGTTGAATGATCATGGACGTCACCGCCCTGACTAAGACGAGGGCGCTTGACCGCCTTTGCCGATTGTGCCAATGTTTACGTTCTGCGGTCACAACAACCAACCTTCTTTGTCCCTCTTTCAGAGCTGCATACCTCTTGGGCTTTTCTGCACTCCGGCCCTCTAATCTTATTCTGCATTGGAAATCCTTGTATCTTCTTACAAAGTATTTTGTTTTGGATTTGGGAGTCTTCCTGTTACATCTCATAACTTGAATTAGCAAGCAGCCTAGTCGCTTACAAGATCCCGGTCGCGAGCCCGCTAAAAGATGGACTATCTATGAACACCATTGAACCCATCAAGTCCGGTAACGAGATTCCCCTCATATGTTCTGCGATATTTGGATTGAGACTGACCGAGACTTCGAAGCGCAGACCGCGAGCCGACTGGCGCAACATGGAGGACATCCGACCGACCGCGAGGTGGGCAAACCGCATGTTGCGCCCTTTGACATCCGTCTACCACCGATTAGAAAAGCACCACGAGATCCGTGCTAGTGTCGCGGATGCGAAAACAAAGGTCAATGCTGGCAACGGCAGCACAGAGCGCAAAAGTGTTCCGTCGAACCGAAGCAGTCAACCCGCGACCGACCAAGGCTGTACCTTCCCGGACGAAGAGCCTGATGATCCCGCCTGGATTCCCGGACGACCCCCGAGCCGCCGGATTCGACACAATTACTCGACTCGGGGGCAGAGGAACGGCGCGCGACGACGGACTCGAGTGACAATTCAGAGCCCGGAAGCGCAGCGGACGTTGCCTGGCGCGATTGAGATTGCGACTCCCTTGATTACCGGAAGATCCCACGGGTCCTTGGACGCCTCCTCGTCCATCAGGAAACAGCTTTTCCGGACCGTCGTATCGGCCACTGGCGATGGGGAGGCTAGCGACAATCGCAAAGGCACTCGCTCCAACAATAGCAGTTTCCCCGCCTATCAAGGTTCCTGGAAAGAGGTACTCGATATCTGTGGGAACCCGGGATTTGTGGACATCGCGCGCTATTTAGATCAAGTACTTCTTAAGTTTTTGAATAACACCCGCGAAACCTCGACAGTTATACCACAACATGCACACATGACACGCGGACCGCGGTCGCTGATGTCGATGGCACTGCGCCGTCTTCCGGAGTTTATCGCAGAGGAGCAGATATTACAAGATGAGATTGAGGAAGACGGGGAGGTTGATATGTGCGATGCTTACTTCACTGAGCTTGAGGCCTTCTATGCGTCCAACGACAGCGGGTGGCAGCCGCTGCGCGAGGCAGCGCGCGCCCGAGGCATCCATTTGATCTCGGACATGATCCGGAGAGGATGGATTCCGAGATTGGCCGCCTGTCGCTTGCTCAAAGTGTGCTTGGAAAATGATGAATTCGATGCTTTTGAATCTTTGTTATCTCGTTGCTTGCTTGATGTGGCCACCTGCGAGTATCCTTCGGCTTTTGAACCATCCAAGGCTAGTGACTATCGCGAAGACCCTATTTGGGTGCTGCGTGTTTATTACTCGCGCGTCCCTTCGCGGCGATCCTTCTTCTACGATGAATTGGCGAAGCTTCTCACGCGAGGGGTTTTTCCTCCTGAATGGATGGTCACCAGCCTATGGAAGAAGTGCGTTGATGGTGCGATCCTATCGGTATCTGCCGGAGACGGGGATTCCGCGGCTGCGACCAAAGCTGTTGAGGCCATCGTCCTCGCGTCTGCTGGCATTTACTCGAACACAGGTGCGATTTCAGCTCGTTGGGAAGGCCCACCTGCGCAGCGCTCTGTCAGACCGAAGGACACACGTGCGTCCACAACGAATGCGAGTTCATTGCTTGAAAGCCGGGCTCCATGCCCCGTTCCTATCCAGGACGCTTTGAGCAATCTCATCGCTAGTCTTGTGACCGCGCTATGCGGCATGTGCATTACACGCACGCAAGCATCTGGGCCTGATGAAAGGACAAGCGGGCTCAAAATCCGACAAATGGTTACGCGCTTTGCATTTAACGTTCAAAGGGCCATTGGAATTGTCTCGACACCTGAGGAGATCCAAACACTGGGACTACAATCCCTCCGTCGCGGATATGTCCTGTTGGGCGATTTTATACTACAGGCCAACCAAGACGTCCCGTACGATCTGATTGTGTACTCTGATGCAATGTCAGAACAACACATGAATACATTTTGTCTATCATTGGCTGGCCAGCAGGATACGATCAAGGAGCTAGCCGAGTTTGTTCAACAAGTTTTCCATTGCTGTGGGCATGCGCGTAAATCCGAGCCGACTTGCACTCCTCGGGAGATCAAAGACACGGTCACACGACTCGCTCGGCTGACGTCTTTGGCCGGGGTGTCTCTTCTGCTGGATAAAGTTGCAGCCGAAACCGCGATGTTACTGGCGGAGATAACTCTGGACGAGGATGACCACGTATGGGCATTAGAGATGCAAGGTGAAGCTATCTCATCACAGCAGGAGCAGAGGGCTGCGACACGGCCTACTGCAACGAGTGAAGCATTTGCCGACCAGCCCGGCGATACTTATCGATGGGAGGATAGTATTGGAGAATGGGTCGCGAACACACCTGCCTCCAAACCCCTGGCCGCCCGGCCGAAACTTGCGTCGAATCTTGACTGCTCAATGAGCAGTAGCGCTTCGGCCAGTCCAGCTCCGTCCGAGACGATGGCTTCCAGCGTGACATCATCTGCACCATCGTTGACCGGCAAGAGGGAGCGTGCTCAGCAGGACTTGGAGGTGCGGTCGCCCAAACGACTTCGATCGGCCTCACTGAAGATGACGAGAGGAAGCTCTGGCGCTACGCGCCACGAGCCGAAACGGCCAGGCGAATCAGAATCTGCACCTGTAGCCGCCCGGACTCGCACGGCTCTCCGCGACCTCTGCCAGGCCAAGAACCGCATGATCCAATCATCTCGAACGCGAGAATCGACCATCGGCAGCAAGGATCTGACCCCTGTTACGAGTGATTGTAGGACAGTCCACCCCTTGCCCCGGATCGAAGTGGTTATCGTCAACAGCTTTGCACCTGCAGTTGACACGACAAGGACTCAACCAGATGCCGTGCTAGTCTGCAGAAAACCGGCACGATTAGCTCGAGCCTCAATCTCTGCTCCCGTCCCCGCTGTTACCCCTACGGCCATTGCGACCGAGTCGAATAGAAGAACGACTCGACCTCGTCGCGCACGACTACCACCGCCACCGCCGCCGCCGCCGGCGGTGATGTCCTATTTCGACGAGGACAGTGACGATGAGCTCAGCTTTCTGGCTTAAATCGTAGCCTCTTGTGTGAGTATTTTAGTACCGTTTGTTCTACACAGATTTTTCAGGGTGCGCATGCATCATCGGGCATGGCGGGCAGTTTATTAGGAAGTTCCTCGGTTCAGGTTTTAGTTTATAGTTTTCTGGATGATACCCGGGGCGATTGGGATAATGCTTTCGATTGTTGAGGATTTGTTTGGAGGGAGTGTTTGATTGTTTGTTGATAGAGTAAATCAAGGGTTTGTGGAATCAACTTGGCACCGAAAGGGTTTCATTTATCATAAGCATGGCATCATTGACGGCGGTTCGAGATCCGGTTTCGAATCGAACAGATACACACAGAATAGAGACATTTTTAATGGTTAATGCTCCGTAGTTATTCTTGGACTCTTGGGGGTGATGGAGTTGATGGAGTTTTCCGTCCTTTTGTTGACTCCCCGGGGGATGCCAACTGGAAAAGGTTAGAAGTGTTTGAGATGGAGAACTGACGGGCAAACTTGGCACCTTGTCAGGTGTCTGTCAACTCTGTCAACTCTGTCAACTCTGTCAACTCTGTCAACTCTGTCAACTCTGTCAACGGCCACGACTGGGTGTTTCAACTTGATGGAGACTTATCCCTGATCATTATCCCGCAAGATAGTTGTATGGTGGAGGGTGAGGAAAGACCAAACACAACATCTCTCCAATCCGGAGCAATTCCCACCACCATCACCACCATCACCACCACCACAACGCGTGCGTGGTGTTTAACCGCCCGGCGTCAGCACTTTCTTCAGGCTCTTGCATTATGCATCTGCACGAATCCTTTTTTCTTCCAACTAGTACTCTCTGTAACTAGAGTCTGTACTACTTACATGCGACGGTACCTTACTCCGTACCTCACCGCCGACTTCAAAACCAAAACAAATGAAGAAAGCAAACCCACTCTGTCCCGCTTGACCTCCGCCGGCGTCTCTCGTCCTTCCGCCTGCATTGGCTCGCCCGACGCAAGGGCGTCAGCCAAGCCGCAAGATCTCAACCCGACCTCCGCTTGATTGTTTCAGCATCGAGCCATTGACCTCTCGAATTCTCGCGGTCACCCGGATCAGCCGCTGTGGCGGGCGCCAATCCTTCCTTTGGAGCCGACGATGCACCGCGGTAGGATGGATATGTCCAATTCCTGGGCTCGGAGGCGAATACTGCTGTCTAGTGACTCTAGTCTAATGGCCGCCCATCCAGCCAGCCAGCCAGCCAGCCAGGAGTCCAACCAGCCAAGGCCCCGCGACCCTCTCTCCCTCAACTCTCGTCTCCACCCTCCACATGATGATAATCTGAACCCAGGAAGCTCCAGCTCAAGATGGAGCACCGGCTCAGCATCCCATGAGCCTGTAATGCACTGACTCAATTTCCCCCTCCCCCTCTAGGCCCGATGACAGTTTGCTAGTAGTCGAGTGGGCTTAGAGACCAGAGCACAGGGCAAGACACAGAGAAATGAAGCAGGAAGGAAGGGGATTTTTTTTTTCGCTTGTTCTATCTATGTATAATCATTCCCCACGGCTGGGGAAAAACCTACTTTTGTTTCCCTTCTCCCTTGACAGTGTACTGTCTGTTCTTTTTCTTTTGCACTTCATATTGATCCCAGGTGGTCCTTTCGTTTCTTTGCCTCCACTTTTGCTTCTTATCACCCCCTTCTTTCCGGGGTCTGTTTTATTTCTCTTTTCCCTGTCTCTTTCTCTGGGGATCTTGTCTCCATTTGCTTTTTGGATTGTGGTCTAGCCATCGGTCTTCAATTCTCTCATTCCTGTTCAAGCTGTAGGAACTAAGTGACTGGCTCACCGAAAGCTCAGCATTCCGTTCGTTGCCTGCCGACCTTCACAATTTGGATCAAATATTCGGGTTCCCGGCGACCGTCCATTCCTCTCACCTTTCAGGAAAGCAAGGCTTTGTTTCCTGTGCATCGTGGTCTGAGGGTTTGTTGTGCGTGACAAAGCGAGTCAAAGACGAGACGAGGAGAAAGCGAAGACAACGCCATTGTTGGTGATCTCCATATCCAGGTGGTTGTGAGGGATCCTGTTTACTGCCTCCTCGGTGCCATTTATCCACCATAAGATCTTGCAAACAACCTGATCTTGGTTGTTCTGTCCAGACTGACTGGTCAGAATACATTTGGCATCATATTTGTCCTCCTTCCCTCGTGGAAATCCCTTCTACGCAGAGCCGGTCTCTCATAGAAGATATCTCTCGTTTTGGCCCACGGGCGACCTGTTGCTGAGCCCTTGCTCACTGTCTTTTCACGTTCCCTCTTTTTTTTTTTCTCCCGTCCTTGTAATCTCTTTTCTTTTTTTTTCACAATGCTATCCTTCGTTCTGTGTACGTCCCTGGTTGGACTTGTTTCTGCTGAAGAGCTAGAAAAGCGTGGTGGTGGCGGCGAGACTTCGATGTATGAGATGCTCAATGATGACCTCGCCCGGCTGAGTTTGCTGGTGCTGGGCCTCATGGCGGCTGTGGTGTATGTGTGGAAGATGTGGCATCGACTCTCGAGTCATCTGCGACGACTAGCCAGCTTCAACAATGAGCGACAACTATACTTCGTGGCGCCGGACTCGATGCTATCGAAGATCAAAACGCACATCACCTATGCGCCCTTGTTCCGAGCCCGACACAATCGTGAATTCCAATTGTCCCGGGCCGTTAACATGGGTACATTGCCGAGTCGACTTCACTCGTTTCTGCTGGTTGGCATCGTTGCCATGAATGTCGTCCTCTGTGTGGTCACCGTGCCATATGGCACCACCGAGAGCACTACCGCAGGCATCATCCGTAACCGCACCGGAACAATGGCCACTGTGAATATGATCCCGTTGATCCTCATGGCTGGTCGAAACAACCCCTTGGTTACGCTGCTGCAGATTCCATTCGACACCTTCAATCTGCTTCACCGCTGGCTCGGCCGCATCGTGGTCTTGGAAGCCATCGCTCATATCGTGGCTTGGATGGTCCCCAAGGCTCAGACATGTAAGTAGCTGTTGGTCGGCCAGCTTTGTCGAAGTGATGCTAATGCTTTTTGCTAGCGGGCTGGGCCAAGGTTGGAGCAAGTCTTGGGGCAAGCAACTTCCTTCTTGTTGGTCTGATTGTGAGTGCCTGAGTTGGTTCAATGTGCGCCATGCAATCTCACTGACTTTGGCTCTAGTCGGGATGTGCTTTCCTAGCTCTCCTGTTGCATTCGCCTTCGCCTATTCGACACGCCTTCTACGAGACGTTCCTCCACCTTCACATTGTGCTCGCTGTGCTTGCGATCGCCTTCCTTTGGGTCCACCTCAATGGTATGGTTTCTCAGTACTACCTGATGGTCGGCATTATCTTTTGGGCTCTGGAGGTAGGTTCATCTAACACTCAAAATCGACGACCATTCAATGCTGACATGATCCTAGCGTGCTGCTCGGCTTGCGATTCTCGTGTACCGTAACTGTGGCCGTGAGTCTACCACGGCCCTTGTCGAAACCATGCCTGGCGATGCGATGCGGATCACCATCAAGATGGCCCGACCCTGGACCTTCAAGCCCGGTCAGCACATCTACCTGTACGTCCCTGCTGTGGGATGGTGGACTTGCCATCCGTTTTCGGTTGGATGGAGCGAAGAAGCCGAGTCTCTGTCGGACGAGAAGGGAATCCCCATGAACCGACAGGATATGTTGGGCCTGCAGAAGACTACCATTTCCTTGCTCGTACGTCGGCGAACCGGGTTCACCGACAAACTGTTTCAGCGGGCGCAGAACTCGCCTGGTGGGCGGGTGTCGCTGCGGGCACTAGCGGAAGGACCGTATGGCAGCATCCACTCAATGGACTCTTACGGCACAGTGCTTCTCTTCGCCGGTGGTGTTGGTATCACCCATCAGGTGCCGTTTGTGCGCCATCTCGTCCAGGGATATGCCGAGGCTACCGTGGCAGCGCGTCGTGTGACTTTGGTTTGGATCATCCAATCTCCTGAGCACCTCGAGTGGATTCGTCCCTGGATGACTAGCATTCTGTCCATGGATCGTCGCCGGGAAGTGCTCCGCATCATGTTGTTTATCACCCGGCCGCGCAACACCAAGGAGATCCAAAGTCCCAGTGCGACCGTGCAGATGTTCCCCGGCCGACCCAACATCGATACCCTGGTGGGCATGGAGGTCGAGAACCAGATCGGGGCGATGGGCGTGCTCGTCTGCGGCAACGGTGGTCTGAGCGATGATGTGCGACGAGTATGCCGCAATCGACAGGATCGCACGCAGGTCGATTTCATCGAGGAGAGCTTCACCTGGTGAGCTCTGTCTGAGGCGGGTACGACTCTCTTAAATAAGAGGAATTCAACAATTTGGCCCCCAAGCCCAACCCCCAATGACTACGGACGCTCGCATCTGATTTGTCACGGGGGCCTTGGTACGAAATATTTACATTTTTGTTTAAAACGAGCCTGTTGTCTTGTCGACCGCCTTTTCCCTTCTTTGTGTGTGCATCGATTTCTGCCAGCGACCTTGACTCTTTTGGTCTCAGAGGGTATATACTAGTTTTGTTATGTTCTTATGTTCGATCTGGCCGTGGGTTTGCCTCAAACTCTCTGGCTGCGTATATACTTGATTATATCACTTATCAATTTAAATTCATTGGTCCTTTGCAATTACTCATAGAATTGCCCAACGTTGAAGATCGAAGATCGTTGACGTAGAAATGACTACTAGTCCTAGTACCGGTAACTTACCAGTAGTTAACTAGCACTGGATACCAGCAGACTGCAGTCGGTTCAAGGTTTTGTGGCATGCTGCAGGTGTCGGGATTCGGATCGGGATTCACATCGACCGAGGTCGACCAGGATCAGTTCTTGATTCGAGTCGATTCTGGAGATAGTCGACTGCATGCATATTCGATTCGAACAAGACCGACTTACAAGAAACTGGTCATATCCGAATGCCCAGTTCCGTAAACCGGCAGGGAGGCAGTTGCTGCACGTGACTGGTGGGCACTGCACTGCATAAGCTGGGATGCCCTCGAATTGGGCATCTTCTGGATCTATGCAGCCAATAAGAATAGATTTCTATAGCTTACTTGGATGTTGTTGCAGCACTGTACCTACCGTAGGTAAGGTATAAGTCCAGTACAGTCAGTAACTTACTACCGGGAATGCCTCTATCTACCCGTCGAACCGTCTGCCCAGTAAATGGGCGGGTCGGACCATTTCGTGACCTGGACGCTTAGGGATTCGGGAAAGTAAACCCTCTTCAAGGTTCTAACACCAGAAAACTGGGTAGCCTTTACAAATGGGCATAATTAATGAGTTCTGCTGAGGACATGTACCGGTGTATCTCATGTTGCGACGGAGGGGTTTGTTGACCAGCTCTGACCAGCTCGGCTTAGAAATCAAGGAGTGGGGCAAGTTCGAGCGGAAAGTTTCCCTCATTTGCTTGCTTGTGGCATGGAGTACGGATAGAATGATCACCAATCCAGTCTGTGACAAATGCCCGCGTCCCCGAGTCCGATACCACCGTATTCCATTTGTAATCCTTCTATTGCTGGTAGCTGTTCGCAGCGGCTGTTTCTGGTATGAGCGTATCGGGATCAATGGGACGGGCAGTTGGCAGGTTTGCCCCACGCTTACCAGGGAAAGATACGTTACTTTAATCGGGAAAGATGGCGTGAAGATGCACCAGTGGCATCATCATTCCCTCCTCCTTTACCTAGGTACCTAATTATCAATTCCCATTCCCATTGCCCGCCATGAGTGGGCTGTTCTATAAAGTCCCTCGGTTCTCCAACGTCTTAGCCCGGTGTTCCTATCGACCTACTACCTTCACTTCTAAAACCTTTCTCTCTGCCCAGTTGTTCTCTTCGTCTGCTACTGCCAAGATGAGCTCCCCCGATATCACTTTGTATACCGCTCAGACTCCCAATGGAATTAAGATCTCCATTGCATTGGAGGAGCTGGGGTAGGTTCTGTTTCTGCTTCTGTCTCCGTCAAGTCCATCGAAAGTCACAAGCTAATTGAATGGTAGCCTGCCCTACAAGGTCGAAAAGATCGATATCTCCAAGAACACCCAGAAGGAGCCGTAAGTTTGAGCCCGTCCCCTCCCCTCTCTCACCTTCTACCGCCCTTCCCCCTTCCCCCCTCCCCCCCCCCCAAAAATCAAAGAGACCTACCACTAACCAGACCCCAAGATGGTTCCTCGAAATCAACCCCAACGGCCGCATCCCTGCCCTGACGGACACCTTCACCGACGGCCAGAAAATCTCCCTCTTCGAGTCCGGCGGCATTCTGCTGTATCTGGCCGAGCGGTACGACAAGGACTACAAGATCAGCTACCCGCGGGGCACGCGCGAGTGGTACGAGATGACCAACTGGCTGTTCTTCCAGAACGCCGGCGTCGGCCCCATGCAGGGCCAGGCCAACCACTTCGTGCGCTACGCCTCCGAGCACGTCCCCTACGGCATCAACCGCTACGTCAACGAGACCCGTCGCCTGTACGGCGTGCTGGACAAGCGGCTCAGCGAGAGCCCGTCCGGGTTCCTGGTCGGGGATCACATCTCGTTGGCGGATATCTCGCACTGGGGGTGGGTGACGTGCGCGGGCTGGTCGGGCGTCGATATCGACGAGTTCCCTCATCTGAAGGATTGGGAGGAGCGGCTGTTGAAGCGCGAGGGGGTCGAGAAGGGTCGCCATGTGCCTTCGCCGCATACGATCAAGGAGATGATTAAGGATAAGGAGGCGGCTGAGAAGAGCATGCGCGAGACGAGGGAGTGGGTGTTGAAGGGGATGCAGGATGATGCGGCTAAGAAATAGGTCTTCCTTGGGTCTGGTTTGGGGTGGTTAGGGGGTTAGTGAATTCTGGGAGGGGGGGGGGTCTCTGTAATAATGAATCAATCATGAATCTATTTTAATTCTCATTTTCTGGCTCCTTGGGATTATGGTTAAAAGTGAATGAGATATTGATGATAAGAAGCGAGCGAGGCAAAAAAGTAATTGCTGTAAGTTACTGACGTGCTGAAGCAGACCGCGGCGGGCTTAGTCACGCAACCACGTGAAGAAAGCTTTTGCCACTTTCCCCCCGGAGGGCCCTGTTTTCTGGCCTTTGTAGTTGATTCGATCCCTCCCCTCCATCTATCTCACAGAACGCAAGATCCGCAAGGACACGATCCTGCACGGGAAATCTCCACTGACCAGGTTCTGAACTGACTGACAGTGACATGGCTTGGCGCAACCAGGGAGTCACCGGCTCCAACAACGTCCCTCTGGGCCGGAGAAGGTTCGGCGGCGATGAGGCCCCAGAGGACGAGAGTCGCACCGCGACCCCGGCCTCTGCCGCTGGGGATAGCGCCTACAAGCGCGGTCGCAGCCCTGTTCGTGGTGAGAAGATGCCCTTCCATCCACATTACATCAAGGTAAAAATACTGACGTCTCTAGCTGATCCTCCCGCGGACGGTGTCAAGAAGCGCAAGAAGCGCAACCGTTGGGGTGATGCGCAGGAGAACAAGGCCGCCGGTCTCATGGGCCTGCCCACCATGATCATGGCCAACTTCACCAACGAACAGCTGGAGGCGTATACGCTGCATCTGCGTATCGAGGAGATCAGCCAGAAGCTGCGAATCAACGATGTGGTTCCAGCCGACGGTGACAGGTTTGTCGAACTTCCACCCATCCTCTTTCTCTCAGTGCTACAGGAGTGGCTAACCGTTGTGATACTCCTATAGATCTCCTTCGCCTCCTCCCCAGTACGATAACTTTGGCAGACGTGTAAACACAAGGGAATACCGGTATCGGAAGCGTCTCGAGGATGAGCGCCACAAGCTCGTCGAGAAGGCGATGAAGACCATTCCTAACTACCACCCGCCCTCTGACTACAGACGTCCCACTAAGACCCAGGAGAAGGTCTACGTGCCAGTCAATGACTATCCAGAGATTAACTTCAGTATGATAACTAACCCTCTAACTCCTAACCGTTGCGTTGTGCTCTGTATTCCTACTTGAACCTCTGTGCTCGAGTCGGGCTTCTGATGACGACGTCGCCGCCGCGCGATGGGATTCTCTCCAGCTCGCTTCTTGCTAACCCTTGCTGCTTGATGTTGCACTCTTCTTTGCTCTTTCACCCTCAAAACAAAAACAGCTTGAACTAACACCTAGGCTTTCCGCTATCTTTTTAAAGTTGGCTTACTCATAGGTCCTCGTGGTAATACCTTGAAGAAGATGGAGACCGAGTCCGGCGCAAAGATTGCGATCCGTGGCAAGGGTTCCGTCAAGGAAGGAAAGGGTCGCTCTGACGCCGCTCATGCCAGCAACCAGGAAGAGGATCTCCACTGTCTGATTATGGCAGACACCGAGGAGAAAGTTAACAAGGCAAAGAAGCTGGTGCACAATGTCATTGAGACGGTAAGTTCTCCTTTTGCGGTTGGTTCGTTCAAGACACCGTGCTCATGGTACATTAGGCTGCCTCCATTCCCGAAGGCCAGAACGAGCTCAAGCGGAACCAGCTTCGAGAACTCGCCGCCCTCAACGGTACTCTCCGTGACGATGAGAACCAGGCTTGCCAGAACTGTAAGTCTTCTCCCAATCATCCTTGGTCCCTCTTTCTAACACAGACAGGTGGTCAAATCGGACATCGCAAGTACGACTGCCCTGAGCAGCGCAACTTCACTGCCAACATCATCTGTCGCGTCTGTGGTAACGCAGGCCACATGGCTCGCGATTGTCCTGACCGCCAAAGAGGCTCCGACTGGCGCAACGGCGGCGGCTATGGCGGCGGCGCCGGCGGTCGCAGAGCCATTGGTAGCGGCGACGCTGTCGACCGCGAGATGGAGGTAAGATCTCGTTCCTGTATTGTGATTGATCGTTACTAACTGTGAGCAGCAACTTATGCAAGAACTGTCTGGCGGCGCTCCTGGAGAGAACGGCCACGTACCCCGTCGCATCGAGGCTGGACCCGATCAGGGCTACGATGACCGTGATGCGAAGCCGTGGCAGCGTGGCCCTCCTGCCAGCGATGTGGCTCCTTGGCAGCAGCGCGGCCGCGACCGTCGCGACGACTATGGACCTCGCGACCATGGCAGTGCGCCTCCCTGGGCCTCTCAAGGTCGTGGCGGCCACGGCGGTCACGGTGGCCATGGCGGCGATTACGGCTATGGCTCGCAGGGTGGCTACGGTGCCCCTGGAGCTCCACCCCCATGGCAACAAGCGCAGGCCGCCCCTCCTCCGCCCCCGGGTGGACAGGCATCGTATGGCTACGGAGGCTATCCCTCTTACCCTGGCATGGGAGCGCCCGGTGCTCCTCCTGGCTTGAGTGTGCCGCCTCCACCCCCGGGCATGCCCTCGATGTATCTTGGCAACAGTGGCAGCCCTCCCCCACCCCCTCCTGGCGAGGGACCGCCTCCTCCGGTATGTTTGCTTAACCGAGGTTGTAGGACAACTGACTAACCTGATACAGCCCCCGAGCGAGCAGCCTCCTCCCCCTCCCCCACCTGCTTAGGGCACTTGCAGAACCTGCAGGACCTTCAGATCATGACGACAAAAGCCTACTGAATTCAGTTGCTGAAATGAACCATGAGAGTTGCTTTGATTTGGGATCAAATTCGACAGGAATCCGCAGGATAGTAGGGCGGCATACGTGGCGGACGAGTCTGGATTCGACTGGACAGCCCCGCCTGCTGGTTTTATTCGTAGTCTATCAAAGTGTACTAGCTAATCAATATTATTCCTTTGTGTTTGGTCCTCAAGTTTCTGGTAGTGGAGAATCTAGACAGGTGAAGTGCCGAAGAGCAAAAGCCGGAGTGACGTTTATGGGGCCGGCCCCATTGTTGATGCCTAAGGCGGAGACCTTTCTCCGCAATTTCGTGGAGAAGCTCAAATCGATCAATTTTTCCCCTTCAAGGTTGAAAGCAGTCCTCCAGATCGGAGAAGTGATCATGATTCATCAAGTCAAGTAGAGCATTGATTCTCATATCCCCTTTCCAGCCTTCCAGTCTTCTAGAGTTAAGGCTTCTTGGCCCTTTTTTTTTTATATTTTTGGGGTCACCAAAGTTTGATCCCCCCAGAAACAGATGGAGGGACCCGCCCCTTCTTCTTCTTCTTCTTCATCATCATCATACACCGCAGCCGCCGCAATGACAGGCGGGACTAACACCCTCGGGGACCAACCCAGGAGAAGTCTGGCGGATGGAGGAGGATTGGGGTTGGCATCCTCCTCCCCATCTCTATCCCCAAACCTCCACTCCCATCGCAAACCATGGCAATCGCAACCGCAGTCGCAGTCCCAGTCCCGATCCCGACGCAGCTCTTCCCTCCGATCTGGGGGTGAGAGACATCCACAGCAGCAGCAGCATCGCTCCAACCCCGGTGCAAGACACGACCCCCCCTTCACTTCAGCATCAGCATCAGCATCAGCATCAGCATCAGCATCAGCATCATCCAAATGGTACCGCGTCCGCTTGTTCCGGGGCATGGTCAAGGACGTCAAGCGCCGGGCGCCGTATTATTGGAGTGATTGGACGGACGCGTGGGATTATCGCGTCGTGCCGGCGACGGTTTATATGTATTTCGCTAAGTATGTTGATTCCTTTTTGCGCGCGCGCCAGGGGGGGGGGCGGAGTCTCAAGATGGATTTGGGACGGGGATGGGATGGATTCGAGGATGAAGAGGCTTTCGGCGAAAAACTGACCCCCCGTCGCGTTTTAGTATCCTCCCTGCATTGGCGTTCTCCCTCGACATGTTTGAGAAGACCAACCAGAGCTATGGCGTGAATGAGGTGCTGTTGGCCTCGGTGCTCGGGGCGGTGGTTTTCTCGGTCTTCGCGGCGCAGCCGTTGGTTATTGTTGGGGTTACTGGTTAGTATTGTCTTGGTTTTTTTTTTTTTTAGATCTTGGGGGTAGTAGGGTGAAGGGGATTTATTGGATCTTCTTGATAATCTGCGCAGTGCACAGCTGATCTGTGGTAGGTCCTATTACGGTGTTCAATTATACGGTTTATGATATCATCGCTTCGAGAGGCACGAATTATCTGGCATTTATGTGCTGGATTGGCATGTAAGTCTCCCTATTCTCATTTTCTCTTTCTTGTTTGTGTTCGTTCTTTCTTGTTTGTGGGGGCAAAGGCACCGTACTGACCACCCAGATGGTCCTTGATCATGCATTGGTTGCTGGCTATCACCAACGCCTGCAATGGGTTGACCTACGTGACGCGCTTCTCGTGCGACATCTTCGGCTTCTACGTCGCGTTCATCTACCTGCAGAAGGGCATCCAGGTCCTAACCAGACAATGGGGCTCCGCGGGCGAGACTTCTGCCTACCTGAGTATCATGGTCGCTTTGCTGGTGCTGATGGCGGGCTGGATCTGTGGCGAGCTGGGCAACAGCAGCCTCTTCCAGAGATTCGTGCGCAAGTTCCTGGAGGACTACGGCACTCCGTTGACCATTGTCTTCTTCACGGGCTTCGTGCACATCGGCCATATGAGGGACGTCGAGGTGGCCACTCTGCCGACCAGCAAGGCCTTCTTCCCCACCGCGGATCGAGGCTGGTTGGTCCATTTCTGGGACATCAGCGTCGGGGATGTGTTCCTGGCGATCCCGTTTGCGATCCTCCTGACGATCCTGTTCTATTTTGACCACAACGGTGAGTACGCCCCCCCAGTTTTGCGGTAGGCTAGTACGTGGCTGACCACTAGACCAGTGTCCTCACTGATCGCCCAGGGAACCGAGTTCCCGCTTCGTAAACCCGCCGGGTTCCACTGGGACCTGTGGCTCCTGGGCCTCACCACCTTCGTGGCCGGTCTGCTGGGCATCCCCTTCCCCAACGGGCTGATCCCCCAGGCGCCCTTCCACACGGCCGCCCTCTGCGTGACGCGCGACGTCGCCGACGAAGACGACACCAACAAGGGCAAGGCCATCCGCATCACCGACCACGTCGTCGAGCAGCGCGTCAGCAACCTCGCCCAGGGCCTGCTCACCCTCGGCACGATGACCGGCCCGCTCCTCATCGTCGTCCACCTGATCCCGCAGGGCGTCCTCGCGGGCCTCTTCTTCATCATGGGCGTCCAGGCGCTCCAGGGCAACGGCATCACGCAGAAGCTCGTCTTCCTCGCCCAGGACCACCGCCTCACCCCGGCCGCCAACCCGCTCAAGCGGCTCAAGCGCCGTCCCGCCATCTGGGCCTTTGTCATCGCCGAGCTGATCGGCTTCGGCGCCACATTTGCCATCACCCAGACCATCGCGGCCATCGGCTTCCCGGTCATCATCTTGCTGCTGATCCCCGTCCGCTCGTTCCTGTTCCCGCGGTGGTTCACCGCGGAGGAGCTGGGGGTCCTCGATGGGCCGGCGGCGAGTCCGTTCACGATGGAGAGCGTGGGCGGGACGCACGGCTTGGATGATTCGTATGGGGGCGAGGGGGCGTTGGCGGGACACGACGGTGGGCGGAGGAACTCGAAGGCCCGCGGTGGTGGGGATACTGGTGTCTTTGATGCGAATCGGGACGAGAGTTCGTCGGAGTCCGTGGTGGGTGATGATCTGGAGAGGGGGGAGGTGTTTGAGATGCAGAGGTCGGCGGTGCGGCGGAGGAGTACTACGGGCGTCAAGGATTGATGTTTGTACGTGTGTGCTTTGGGATGGCCAGAGGCTGCTCTGGTTGTTGTTCGAGTGGATGCTGGCTCGGGATAGATGTTCGTGACTTGCTTCCACAGGCCGTGAAAGTTATAAAATTTAGATTTGACCTAGTTTTATATAATCCTATATCATCGCCGATATTGTGTTTGTCAATAGTTACCTGGGAGGCCTTCCACACAGGGGTTGCCAAGGTCGTATCAAGTTGGGCGAGTCCATACATTGGAAAGGACGGTAGCCAGGCCAATCGAACTGAGTGAGGGCTATAGCAGAGTAAATATAGCTCGTATTGCTAACTACCACTGACATGCAACTCAGCCAACCCACACAAGCAGTTCACACAAGGAATGAAAACTACAAATCTCAGGATATGAGATGCTTAAGGGTTAAGGCCTTGAAGATACCAAGTCCCATCACAAAAAAGAACAACCATCAATCCCAAAGGGCCGAATTGACGCATGATAGAGGCGCATGAAATTTGCTGGGCCCAACACATCCATATTTTCACAACATGTTGAAACAAAAAGAGAATTCAATGCAAGATTGGACGGTGTCAAGGCCCGAGCCGCGGATCGAACGCGGGACCTCTCGCAGATATGCTTGGGTTTGTATCCCTAAGCGAGAATCATACCACTAGACCACCCGGGCTTGATATATTTTCTGCCTGCTTTTAAAGCAATATGATCCAAAATGCTTGCAAGAACTAGCTTTGCACCTTGCAAAATAGAGTTCATCAAGACCAAAAACCTCTCACTAACCGAACACAGTTAGCCTGACACGCCGCCCAGAGCGGTCGGCCTTTCTGCCGTCATATCGACCAAAAAAAAAGTCAAGCGCATGCTTCACATTCAATCCAACACACCAAAAACTAAAATGGCGCCCTCACAGTCCCCCGAACCTATCCCGGACGAGTCTGCCTCTAACCACTCCTCGTCTGACTCGGAGAATGAGTCCGAGTCTTCGTCCGACGAGGGCGGCGTCACCCTCGATACGATTCAAAAACAGCAGCGCGCCCCCAAGAGAAGACGTCTCTCGGACTCGTCGACCGACTCCTACATCGCCGCCCCGCCGCCGGCACCCTTGCCCACGCTCTCCCGCATCAAGCGCAAGGAGGACGTCGCCAGGGAGGCCGCCACCAAGGCAGCAGCGGACGCGAACCCGGTGCTCATCAAGGATGCGCTGGCAGCGGGGCTCGAGGATGCGCGGTCCTCGTTCACCGACCTGAAGGTGGCGCCGTGGCTGGTGGGCTCGCTGACGACGATGGCGGTGCGCCGGCCCACGGCGATCCAGAAGGCGTGTATCCCCGAGATCCTGGCGGGGCGGGATTGTATTGGAGGCAGTCGTACGGGTTCCGGTAAGACGATTGCGTTTGCGGTGCCGATGCTGCAGAAGTGGGCGGAGGATCCGTTTGGGATCTTTGGGTTGGTGCTTACGCCGACGAGGTGGGTCTATCCTTTCCCCTTAAGATGGACAGAAAGAAGGAAGAAGGACAGAAAGACAGACAGACAGACAGACAGACAGACAGAAAGAAAGAAAGAAAGGCAATGCTAACTTTTCGAGGGCAGAGAACTGGCCCTCCAAATCTACGAGCAAATCAAAGCCCTCTCCGCGCCGCAGAGCATGAAACCCCTCCTCATCACCGGCGGCACCGACATGCGCTCGCAGGCGCTGGCCCTGTCGCAGCGCCCCCACGTGGTCATCGCCACCCCCGGCCGGCTGGCGGACCACATCCACACCTCGGGCGCGGACACCATCCGCGGCCTGTCGCGGGTCCGCATGGTCATCCTGGACGAAGCCGATCGCCTCCTCTCCCCCGGGCAAGGGTCCATGCTCCCGGACGTGGAGACCTGCCTCAGCGCGGTGCCATCGGCCGCCGACCGGCAAACGCTGCTATTCACCGCGACCCTGACCCCGGAAGTGCGGGCGCTCCAGTCCATGTCTTCATCTTCCTCATCATCAACGAAACCCCCCATCTTCGTCACCGAAATCACCTCCGCCAACAAGTCCACCATCCCGCCGACCCTCCACCAGACCTACCTCCAAGTCCCGCTGACCCACCGCGAAGCCTTCCTGCATGTCCTCCTCAGCACCGACGCCAACGCGACCAAACCCGCCATCATCTTCACCAACACCACCGCCACCGCCGACCTGCTGGAGCGCATGCTCCGCCGCCTGGGCCACCGCACCACCTCCCTGCACAGCCGGCTCCCGCAGAGCGAGCGCAACGCCAACCTCGCGCGGTTCCGCGCCGCCGCGGCGCGCATCCTCGTCGCCACGGACGTCGCCTCCCGCGGACTGGATATCCCCTCGGTCGAGATGGTCGTCAACTACGACGTGCCCCGGAATCCGGATGACTATGTGCACCGTGTCGGTCGTACGGCGCGTGCGGGCCGCAAGGGTGAGAGTGTCACGCTCGTCGGGCAGAGGGATGTGGCGCTTGTGCTTGCCATTGAGGAGCGGGTGGGGAGGAAGATGGTCGAGTGGGAGGAGGAGGGCGTGAGTGTGGAGACGAGGGTGGTTAGGGACGGGGTGTTGAAGGTGGTCGGCGAGGCGAAGCGCGAGGCTGCCGGCGAGATGGATGAGGGGAGGGATGTGTTGGGGAGGAGGAGGGTGAAGTTGAAGAAGGTGAGGTAGGGGGTTTCCTGTTGCTAGGTTCCGTTGTGGAAATATGGGATGCGCCGGGGATTGTACTGTACATAACTACATAGTCTTAAGAAGATTTTGGGAAGCCGGTTCTTATGGTATTGCTTTAGGTTGAGTTGGCCAGGAACAGTAGATGGGATTGGCTCCTGTTGGGCTGGTTGCGTAAACACTCGGTAGAGCGAAGCGAACCTCGTCGTGCACAGTCCGACTGCCTACGGTGTCTGAAGATGTAGATGTCGGTCTCTTCTGACCACACATCCTCGCCCTCCGAGCATTATCTAAGAAGGCTCCTTAGAAACCATGCATATAATCCTGCATTATGCAGCAGACTACTGGTAGCAATAC
Source organism: Aspergillus brunneoviolaceus CBS 621.78 (assembly GCF_003184695.1). Taxonomy (NCBI): domain Eukaryota; kingdom Fungi; phylum Ascomycota; class Eurotiomycetes; order Eurotiales; family Aspergillaceae; genus Aspergillus; species Aspergillus brunneoviolaceus. The sequence continues at coordinate 165,039 of NW_020290747.1, read as the reverse complement.
TATAAAGAGCCCTGCGATGCTCTTGAGGCCATCGGTCCTGGTGTATACGCAGACATGGTACAATACACGAGTAGCTCTAGGGCGACTACACTGCCTAGCTCCCATGGGATTGAATCGCTCCTGGACAAATCGGACGGCCACAGTACGCGTGGCGTGGTCGAGAGAAGAACATATCGATCTAGTCCTGATGTCCTGATTGTTGATGACCAGGTATAAAGTTCAGACCGCGGGGCTGGACGGGACTCAAGACGCCTGATATTTCTGGGGAATGTCGGGCCTTGGAGAGCATGTCGACTGCCAAGGTCACTGAGTTGCAGGCTGCAGTATGGACGAAGATGTTGCATGACTATGTATGCAAAGACCAAGGTCCTCGACGCGCGCTGAGGGCGATCTCCAACGCGGTCGAGCCACATCCATCAGTCGTATATTGTCTAAAGAAATGATTGACGATTCAAGAAAAAGTCATACTCAATAACTTAGCAATTATCCCATTGCCAAGGACCCCATAGTCGGGTGGACACCCACCAACCTCCTTCTCGACGCGTGGGGGACACGCTACTAAAGAGGGTAGAGGGTGTACTGTTATTTAATTGAAGTTGGGTTTGGTTTAGTTTAGTTTGGCCGGCAAGGAGACGAGCGAGCGAGCGAGCGAGCGACTCGGACGCCGACGCGGATTGACCACCACACGCGCGCCGAGCCCACCTCCACCTACCTTACTCTCCGGACATCCTCTTTCTCCTCCCCCTCCCCCTCAAAAGGCCATTGAGTCTTCTGACCGAGTCCAGTTTCCTTGTCTTGACACTCTCCTTGCTTGCCATTCCTCTGGAAACCCGGTTCGTCCTCAGAAGTTTGGGTGTGCTGTACTGTACAAGTTCCAGCACGTGTTGGTAGTTCTCGCTCTCTCCTGGTCCGAACTACTTGAACGGAGCTACTACTGGAGTACAACACGTCCACCACACACAAACACTTGCTCTTCTTAATTTTCTTTTTTTTTCCCCTACCATCCCCTCTTGTGGTTCTCCTCTAGTACTTCTATCAGGAGTACTCTCTCTCTCTCTCTCTCTCTCTCTCTCTCTCCACCCCACTCACCATGCATTCCACCGTATCAACACATACCAGCCCTGTCAAGGACGGCAGGCGGATTCTCGGCGAGAAGACCGTCAACGCGTGCCTGTCCCCCGCCCGCCATCGCCACGCCGCCTCCCTCTCGCCGGTGAAACGTCCATTCCTGGAGACACCGTCGCTCACCTCTCCGTCGAAAAAGCTTCTTCCGTCGCCGCTGTTTGCCGGTCAGAAACGCTCCATTGACCAAGTCGAGGGCCACCGCGAGCATGAGAGCAGTGCCCGCGAGCGCGCGCCGGTCCAGGCACCGGCACCAGCCCCAATCCACGCGCAAGTTGGGTCGACGACAAAGTCTCCAGCAATTGCAGCAGATGAACATGTCAGTAAACGCCATAATCCTTTTTCGAACTTCATGTATAGGTTACTAACATCCAGTCGCGTGCTCAGATCCTATCCGACGCGACACAACAACCTATTATTCCTGATCTAGAAACACCACCACCACCACCACAACAACAACAAAAACAAAACGAAGTCGAACCACAACAGCAGCAGCAACAACAACAACAACAACAACTACCACCCCCGCCTGAACCCAGCCAACTCCCAGCACAAACTCAACCCATCTCCACGCGAGCAGTCCTCTCCGACCCAGCGACGCGCAAACGCTTTATTCAAGAAGTACGCCCCCTCCCCGAAAACCCAACAACCCATCCCAACCCCCAACCCCAGATAAACATATGTGAACTAACCCCCAAAACAGAAAGCAACCCTCCTCCGCACCCGCCTCCAAACCGCCATGCGTCACGTCCGCGACCCGCAATTCGACCGCCGCCTCTCCGAGCTCGAAGCCCACAGCCGGAAATGTCCCCGACTGACTACCGCCGTCGTCCCCGGATCCCAAACCCCCGCGCCAAAAGACACAACACGTATGGCGGCGGCTGCTGTTGCTGCTGCTGCTGCAGCTGATCCCAAGACCCCGGTCCCGTTCATCACCTCCACCACCCCGTCGAATCTGCAACAACCCGAGCACAATACATCACCTGACAACGACAACAACAACCACGCGTCGGGGCTATCGTCGCCGCCGCTCTCAACAGGGAATGACGCTGTGTCTGCGCTGGAGGAGGATGATGATGATCCGATGAAAACCCCGACGCAGAAGATGTATCGTCATACCACAGGAACAGGGAACGAAGCCTCGCCGATGATGCAGTTGAGTAGTCCGCCTGCGACGGTGTCGCGACGGAGAACTGGGACGGGGATGGGGACCGTGCCCGAGGAGTCAGACGTTGAAGAGGACGGAGTGGGTCTGCCGGACACGCAGAGGCGGTTATCGCAGAAGGGGGATGCGGTGGATGGGTTGTTGAAGTTGATGGGGACGGCGGAGCAGCAGCAGCAGCAGCAGCAGCAGCAGCAGGCCGAGAAAGCAGAGGTGCGGACGGGGTGATTTCATTGACGGCATGTTGGGCTTGCTTATTGCGCCCCGCGTCAACTGTGGCATGTGGGATAGAACCTCTCTCGAGGATAGCGTCATGCCTGTTTGTCGCCGCTCCGCCGGAGATGATCTACCCAGTGTCCAAGCTTGGTAGATTAGGGCAATCGCGGCTCTTGCCTAGGACGGAGAGATGAGGCCCCGGATCAAATGCCATGCATGTATTGTATATAGAACAAGGGGAACTTAGAGCTATCCGGATGGTAGAGATGGATGGCAGGGCATGCGAGAGAGAGTCAAGTCAATCATGATACCCTTCCTACTTTCACCTTCCTGGTCTACTGTTCTCGACTACTAGGTCTTTGCAATTGAATCATGCTAATTGCGGTGATGCATAAGTAGGTATTTTCGAGAGTGATCCAGCCATTGATGAGGCAGCACTAGCCTGCACCAGGGACTAGTGAGTTGTTGTTGGTTGCCCGGTTGCCATTGCGCCAAATCACTAGAGTTGTCATACCCCCCTTACAGTCAGAACTAAGATCAGTTAGTCCTTAATACCGTTGTGCTAGTCGTTTCCACCCGTGGGGTTGCATGTTTAGGGCATGTTGCATCTTTGCTCATTTCGCTGCTCGCAGTGGAGAGAGCAACCTACACGAGCCTGGAGTCGAAAAGATTGTAGTTTAGTCGGAAACCTGATCTGGGGTTTTAGTTCGTGACTACTGTGATCAATCCACCATTTCTGGCTTTTTTTTTGGGCTTAAACTAAGGACAGTACATGAGGGGCATGTTGTGCTAAGCTTTGTCGGTGAGCCCTAAGGTAACGGGGCCAGCTGCCGCCTCAGGGCACCTCAGGTGGAACGCATGATTACGCGATTAAGCTTATGGACGAGAGGCGACTTTTGCAGGGTCATGGAGTAGGGGTATACAAGATGGATAGGGTTCAACACTTCAGTCAGTCACAAATCAGGTACAGACTGTATGTACATGTGATCTTTACCAGTACTAGGCAAGTGGACGGGGCTCGCAAGAGCCATTTCAGTATACTAATGGGAGGAACTTGACTCAAGGGCATTAATGACAAGATATGCTATCTTTATCATCATTGACTTCGATACTGTAAAATGCCCAGGCTGTGAGCAGGCAATGGAAAAAGCAGCCACGGATTACCTCAGCTCCATCCCTCCCCCCCAGCTTTCCCCGCATTTCCCCCTTCCTCCAGCTCTGGTTCTTCTTCTCGAGCTTCTAGAATCCTTTACTCAGTTCATTGTCCCCAACTATTGTCATCGAGAATCTGTGACTCTGTGTAACACTCCCAAGCACCTTTCTCGTCCCACCCACAGCTTTGTCGATCCTTACTATTTATACCTCCCCCGCAGATCTGTCAGTGGACGGGGCGGATTGATTGCATCATCATCGGAACTGCTGTAACATCTGATCCATCCCTGAACCTCGCGGCATCCTTCTTTCATCTCCCAGCTGCGGTCAGATGGCATCGCTACTCTTACATTCCTGAGCACGTCAAGATAATTGTTCTCGTTGGAATTGGCCAATTCGTAGCAGTGTCTCGACATGCGCCTCTCCCTTGTACTCATAGCCGCCCTTCAGGCGACTGTGAGTATCGCATCCAGCTTGACCCCTCCGGTTCTGCCCCTGATCGTGCGAAATCCGTATCTCAGCACCTGGCTGGGCAATGCTCGAGACGAGCCCTGGTCTAAATGGCCCATCTTCTACACTGGGGAGGAGCTGGGTTTGTCCCTCATCGCCCAGGTCCCCAGCACAGGCACTGTGTATCCTTTGCTCGGCAAGCCTCATGAATCAGTGTCGGGGTAGGTCATCGTCGCCCCGAGGACGAATTCGATTATTATGCTAATGTTTCACTCTACAGTGTTTTGCAGATCGAGTATCCTACCTACCTTGGAGCCAATTACGACGCGTCCACCACCAATTTGACCTACCGTATCAACTCCGCAACTACCGCGGCCCATCACCAGCTCGATATCACCGTATCCTTTCTTTCTCCTATCACCCCTACGTCGACTCTGCGGCAGTCGATTCCCGCCTCCTACGTGTCAATTCACGTGCATGGCAACGCAAGCGTAAATGTCTATATGGATATCAACGGACGCTGGGTGAGCGGAGACGCGGGTAGCCAGCTCACCTGGCAATACGATGGATATGGCTCCGAGGAGAGCAAGCCAAGCTTACGCAGATGGCGTCTCCAGAGGAAGTCTGAGTTGCTACTGTCAGAGATCCGGGATCGTGCGGAATGGGGGACTTTACATTTTACCGGACCGGCTGTGCGTCCTCAGACCCCCATTAAATGGCGGAATTCATCGTGGCTAATGTGCCGACCAGGGCGTCCAATATCAATCCGGAGAGGCATCGGCCGTGAGAAGCTTATTCGCAACCCAGGGTGTCCTGGACAACATCAACGACGACGCCTTCCGCGCCATTGGCGACCGTGAGCCGGTCTTTGCATTCTCCAAATCTTTCGTCTTTTCCCCCAAGGATGGCCACAGGAGTGACAGCGTGACCTTCACCCTTGCATTGACCCAAGATCCAGTCGTGCAGTATGCTTCAGCGCGCGGGCTGACCCTGATGCGACCCCTCTGGGAGTCGTGGTTCCCCAGTGTCGAGGCATTGCTGAGCTTCCACTACAGTGACTATGCTCATGCAAGCCTCCTGGCTGCGAACTACTCCGCTCAGCTCGTTCAGGATGCCTATCAGTCGGGTGCGCATGATTATGTGGATATCGTCGCGCTCTCCGCGCGCCAGGTCATGGGAGCAACCACTTTCGCGGGGACTCCCGACGATCCCATCCTGTTCTTGAAGGAGATCTCCTCGAACGGCAATTTCCAGACCATCGATGTCATCTTCCCGGCTTTCCCCTTCTTCTTGTACACCAACCCGCGGTGGCTGGCGTACCTGCTGGAGCCGTTGATTGAGCACATGCTGAGTGGACAATATCCAAACACGTACGCCATGCACGATCTGGGGACGCATTTCCCCAATGCCACCGGTCACCCGGACGGAAATGACGAATACATGCCTGTGGAGGAATGTGGTAACATCCTCATCATGGGCCTGGCAATTGTCAACTCCCTTCGCTACTCGAAGGATACTGCTGCGACATCCATCTGGTCGGCGCAGGGTGCATCTCCCGAGTTGCCCGAGGAGACTCATGGCAAATTCCCTCTGGTCAATCTGCAGATGTTCGGCGGCATCGATCACCAAGATGGCAGATGGGGCGGTGGCACGCAAGGCGAGCACTTGGCTGAGAGATGGGTCCAACGCAGTTATCGACTCTGGGATCAGTGGACAGGTTACTTGGTGGAGTTCTCCCTCGAGCCCGCCAACCAACGTAAGTCATACCTTCGTGACAGTAACCACGCAGCGAACTGACACCACCACAGTGTCCACGGACGACTTTGCCGGCTGGCTTGCTCTGCAGACCAACCTGGCCTTGAAGGGTATCATCGGCATCAATGCGATGAGTAAATTGGCCGAGGTGGCGGGCTACCACACCGATGTCACCTATTACAAGGTAGGTCATCGATTTTCAGCTCTCGAACCCGGCTTTAGCTGATCAACCCAGAACATCTCGGATACCTACATCGCCAAGTGGGAGGAATACGGCATGTCGCGCGACCAGACGCACGCCAAGCTCGCCTACGACTGGTATGGATCCTGGACCACGATCTACAACCTCTACGCCGACGCGCAGCTCTGCTTCCACCTGGACGGCACCGACAACTCTCCCGACTCCGTTCCAGTCCACAACATCGGCCAAAAGCCACTCACCCCCGCCCCTCCACTGACCCCCAAAAGAAAGCACGGCTTCGTCCCGCGCCACATCTACCAGCGCCAATCGATCTGGTACCACAACGTGCGGCAGAAGTACGGCCTGCCGCTCGACAGCCGCCACCTGTACACCAAGACGGACTGGGAGTTCTTCGCCATGGCGGTCGCCGGCGAGGAGGTGCGCCGCGAGATCCTCGAGTCCGTCGCCCGCTGGGTCAACGAGACCGTCACCGACCTCCCCTTCACCGACTTGCACAACACCGAGGGCCGCGGCGAGTTCCCCGGCCCCAACTTCTACGCCCGCCCCGTCGTCGGCGGCCACTTCGCCTTCCTGGCCCTCCAGCGCGCCTGCGGCGGGCGGGCGAGGGAGGGCCTGGCGTTTTTGGATGGCGTCGCGGACCCGGAGGGCACGCTGGCCGAGTGGGAGGCCGCCGCGGCGGAAGCGGTAGAGCAGTTCGCTGGCTCTAGCTCCGAGAACACGGAGCTGTAGCCCATCCCACAACCCCGTAGTCTGGGTTCCTTTTGTGCTACTATCTCCCAGGTATATATACGCAGCGCCGTGAGGTGATTCCTTGGTTGCTAGTTGGGTAGGAAGGAAGTAGGGACCGTAGCCCTAGCCCTCTCTCTCTCTCTCGACAATTGAATTGAATCTCAAATCTCCCTACCGTACCACCCACTCTGGACACCTCTTTTGTCCTAGATAGTTTGTTAAGGCTTGTCAAGTAGGCCAATCTCTCCCCCCTTGCCTATCTGTATAGTCAGGTTCCCACCAGGGGAAGGGAGTATAGTACACGTGCCGTCTTATGAGGATGGTAGTATAGTAGGATAGTAGGATAGTAGGATAGTAGGATAGTAGGATAGTAGGATAGTAGGATAGTAGGATAGTAGGATAGTAGGATAGTAGACGAGACTAGTAGACCTAGCATAGTAGAATAGCGAACAAGTTATTAATCCGGTCAACAGGAATAATCCTCTTGCACACTGTGTCTACAATCTACACTATAAGTTACTAGATAGACAGAAACTATACGTACTGCTCCCAGGTCCCAGGTCCCAGGTCCCAGAATCACAAACCATTCTATCTGCCTGCCTGCCTGCCTGCATGCCACCTACAAACCTCGTTCATCTGCATATCAAATGACCGACTGACTGGCTGAAGAGAGGGGGGTTGGGGGAGGGGTGCTGCGCCGCGAGAGAGAGCGAAGATGCAGCAAAACACCCTATGCAAGGTATACAAGTACAGTGCTTGGTGCATTGCCATTGCCGGGCAATGGGCAGGCAGATCAAGAAACTGAATTCCGCGATGGCTGGTTCGAGCGATCGAGCGATCGAGCGATCGATCGGGAATACCAAGCTTTTTTTGTGCATTGGGAGGAGGAGACCAAGTACGAGATATACATGTCCAGCCGTTGAGATTACAGGATGCATTACTCCAAGGCAAATACGGAGTACACTGCGAGATTCTTGTTGCATACGGGCGAAAATCTTCTCATTTTTTGGGGAAGATATTTTTGGAAAATCATATGCAGCGGTCTCGTACTTGCACAATAGGTGGCGATCAGATTTGCTTTGCTCTCAAGACACGCGATCAAGCCCCGGACAAAAGGGAAACTAACTGCACACGGAAAAGACAAGACGGTCCGACTACCTTAGGCATCCTGAAGTGGTTCAACGGGTGGGGAAGAGGTTTTCCTGCGGGATAGGGCTGGAAAGGACGAGGGGGAGAAAAAGATTAAGATAAATTAACGGAACACATCGTGTCATTTGTGAGCGAGTTAATGGAAAAAAATTTTCGTTTTTTTGGAACCGGGCAGATGGGGGGGTGAGTTATTTAGTTAAAATAAAACACACGCGCACACACACGCAAGATTTCTTTCGACATGGGGACATGACGGTGTTTGGGGTTAGGCATGAACACATTTATTTGCCACCAAGGCTGGGGAAGTTCTTCTCGTCGACGGTGACGGAAGCGCCGCTGGTAGCAGCACCGCTGGGGCGGGGAGCGTTGGTGTTGTTACCACCACGGCCGCCGCGGCCGCCGCGAGCACCACCGCGGGCACCACGGCCACGGGGGCCGTTGGCACCACCGCGGGGGGCCTCGACGAAGCGCATGTCAACCTCGAGGACGTTCTTCTCCTTGCGCTGCTTCTCGCGCTTGGACTTCTCCTCCTTGCCCTTGATGTAGGCCTCCTCCTCCTCGCGGGGCTTGAGCTCCTTGGCGGCGGCCCACTTCTTGTCGAGCTTGGAGCCCTCGTTGGCGGCACGGACGGGCTTGGCGCTCAGGTCCTCCTGGGCGGCCTTCTCGGCAAGGTAGTCGGCGAAGGACTTGGACTTGTCGGCGGGCTCCTCCTCGGCGGCGGGAGTCTGGGGCTCGTTCTCGTCCTTGTGGGCGATGTCCTCTCCGGCCTTCTCATCGTCCCAGGTCTTGTCACCGCTCTGGTTACCCCAGCCCTGGTTCACCTGCTTGCGGGTGTCGCTACAGAACGCATCAAGTTAGTTTTCTGTGTGATCCTGTTCTCCGCCCGAATGTAAAACTTTCAAGTGAGGCGGATCGCTGGCGGCGGTGGGTGAAACAAAATGGTTGCTTACGTCTGGCCGGTGCGGGACTGGCGGTCGTGGCGGACACGCTCACCACGAGCGCGGAAACCGTGGCGCTGGCCCTCCTTGGGGTCCTCGGTAGCCTTCTCGCGGTTGTTGGTGCGGCCGGCGTTGCGGTCGCGGAAAGCTATCCGATCGGAGTGTCAGCCGAGGGGGGCGGGGTTGCTGCGGATTGTGAGACATGGTCATAGAACGTACCGGCCTCGTTGCCAGTGGCACGGTTGCCACGGCGAGCGTTGTTGTTCTCGGCACGGGGCTGAGTGCTGGGAGCTTCCTTGGGAGCATCGCGCTTGCCAACACGGGGAGCAGGTCTGTCTACAGCCCTCGTGGGAGGCTCAGGCTCTCTGTTGGGGTCCAATTCAGGATCATTGCCTGTAGTAGCGAGGCGCAAGAGCACGCAAGAGGTTAGAGATTGATCGCTTCTTTCATTATGCATCAACAAATGGGCAGGTGGGTGGGATGAGATGGATGGCAATGCGGATGGATCCGCTAGTCGCGCAAGGGTATGATGTATGTTGCAAGTGAAAGCAGCACAAACGAGGGTGGAATTGAGGAAGCAGCAGGAAGAGGGCGAGAATTACCAAGAAGCTCGTAGAGGTTCTATTATCACGAAAAAGATATGTTAGCTGGGGGACATGTTTGATCCTCGATGGGATGTGGTGAGTTCTTGGTGTTGGGCGCTGGGCAACCGAGTTGGACCGCAAGCAACCTCGTCAAATCCCTCGCTCACAACCCCGCTCGCTCGCTCGCTTCCCACTCAGAAAGACCTTCCCAGCTCAATTTGGCGGCCCAGGACCTCGCGAGACGAGCGGATTGACGCGGAATTTGGTGGTGCTGGTTCCCAATCGGCGCGGTAAACGATAGATGACGATGAAGTGTCGCGAGAAGTCCTCCTCCTCCCCTCGACGTAGGAAAAAAAATACAACGCACCTTGGACCGGACGTCCGCCATGACGCCTGGTTTTATGCGGGGCCTTCCGGGGGAAGGCTTTGGTCTATCACAACAATTCGGGTCCGACTGAACGGGTGACGGATGGTCGACACAGGCAGAAACCTAGACGACAGTAGGTATCCGGCCTCTCCTTTGGGGATGGGAAATGGGATAGGGGAGATAGAGGGATAGTGGTTGGAGTGAAGGGGTTGACTGACAGTACGGTGGATGGAGGCAACGTTTGTGGTTGCACTCGCCCAATCCGGTAAGGTGCGGATTGCTGCTAAGCGAATTCGGCAATGAGCACCATGATTGGTCGAGAGTAGCTAGGGCTTAGGGTAAACGGCCAGCGGATGACGCCCTGATGATGCTCAGTGATCACCTGCAAGAAGAGCTTCAAGGTTCTAGGTAAGGTAGGTTCCCAGCAGCATACGAGCTGCAGTCGATGACCGTTGCTGAGCCCATTGTTCGCTGCCAATCTGTCATCATTATTGCTGACAGGGTGAGGCATATTCATCTACTCGGGGTGGTGGGAGGCTGGGAGCTGCTTTGCAGGCTGGTTTCCTCCAAGTAAGCGAAAAGAGCTCCTCCCGCCAACGGAGCACTGTACTGTGTAGATAGAACCCTCTCTAGTCTATCTATAGCAATGATTGAACCCCCTCTGCTCCCCAGATATTTCATCATTGGATACAATGTCCCCAGTCTCTCGACTAGTGATCCTGCACAGAACGAATTGAAACCGTCCACTATTCCGCTTCTGTATGCTCGTGCTCAATTTGCTCTGCCATTGGATATTGCTTGCTGGGCAATGCTGTCATTGTCCGGCGCGGGTAAATCACGTGACATTCCACCCATGTGACCCCGAGCTCATCTACAATTCATGACGCACTCCGGGCGCTGGAAATGACTCGCTATAAAGCAAATCTCACTTGGAACCGTTTTCAAATATGTTCAGAAGAGCTGGGAGATGGCCCCGATGCAACTGCTCGGTGAGCCGGTCATGCATATATAACGAGCTAAATATAGACCAAGAATAGACATGCCTCACATGATCCACTTTCTTTCGACGCTGCTTTTCTTTGAGAAGAGAAAAATCACACAGAATACCGACCGCGACATCAAAACGTCAGAAACAGCAGTGAAACATCAAATCATATGGTATCAACCGCAAAACGCCAGGCAATGCTCCGAAGTTTCAACTTTTGTCTTCCAGTCATAAAGGTGCTCGGGGGCACAGCCAGGGAAAGAAGCCTGACTCCGTCCTCACGAACATCACCCGGAGAAGTCGCACACATGCAACGCATGGAAAGAAGCAAACATAGGAAACAGGAACTCAGTGACGCGTATTATTTTGTTCGTAGCTAAAGGGGGTTTGGAAGTGCATGCTGGCACTGAGCCCGAACGGATCGGCATCCAGCATGGGCTCATAGTTGCCCAAGATATGATTGGAGGAGGTGGTCGGGGCGTTGTTGGTGCCATACGCGCCGTTGGTCCCTTCAGCAGCATGCGGGTGGTATTGATTGAGACCATGCTGTCCCATCGGATGGGCGCCCGGGGCCACGGACCCCGGGTTGTTGTAGCCGGACACATAGGACGAGGCCCCGACAGCCGACTCATGCTCGTCATCGATCATGTCTGCCTGGGCATCATATTCTTGTTCTATGGGCGGTTAGTGCCAAGTTGACAAACTCATAAGCAAATATATATCTTACCTAATTGATCGTAGTGCTTCTGGAAAGGAGATGGATAGTAGGCCGAAGGAACACGAGAAGCACGAGGGCCCGCAGCACTGGGGAGAGCAGACTTTGGCTCCGCCGTATCTGGCTGACCGATACTCATTGGAGGGGTCGTCTGGCTGAGGTTCCGCGAGTGGGCAATCATGTGCGAACGTTGACTGTGCGGATCCACCCCAGCCGGAGACATCGCACCTTGGAAGGGGAAGGCGGGCGACTTGGCATGGGATGGGGAGGAGGCATGCGAAGGAGGCGTGGCCTGATACTGGGGCGAGGGAATGCCGTATGCGCCATCGCGATGCTGAGACATGCCAAAAGGTTCCTTGGGGGCGATGCCTTGGGGATGCCTTTGAGCGGAATTGCGATTGACAGCAGCGCGCTCCAGGGCGGAGGGCGGCTTGGTTGTCATCAGGTTGGGCTTCGCCGGAGCCGTACCAGGGGCCCCAGCCTTGAGCCGCAGTTCAGCTTGGACATCAATGCCTATGAGGGGTCAGCATGGCTGAGACAAGGATAACTTTATCGGGAGATTGGATGCATAGATAAGGACACCGACCCTTTTCGAGAAGGATACGTTCCAGTAAGGAGTTCTTATATCGCAACATCAAGCACTCATCGGCTGCGGTGCGATGGTTCTGTTGCAGCGTCTGAAGAGACTCCTCATTGCGCTTGATAGTTGATTCAAGCTGACGAATGTATTCTGTGCGACGCTCCCGGAATGCAGCCTGGGCCTGGCGGTTGCGTTGCTTTCGCTCTTCCGAGGTGGCGTAGATCTGATAAGGGTCGGGGGTCAGTCTAGTGAAGCTAAAATGCAGCAAGATAAGAAAGAAGGAATCAGGAACGAACAAGGGGGGTAAGAATGAGATAAAGCAGGTGGAAGGGGAGAGTAGGTGCATTGAAAGATAAAGCAGGAGGGCGAGGGAGGGATCTGACAGGACGATAAGGGACAGAAGGGAAAGGTGATGATAATGATAAATGATAATCGTGCGGGGCCCCGGACTGGCACGCAGGGTCACCTCCCGCCCAAACCCAACCCAGAGAGATAAGAGATGAACCAGAGGGGGGGAACTCGAAAATTATAAGAAGGGAGCAAAGGGACTTCGTCTCTCAGAAGATCAGATCAGTTTTCTTACGTACAGGCTTTCTCCCACCCTTTCGCTTTTGTGTCTGGGCCACATCCTGGGTTAAGATCTCGCCATCCGCCTCAGGCGTGGACACTGCCGAACTGATTGAACCCTCAGGCATCGGCTCTGACTTGGGAATGACCGGATCCGTGGCCGGTTCATTTTGAAGAGGATGACTGGTGGTCTCGACCATAGAGACCATTGGGATTCTAAAGGGAAAAGGGGGGGAAGGACTTCTGATGTCTTGTCCCCCTCTTCCGTGAAATGATTCTTTGCCTGGATGGAAATTGCCTTGAGGGTTTGGGGGGAGGGGAAAGGAAATGGGAAGATTTCCTTGGATAGCGATGATGTGCCCCCCTTGCGTTCTTGCGTGAGTTGGTGGTGGGGATTTGATGGTGGTATTGGATGAGTCACCCAACAGAATCCGGGGTTTGGCTGATATAACCTAAAAAGCCAAAGGAGGGGAAAAGAGGAGAAAAAAAAGAGGGGAAACTTTTAGATAATGAAAAAAAGAGTCCCCCCGGAAAGAGAACAGGGCAGATGACAGATCGAAGATCAGATACGTCTCAGGGACGAACCAACAAACTTTGGCCTGCTTCACACTTCACGGAGACACGATGTTCGCCAAAGCTGGGGTAAACGCGGTGAGAGGCGTTTTAAGATTAGATGAAATAATGGGAATGTCTCAATGAGGTAAAACACGTCAGTGTTTAAACCACTTGATAGGGAAGAAGATTGATCCCGGCGGGGAAGGGCTGGGCTGCTGCTGCGAGATAGTAGTTCAGACGCAGCAAACGCGCGGATGAGCGGCAATTGGGGGGGAGGAAGGGGGGGGGGAACGTGCGAACTCAGGCTGAGGGTCGCAGGGAGTCCGGCGGAGCAAGTGACATAAAAGAAATTGGGAACAGTGGTGAGAGATAATAGCCAGCGAGCATCGGCAGGCAGAAAGACGTGGTGGGAGGAAGGAGAAAGTGGGAAAGGGCGAGAGGGTGGGAAGATGTGAGGTAAAATTATTTACTAACAAGAACGGGGTAGACCTTAAGAGGGCAAAGCATAAGAGCGAGACTAGTAAGTAGTCAGGGAAAATTTGGAGCAGAAGGAAGGGAACAGAAGGCGTGGAAGGATTAGTATTGGAAGGAAGAAAAGGAAAATGTGAAAAGAGAAAATAGAAAAAAAAAAACTCTCTCATCATCTCATCTGATCATCATCATCATTATTATTTTTACTTCTACTCATTCCTTCCCCTCTCTTTCCTCTTTACTTCCATCTCCTGACTCTATAAACTGCGTTCCTTCTTTCCACTGTAAAAATTTTCACTTTCTCTTGACACTCGCCTCGTCAAAATTCCCTTTGGGGGAATCCAGACTAATCAGTGCGACTGGCCTTTCCAGGGGAAGGAGGGCGACGAGAAAAAAAAGTGAAAAAAAAAACCAGGAACAGACGATCCAATCAATTCTGACCCCCCTCTCAATCCCACTCGGAGGGGTTTGCGCTGAGAGACAATATCGACTGGGTTGGTGGTTTCGCCGCTTCCACAAAATCTGGTCGGGGCTTGTCTGACGGCCACCAAGTGGATAGGAATGGGCTTCCGTTCTACTACTGGGGACTTTGTTTCAAAGCGTTCTCATAAATGATAGGTAACCTCCTTTGTAATGGAGAACTATACCTACGAACTACCACTACGACATGCTCAATCCACGCAGGAGAGGGGAAACTTCTTCCCTTGTTGCTGCGCTCTGCTCACTTCTACCTACTGACTAGCTAAGGTGATCTCGGAATAACTGGCAGCATGTTCGCTCCTTCACCCTCAGTGGCTGGCAGCGGCACCATTTCCCAAGAGAGGGAGGAAGTATCCACCGCGCGAGGTTCTGACCCAGCCGAAGATCCGCCCAAGGTACGGACGGAGTACGCCAGGCGGCCAGACATTCAAGCGAGCACACCCAGAAAGGACAGAGAGGCAGCAGACAAGAGCCAGCAACCTGCGCAGCAGCGAAGTCCAGATCGTCCTCTGACTGGCCACCAGCTCGTCCGCCCTGCCCCATGCAGGGCAACGGGTGGAGAGGGGGGGAGGAAGGAGAACGTGTCGCGCGGTCTGACGCTTTGGATCGCGGTCCGCGGAACCTGGGATGATGCATCAATGCATTTGTTCGAATGTTCCATGCGCTCCGTCGTCATCCGGTTGTTCGTCATACTGGAGATAAATGTGTAGTTTGTCTGTAGGTAGGATCTGTTTTTTTTTTTTTTTTCCTTTGCTTCTTTCGAGGTCAGAGGGTCGTATCCCCTACAGGCCGTCTGCCATCTGACAGACCATGATGGTTGTTGACTGGGATGAGGGGGGAGGAGAAGAGGGGGGAAGTTCTTTTCCCTCTGGTCCACAGCCCGCGGAGATGTTCCGGCCGGGCAACAATAGCACAACGACCACATTCAATAACCAGTGGATGATGGTGGTCCGGCCAGAATTTTTCGTGGGTTCCGTTGGGGCGGAATTCTTGTCCTCTTGCGTCGACCCTCCTCCCCTCACATCTCTCTCCTGCTTTGCATGCTTTGCAGTGACTGTGGTCTGTACCTCGGTTGACTGAGAAGCGAGTTGCTCGATCTGAGAACTCAATTGTCTTGTCTGACCTTCGACATGCCACTTGTCATGGAGCAACCAAACGAACCAAACGAACCAAACACTCGTGACCAAACCTGACGAGGATTTTCCCTGCCTCCGCACGGGCCGGGGGTCTGCATGGCCTGGTGTGCTTACCATACCATACGCGGTCGACTAAATTGCCCTTGTCAACCAGGAATGACGACCTGCCAACAATTTGCTACCTGCCATAACAGTGCTAGATGAGATCCCTGCGACATAAGCACTACTCGTGCTCTTGAATGCGACCAGAAACCAGACCCAGGCCGGACTTTGCCATCCCCCAAGTGTACCGATACAGTAACACATTAGGAGACCTCCGATAGGAGTCTGTTTGTGCAGGCCGAGAGTCGGCCCTCGCCTACTACGCACAGGACATACAGTACAAACAGTACATACAGTACAGCGCTTCTTTCCCAGATCTGCATCCTCAATATGTGTAAATGCCCGCGGCTTACTACAGGCCTGGCAATCCGGGGAGGGATCATCATCATCACGAGGTGCAAGCCATGGGATCAGCTGAGGGTTCGCAACAATGGATGGGCTGATGGCAGGGCAAGCAGGCATTTCGCTTGGATCCTTGGCATCGTGAGAGGAAGGGAGAGGAGAGACAGCGAGCCGGCATTCTTGTCTCCATAATCTTCGAACGACAACAGTAGAAGTCAAACCCCTGCAGCTGTAGTCGAGGCAAAAGCAGAATGACATGCACCTCCCTTGTGTGCGACTCGGCTCTGGGGTTTGCGGTGCATTGCTTTGTCACTCTTTCCCCCGAAAGATGGGGGAAAGTCAGATGAAGGGCCTCTTATGTCATACGTATACTGAGTGATGCTTGTGGCATTTGATTCCTCGCATTCATTTCCACAGCACCCTGTAAGAACCGATCGATGCTCAAGTCTTGCCTCTCAATTGCAGAGAGAAAGAATCCAGTTGGGGTGCCATAATTTCAAGTGTAACCCCCTCAACACAGGATGATGCCCTATTCAATTCAACCAGGTCATCACTGAAACAACAAAAAAAGATCACTCTAATTGACATGGTCGGTCGGCATTTCGAAATTGTTAGGTACTTAGTGGTTGGTTAGCAGTAGAGCCAACCCCAACCCCAACCCCATCCCGCCAACGGGGGCCTCGGGAAAGCTGAGTCGCGGCGCCGCGGCGCTCCAATGTCATCTCCGGAATAATCAGACTTCTTCACATGAAGAAGGAAACCTGACTGAAAGGGCCAACGCTAACAAATCTTCAAATCTTCAACTCCTCCTAAACCATTCATTCATCCACCCCCACCTCCAGACACCATCCACCCTTTCACAACTCATTGACTCCAACTCCAAACAAGAGATCCATCCTTTTACCGCGAAAATCCGCAACTTGATCTAATCGATACAAAAACCCTGCGGATCAGCCACCGGAGAAGCTGGAATAGTCCAAGACCTCCTCAACACCACCTCGGCTATACACAACCTCCCCATCCCAAAAGCAACGCCGAGAATGTCCTCATCCCACCCCTCGAAAGCAGACACAAGCCCTGCGCAGACGCAATCCACCGCAACCGAGCACGACGCCCAAACACCATCCAGCCCCTCCACCAACCCCGCAGAGACCACGACCACGACAACCATCCCCACGAGCACCACAACATCCTCCACCGCGCAACCCGCGCAACCCGCCAACAACGACGAGGATGATTCCGATTTCGACGAGTTAGACGGTCCGTCTTCCCCCTCCCACTTTTGTTCGTGTGGTAAAGTGATAAGAGTGACGGCTAACAGCAAGCGGGGTAACTTGAAAACAGACGTCCTCGACAACTTCAACAAACCCGCCGCCTCCACGACGACCACGCAGCCGCCTTCCTCCGCCACCGCCACCGCCACCGCCGCCGCACCCGCCACGGAAGATGTTGATCTGGATGAGGAGGCGTTCCTCAAGCAACTCGAGAAGGACATGGCTAATTTGATGGGCGCGGGCGCGGGCGCGGGTGATGCCTCGGCGGCCGGGGGGATGTCCGAGGGGTTTGGGGACGAGGAGTCCCTCGATAAGGACGCGGAGATGTTCGCCAAGTTGCTCGAGGAGGGTGGGGTGTCAGCGGAGGACTTTTTGAAGCAGTTGGTTGGGGATATGATGAAGGGGGAGGCGGGGGGTGCGAAGGGGAGTGGTGGTGGTAGCAGCGGCAGCGGCAGCGGCGGCAAGAAGAAGAAGAGTAAGAGTAAGAAGAAGGGTAGCGGGGGTGCGACGGCTGGGGAAGCGTCCGCGACGAAGAGTGCGCCTGCGCCTGCGCCTGCAGCAACTGATGCTGCTGCTGCTGCTGCTGCTGCCGCCGCCGCTACGGCTACGGCTACACCGGAGACCTTCAACGATACGATCCAGCGGACGATCGAGCGCATGAAGGAGTCCGGCGACAAGGCGACGGCCGCGGCCGAGGAGGAAGACGACGGAGACGATGCGGACGACCTGGTGGCGCAGCTGATCAAGGCGATCGAGGCCGGCGCGGGCGGCGACGGCGACGACGCCGACCTGACCAAGATGTTCCAGGGGATGATGGAGCAGCTCTCCAACAAGGAGATCCTGTACGAGCCGATGAAGGAGCTCGACACCAAGTTCGGCCCTTGGCTGGCGGAGAACAAGGCCTCCGGCAAGGTGTCCGACGCGGAGCTGCAGCGCTACGAGAAGCAGGCCGGCGTCGTGGCCCAGATCGTCGCCAAGTTCGAGGAGCAGGCGTACACGGATGAGGATCCCAAGTGTCGCGAGTATGTGTGGGAGAAGATGCAGGAGGTGAGTGTGGCCGGCCAGCTTGCAATTAAAAACCGTGGGACCGGTTTGGGGCATCTCATCTGATCGAAACTAACTGACTTGACTGTTGTATAGATGCAAGCTTGTGGGAATCCCCCGGATGAGCTGATTCCGGCGCCCATGATGGAGGATCTTATGGGTGGAGGGGCCGGAGCCGGAGCCGGCGTCCCGGACTGTCCGCAGCAGTAGAGGTCTATTTCTTCAAGTTGTTCTCGCACTGGTGGATGCTGATGTTTGTTTGGTCGGATGTGATGATCGCCGTTCCTCTGGCATTTGTCTGTCTATGTCTTGTACATATATCCCCTGCGTTTGCGCTCTCCCTAGACGTATGTCATGATGGTTTGATGTAGTGGCTAGCAACGAGAAAGTAGTGACTCCGTGTGTAAAGGTTGTGAGAGGGAGGGACCTAGAAAGTGAATATATGGCAATCATACTTCTTATAGTACGTCGTGTCCATGCCATTGAATCATACATTATTTACCCAGAGCCTGCAACCATCATCTACTGGTCTCATACAGTATATATACATAACTCCTAAGTCCAACCTCCAGCAAACGCCCAAGCAGTCCATGATACAAGTCTCCATCAGCCCCGAAGTCGACCAGCGACATCCGGAACCAGACAACCACTCCCTCAGAACACTACACTCGAATCCCACCCCAAAGAATCACGACATATCCATCTCCTGACTATGCGCAAACTCCTCCATCCCCGTCTCCCCCACCAACTCCATAAAGATATCATCATAATCCTCATCACTAAACGAGCCCGAGCCCGAGCCCGGGGCATCGTACCCCCTCTCCACCCCCATCTCCTCAGCAGCAAAGGCACCCCGCTCCTGCTCCAAAAGATAATGATCCAGCGCATCCATCTCCGCACCTTCACTTTCACCCTCATCATCCCTTTCGGCTTCCTCCTCCTCCACCAACCCATCCAACCCGAGCCCAAACTCACTCACCGCCGACCGCCGCATCGCCTCCCCCCACCGCTTCTGCTCCGCCACATGCTCCAGCAGCACCAGCTGCTCGCCGCGGTTCTCGAAGCGCCCGTCCGCACGGTCCCGCTTCACGCGGTTCAGGAACGCGTTGCGCCGGGTGGTGCGCGCCGCCGGCGAGGCCGAGGTCCCCGTGTAGGGTCTGGTGGATCGGGCGGCGGCGTTGGCGAGCGGGTTGGCGATCTGGGCCGCGTAGCGGGTGGCGAAGCGGGAGGGGTTGTTGGTGGAGGATGCGATCGGGCTTGTTGTTGTTTCCTTCGTGTTGTCGGGGTCGAAGGAGAAGAGCGGGCCCGCGGTCGTGGTGGCAGCGAAGAATGGTTTTTGGACTGGCGATCCGAAGTAGGATGCTGATGATGCGTCTGGTTGGAGTGGGGAGGAGGGGAGGAAGGTTGTTAATGGGGTTTCGGGGTCGGTAGGTGCTGCGCCGGCGTTGGCGGTGTTGGCCAGTGGGCTGGAGAAGAGGTTGCGGTTGTTGTTGTTGTTGTTGTTGTTGCTGGTGTTGGGAGTGCTGGGGGTGGTCATTGTTGAGGAGGATGAGAATGGTGAAGAGTGGTGACGGCGAGGAGAGAGTGGTGAGGGACGCGTGGGTGTGCTGCAGTGCGAGTGCGTCCGGGCAAATGGTGCGGTTGCGGTGGTGTGAATTGGATTCGAAAATTGGTGTTCTTGCTGCTGCTGCTGCTGCTGCTGCTGCTGCTGATATACAGGCTGCGTCGCGAGCATCATTGCGAGCGGAGAATTGTTGCGGTGCGGATAGGGAGAGAAGGAGAGAAGCAGTGCAATTGTACTGTTCTCGGTGGCCGTGATGTGATCCCGCGGTACGAGCAGTGAGGTTTTGGGCTTGGTTCCGAGCGGTAGTCCCACTTTCTGTCTATGGTCGTGGATGTAGATAAGATCGGTTGTAGAAAATGAGAGGACTTTAACGGATGATAAGCATCAACGGCGAGAAGGTGTTCTGGCGGTATTTACAGCGGTGTCTGTCGCTTCGAAGATTGTCCCAGCCACTGCGATAAGGCAAAGTATTCGCATTTCGCATGCCGGGTGGGAAATTCCCTCCCGCAACGCGTTCGCGTCAGACACGGAATCACGTGCTTACAGTGGCTTCATGCCTGGTCCCTCAGGCTCTCAGGCGTTAAGAAGGTAGATCGGACATGTCAGCTCCGCCCCAAATAGGAGGCGGTAATGTAGTCAACTTGAGGATCATGCTTCTTTATAGAAAGCTTGATGATCATCAGGGACAATCCCCGGGCGAAACGCGTTCTTTCTCAGGTTCAGGCTAGATAATGACGACATACTGCCGGACGGGATATAAAACGTTACGCGCAGCGACCTTCTGCAGGGGAATACGTAGTCGATCCATTGGTCATGAGACCGTCTACTCGACGCCCCCGAAGCAACATATTGCATAATTCATGCTTCAGGAGGCGCCGTCTTAGTCAACGATCTACCGCAGATCCTACAGCGAACAAACTTGATACTTCTCAAACATTCGGTCAATTAAATACATACAATCAAAAGCTTTTTGAAGGCTGAGATCGAAGACCTGCAATCCAGAGAGCAAAGATAGTGAGACGCGAGAATGCCACTGTCCAGCGTCCCCTAGAATGAATCAAATGCTTCGAGGGGGGAATCAAAGTAAACAGAAACCAATCATGCTAGAACAAAATCCGCTGTGCTATGTCAAGGAGTGTAGTGTATGTCGGAAAGAAGCGACATGTAGTCTATCAGAGAACGGGAAGGGTGGTTCTGCAAATGTGAAACACACATCGGGACAAAGAACTGAATAACGATAAAAATCAGACTCGAGGAATTCCTCGCCCACAAGCGCCATGAAAACTGCGTCATAATCGTACAAACTTTACAGTTCCGGAGCGAATATCCAGACGTTGTATCTTATCTGAGACAAGCAGATACAGAGACCGAAGATCGGGCCAGACTTAAAAGTTTGATGCCGCATTCACCGGACCAGGGTTGTGATACTGGTCAAGCGTGGTCTTGAAGGGCGTTCCACCGGCACCGGGGCTAGGAGCCTTCTCGCGAGCACCGGATCCGACGGCAGTGCCGCTCATGAGGTCGGCAGCTTCGTCGTTGTCATGAGCAGCCTTGCGAGCATGGATTCTCCAGGCCACCACCGCGATGGCTCCAATAATGATCGCACCACCGACACCCACAACAACACCAATAATGATCTTCTTCTGAGACGACGAGAGACCGGAGCTGCCGCTGGAGCTGTTGGAAGAGGCCCCACTGAGGCTGGGAGAATCGGTCGCGCTGCTAGCCGGAGTGGAGGTAGTGGTGAGAGTGGTCTGCACAGGGGTTCCACTAATGGTCTCAGTGGTGACGACGGTCTTAACGACAGGGGTAGCCGTGGTCTGGGCCGTGGTCTCAGAAGTGGTCGTAGAGCTATCTTTGCTGTTACTGTTGTTATTGTTGTTGTTGTTGTTGTTATTGTTATTCGACGAGGTAGTGGTGGCGGCGGCAGCATTAGTAGTTTGAGGTGCGGTCGTATCTGCTGCTTTGGTTGTCTTGGCTGCTGGTTCCGTGGTACTCGTGGTCTCTGAGCTTGACGTAGTCGTGGGTTCAGGTTGACTGGTAGTGGAACTGGTGGTCTCTTTGGTGGATGAAGTCGACTCGGTTGATGAGGTTGACTCGGACGTTGTGGTAGGAGCAACCTCTGCGGTAGTAGCAGCCGCAGCAGAGGTGACAGCGTTTCCTACGCCCGTGACCGCGGCGCTCTGGCCAGCGACGACGGCCACGAGGGAGAGGGAGTAAAGGAGGAACGAAAGACGAGCGGCTCGCATGATGACAGCGGTTGGTTGGTTGGTTGGTTGGGAGTATTAAGTCGGAAGTCAAGTATCTCTCAAAGGCTTCCAGCGCCGAACGGACGGAGGTTGTGGGAGATGACTGTCAGACGAGACGTAGATGGGTATATTGAGAAGGTCAGATTTCCAACGCGACAAAAGCCCAGATGGGAGTAAGCGATCGTATCTGTAGTCGGGAAGAGCGTGTAGTGGGTAAAGACACCGATGAGATAGGTGTCTAAATGGAAGATGGAGGGGTTAACGAGAGACTGCAGATGTAGAAGACACCCGAAGGGCACACACACGATACAATATGGAGTGGGTAAGAGAAAGAGCGTAAGGAGGTGCGGGATGGAGATTATTGAAAAAGGATTGGAGAGGGCGAGAAGGGAAGGGAAGGGAAAGGTCAGTGAGTGGCAGTGGGGGGACGGGAAGGAAAGGATTGGACTGATCCGCTCTGCCTCTCCCTCTTTCTCTCGCTCACTCAGTAATCAGTCACTTATTCACTCACTCACTCACTCACTCACTCACTCACTCACTCACTCACTCACTCATTTCACTGCAATCCTTTGCACAACCGTCCGGCCGCTGAAAAGTCACCGGGGCGCCAGGCAATCCAAAATCACCAATGGTGAACGCGCGCCCAGCCGTGGGCGCTCCCTAGTGTTGGCGCTAATGAGGTCCACTGACCAGTCAGCGGGAGCGATATGAGACAGATTGACCAGGGGGTTCACTAGATTTTGGAACATTTTGTGCATTATTAGCCCATTGTGACTTTTGTGAGCATTTTCAGGCGCCTGACTTCGGGGCAGTGTCTTTGTTTGGGGCTTCGGAGGGGGAGGTTGGGTCGGCAATCCCACTTTTGATTCGTGGTCTTTCCACCGGCACACCCGAACCTCCTTCATCAATGGGTCTCACTCATACCCTAAGGCTGTTAGGATTATTATCTGTCTATCTGTCTCCATATCAAGTCAATACTCAGTGCTCCGTAGACCACTAATTATGACTGCTTAGGCTAGCACACTGCTTTTTTCACCCCCCTCTCTCATCACTAGCCAAATTGATAGTGTGGGAGATCTTTATCCGATCTCTAACAAATTAATGAAGATTCCGCGACTATGGTTCGGTGATACTATTTTAAGGTCTGTACCGTGGATTTGATGTACCAACAATGACAGTACCACAGAACCTCATTCAGGTTCATCTTCTGTTCCTTTCTTACAGTCCTTACTCCTTAGGTCCTTAGGCAAGACTCAAACATCCCAAACAAATGCCATCCACCAACCCGAGTCTCTCTCCCTTGGACTTCATGTTTCGCCTGGAAGTCCCGCATTCCTCCGCGTCGTGGGCAGTGGAGTAATTACTCAGTCAGTCCACATCATCCATCAGACAGACCCTGGGACATGGTGCAAAAAGGTACTGCAGAGAAAGGAATTTCTGATTGGCACCCGGTCTCGTGCCTGAAAGAAAATTTCGATTTAGACCCATCGACATTATGCCGGTGCAGCCGACGGTGCTCCATAATCAGACTCTGTTTTTTTCTCTTTCTTTTTTTTCTTTCGGGGTGGGAAGATCGCCTTAACCATTCAACATGGTTTAGCGTGGCGAGACAGAAAGAACTGCAGGGGCAAGCCATCCCTTCTTGACCTACGGATATGTGTACAGCACTTGGGTAACTAGGCGATGCTGGAGCATGCCCTACGGTGGGTGTTATGCCGTTATCCGGAGCAATTGGGATGCATAGATACTATTATTGCCCTGAGCTTTGTGCATCTCGAACGAGTCCATTGGTCTTGACTTGTGTCTGGCCAGTCTGCCACGGAACAACCAAATGGTCTGGACAATGTCGAAATGGGCAAAGCTTGCGTGTCGCACGCAGTCGAGGCATGATCGGATGGGGAAAAGCTTGGTCTTATCAGATCTTGTTGACACCTGAGTCCCTCAGAAAAAGACAGTTCACAGCTCCCCTCCGCCTCTCTGATCCGTGATGTAAGGGTGTCTCAGATGTAGACATGCGATTTCTAGAGTGATATCATCCTAAAGTCCACCCATTAGAGCTGATTGTACCGGGCTGCTCATACCCTGCAAGACCGTGCAGCGACAGCAGCAGAGTCAACTGCTAAGCGACTTGCATTCGCAATTCAACCATCATGCAATTTCTCTCGCCTTCCAATATGTCGGATTACCCATGTAGGAATCTGTATGAGAGCAACATGCTAGAATTGTTGATTATCGTCTAAGCCTCGCTATCATCATGCAGAGATCCTCGCCTCAACCCTCAGACCACCGCAGACCCGGCTGACTTCTTCTTACTAATATGTAGTCATGTATGTACCGTATGCATCATTCGATATCATACCTCTTAAGCCGCATTGCTTCAATCCCGGATATCCCGGCGAGTTACTCCGTACAGGAGATACAGTATGCACAGATGCACAGTACCAGAGCCCATGCTCCCGGCTGAGAATCACTCGATCCCATCGCAAGCCACCTGAAATCAGCCACTACCTGCAGAGACGGACTGAGCACGATCAATCAGACACATCACACAGTACAGTACGATAAACAAGCCACCGCCAGGGCCTTCCAGACAGTAACTTAGTTAGCAGGAGTCTTACAAACCACCTGATCCAACCCTCGTAAACACCCATAGCCCAAAGCTTAAGCGCAAAAACAATAGTTGCTAGCAAGCCACCCGAGCGTTGCCACGAGGGAAAGGCCGGCAGTTGCCACGAAAGCGAAGCCACTCTCTGCTGACTCTGCCACAGCGTCACTTCGCATCAATTCTGCCTGACTCACCGTATGTTCGTTGTCCGATGCTTACGAAGAAGAGGATACCTACGGAGTACCCCGTCTAATCCTCCCTTAGCAAGTTAACATAGTTAACACGCATATGGATCGTGGGTTCTGCTAATTAGCGGCCACTTCTGCGATTTGGGTTGTAGACGTTCCCGAACTAAATTTACGGGAAATGCAAGTTGCGACTTGTAACTCAACTCTGTATCTCATGCCTGTAAGTAATTTTGGAAATGGACTGCTGAGTTGGCAATCACACAAACATAAGTAGCGAAAGTAAACAGAAGGAAGGGTAACTAAGGGTAGACTAAGGGGACGGGAGGCGAGGGAAACAGCCTGGAAAAAGGCCCAGCCCAGACCAGACCTCCTCGAGACCCTGCATGACACCTGTAGCGGTAAGTTGTAACCACGGACGGAGAGGCACGCACTGCTAGCTGGCTTCCGATTCAACCCTACTACAAAATACAACATAAACAAGATGGGACCACTTTCCAATCCAATAATACTCCATTGACTCATGAGACCTTCTTCATAATAGCCAACTGTCTCTGCAATGCATTCAGATAAGGTGATCAATTAGTAGATAACTCTTCGGACTTTAAGGCATGCCTTCGTCGTTTCCACAACATTCCGCGCCTCCCCTTCTCCCCCCCCCCACCCCCCTTCGAATGCTTTCCGGCTGATCGGCAGTCGGTGACGGGTTCTAGACTTCCTGTTGCACTCTTCACTACCAACCCTCCCCCCTCCCCCACCGGGGTGGTCGTCATCCAACGTGACTGGGCTCTTGGGGAGAGGGGGCTACTATGTCGGGTTGAGTACTGTACTTGCATGCACTTTCATGTAGGGGTCTGGATCTGGAACCCGGAGAGATGGGTGGGTGGGTGTGGTGACGACTACGTGGAGCGGGTTGGAGCTTTGGGGGTTGCGCGGGTTTATCTACCGGAGTGCGTGTGGGTTCGGCCTACGCGTGCGTGCGTATGTTGTTTGTGTGTGTGTGTGTGTGTGTGTATGCTGATGTTCTTCTGGACAGACAGGGTCGGCCTAATGTCCATCTGATTTGTGTACATGTACCCATGCAGTCGATTGGAGAAGTGAGTAAGCTTGAATGCTTGGGGGGTCTTTGACAAATCCACCTAAGTTGGTGACTGCTTCAACCCTGAGTTCGTACTGAGTAGATGAGGTTTATAGGGTTTTGTGCTAGTCTATGCGGTTTGCCCTGCCTTGCCTTAGGGGAGTCAGTTGTGCAAAACTTACCAGCGGCTTTGCAGGTCTTGCTCGCATACGCGAGCGTGCCGACTGCGACATGGACAAGGCTCGATATCTACGAGGTGGGCATTTGATCGTATGCATGACTTCTCCCTGGATGACCTATCTCTTCAATCGACGATTTTCCGAGATCGAGGTTGCTGGTGCGAAGATATGAACATCGATGGTTCATGTTGCCTACAGTTGTGAGATGTTTACTTTCATTCACAGATTCGACCTGGGTGGACAAGAAAGCCGATTCAATGAAGTGGACGAGGCAGGACGAGTGCTCGCTCGACGCTGATTCGGATGATGGATGTACGCTATGCAATACACCATGAGTTGGTCTGGCACCAAGCAAGAAACCGGAGAATTACTAAATAAACAGTCTGAATTGATGGGTATCATAGGGATATAGATTGGTTGATATGAGCCTCCGCAGTCGAATTTCCAGCTCGCCGATCAGTATTTCTCCGTGGGCTTTCCTTTGAATTGATTCTGGCACTCCTCCTTGAAGTATGCCCAGAACCTTCTCGGGGTACAATCTAGGTATGTATCTTGTCAGGACCACCAATCCCCACTCAATGTGTTTCGAGACTCTACACAGATGGCAGGCAATCTGTGTCTATGTGTTGTTTGGCATACCAGGGTTTGAGAGACGGCCGGAGCCGCTAATCCGGGGCGTCTCTGGCGGAGGCACGCCGTGTTTCACACGTTCAACTTGTTCATGGACCTTCCCAACGACGCGGTGAAACGTCCGGCTGGAGAGCAGCTTTTTTGTCATAAGGAGTGACTTTGGTCAGTCTTAAGGTTTCGCAGCGGACTTCGGCCATCGTTGACAAACCTGACGAACGAGCAGCGTCTGAGAGAGAAGGGAAAGTGCATTAGCATTAGGCTGCTGTGCGATGAAGGGATGAGAGGAGTCCATTATGCCCAAAGACACACACCTCCAACGCTTGGAGCCCAAGCATCCGGAAGACCATCCTGCAGAGATCCTCAGGGAATTCAGTCGACCGTCTATCGTCTACCGGTGGAACACCATGAGCAGCACTGTCGATGACAGTGTAATCAGTGGTTGCATAAACAGGTGGCGGTTATGGCTACGACGCTGGGAACACAATTGTGGTGCTGAGAGAGAAAGAGCGGAGATTAGAGCGAGTCCGAGATGAGAGATTACCTAAGGACCCGACCGGGTGCTTGACTTGACAGGGCCAATAACAGCCACAGCCGAGACTGAGCAAGCAAACAGCAGACCGGGACCAATGAGAGACAGAAAAGTCTCCGACGCGGGATGGAACCCTTTACAAGAATGCATCTCCGATCATGAATGGAGACTGTCCCAGATGAATTAAATGAATTATTTTGACTCTCACCTCCCTCTCTCATCAAGGTCAGAGTACATAGATCCATGAAGGGAAATCTTGGATCGCCTGCCGGAGCTGATCCAGGTCTCCTGATTACATCACCGTTCTTGTCCCGAGGCCAACGAAACAATTCAAGGTCCCTGGCAGCCTGGAGTACCTTATGCATGCCCATCTCCGGATTGCCAGGACCAGCTATGAATCCCATTGTAGTGATTAGTCCAATACCGTTAGTTTTATACAAGATCGATCCTGCCGCGGTCACTGGAAAAAAAAATTCTTTCGTCTGTGTTGATATAGGTTTTGACTTGCAAGGACATCTTGACAAGCTATACTTCCTCTTCGCATTCTTGCTCTGTTTCCACATACGCTCTATTTCTCTCTTTCTTCCCGACCAAAAGTCATCGGACGGGTGGCCACGTTCTCTGGCAGTGCGGGGAGTGCAGCTTCGAAATAGAGCCGCGAGGGGAATATCCGTGAGGGCAAGGGAAGAGAGAGAGAGAAGAGAGAAAAAAAAATTGCTCCTCTGGCCTTGGCCCAGGTTCAAGCATTTCCCCCCCTTTCTCGTTGGGATATGGTGTGGCATTTTTTATCGTCAAGAGAATAAATATAGCAGAAGAATTTCACCAGCCACGATCTTTGCCACCTGAATTGAACTCATAATCTCATTCAACCCCTCCGCGACCCCTCAGAGCTATCCTTGCCGAGATTATTTTGTCCAACTACCTACCGGTACATACATACATCCAAACCTACATACTGTTGGCTGCAGTGACGCCAGTCCGATTTGGTTGAAAACAAAAACGATTAGTCCGTCGAACGAGTCAGCCTGGCTAACGTTACGATTCGTGCGCGCCTTGTCCCCGTGAGATCGAGAAATCTGGCCAAGCACATTGCCGTGTCGAGGGGCAGCTTCCACAGCTGTCCCGATCTGTCAACGCTTCAGATATCCCCCTCATCATCCCTGCTGCTGCCACACGCCGCCGCCGCCCCCAACGACTTCGAGGCCACTGTCAACCCTACCACCACCACTGCCCCAACCTCCCGTTCTCCTTCTCCCCATAGCACTGCCAGTCTCCGCAACGGTCCTCGTACACTCGCAGCCACCAGAAAGCGGGTCTCCAAAAAGGCGCGCGGCGTCCTGGGCAAGGTTCGGGCCTTCCAGAGGATCGCTGCGGCCAAGATGGCGCATCCCTCCATTAAAATCGACACGAGCGTCCAGTCTACTAAGCGCGCTCTCCCCGAGGACACCGAGGCAGGTTTGGAGATCGCATACGGCTCCGATGACGCCCCAGCTTTGGACGTTGGCGATCATGATTCCGTGCCGCCGTTCCTCTGTCAGTCGGTCGTAGGTTCGTTTGCGCCCGCTTTCTCTACCCTTTCCCCGAGCGCTTGCTGCTTGCTGTCTTTACTCTCCATCTCATGCGCTGGTTCTTCGACTAATACTTTCTTGCTGGGATCGCAGAAATTCATAACAAATTCGAAGAACTTGAATGGATGCAACGGACGCGGCTTCTGGAGGGCACACAGGCCAACGACCCCTCACATCGATGGGCGCTAGAGGCAGATCCGGAAGTTAGAGCAAGGAACCGATATATGAACGTCCAGGCATGGGCCAACTCTCGCATTCACCTGCACGTCCCGGAAGGTGAATGCGACTTCATCAACGCGTCGCCGATCGTTCTTCAAGATTCACTGTCGCAGCAGGCAAGGAGGTATATTGCGACCCAGGTAAGCGGGGCACATACGAACGGGACATTTCTGCGTGCTCTACTAATCTGTTATCATGGATAAATAGGGCCCGAAGCTTGGCCATGTGGCCCATTTCTGGCAGATGGTGTTTCATGAGAGCAAGGACGTCGGAGTAGTCGTCATGCTCACGCAGACCTTCGAGTCCGGGCGCGAGAAGTGCTCGCAGTATTTCCCCCTCAACAGCGACAGCCCTTCCATGCCTCTGCGGCAAGTCGAGTCCGATCAGTACGCAAGCGACGACGATCAGCACAGCAACGGCGAGCTCTTGGGGGAAGTCACACTTTTGGAGACCTCGTGGGATCCCGCGTCGCGGTCTGAAATCCGAAAGCTTCAGCTCACCTTCAGCGGCGAGACCAAGACCGTGTGGCACTTCTTATTTGCTGGCTGGGCCGATTACTCCAAACCCGAAGGCGAAGATCGGGATGCGCTTTTGCAGCTGATCAAGCTGTCCGACTCGAAGAGCGCGCCGGACAATCCACGCATCGTGCACTGCAGCGCCGGCGTGGGCCGCACCGGAACCTTCATCGCGCTCGACCACCTGCTGCAGGAACTCGAATCGGGCCAGCTGCTGGAGGCCGTCGGCCCGGAGGTCGACCCCGTCTTTGAGACGGTCAATCAGATGCGCGAGCAGCGGATGATGATGGTCTACAATGAGATGCAGCTGCAGTTTATATACGAGGTCCTGCGCGAGCAGACCGATCTGAAATTGGGCAAGGTTACCGGGCGCAAGTCGGACGAACGGTCCACCAAGATGGCCAAGTTGTCCAACGAGGCCAATTACCTCGCCAACTACCACGTTTCCTCCAAACCGGAGTTGGAGCCGTCCACACCGACGCGTAGCTGGTCGGGGACACCGGAGGTGTCTGATAATGAATGAGCGCCCCCCTCGCGGCCACAATAATCTTCACCTATAATCTTCTCCAGTACATATTTTTATTCTACTCTAATCCTTATATTTGTTCACTCCGTCCACCGCGACGCTTGTTGCAGTTGTCTTCGTCTCCACCTTCTGTTTTATATTTATAGTCACGATGAACATCTTATGAATAGTTCTTTGGCATCCTCTGTTATGCTCCTTGCCTCTCCATGTTGTTATCTGATGTGCTGTCCAGGCCATGTCGCCGTTCATGACCGGGAGTGGAGATATTATATCGACGGCTGTGTGACTTCGGAGTCTCCACAACTCTGGCTCTTTTCTCTCTCCCTCATCTTTCCTACATACCTATTAGAATGGTGAACCGTGATGCATGTTCGACCTTATTCTCAATCTGCCTTCTATGCTTCACTGCCAGATAGATCTACTTACCTACCTCCCTGATACTCCAATTCACGAATCTACAGGATATGGCCCGAACCCACCACACTAATCTCTTTTCTGCATGCCTCATGAATACGATACCCACAGAACCATCAAAACTGGATACCCTCCCCGTAAGTATATCTGTAAACAATAAACCAGGTTTCCCCTCGCTCAATCCAGCCGCCGAAGACAACCGAACCCGAACCCGAACCCGCAAAGAAAGAGGGAGGATGAAAAGCGCTCCAGAGAAAATCAGTACCTAATACACAAGACCCGCCTATTTGATCAAGCAGGCATTTTCTCGCCCACCATTCTCGATGCAAACCCCCCCCTCCTTAGCGGGAAAGTCTACCTCCTTCCAACGGTGGGAACAAAACTCCCGGTTCGGTTAGAAGGCCATTTAGTACAGTGCATGTTTGCCAGGATCACGGGCGAGGTAGATGAGCCGCTAGGGGGGGGGAAGCAAAGATAGATAGATAAAGCTCGATGGATGATGGTCATTATGTGCTTTGTGGCGTGGTTGTAATGTTCTTGTGCCTGTTCTTGCTCATGAGGATGAAGGCCCATGGGTGATAGTTGTATATACTATATGACAAATATGGGGTGCGGATATGGCCGCCGCGGTAGAGTGAGGGTGGGATTTTGGTTTCTGAGAGGTTCGGAGTGCTTATGATAGCTGGGTAGATGTGATGGGGCTGAGGGCGTGGAAATAGAGCACCTGGCAGAGGGGGGTTGGAGGTCGATCGTCATGTACGTCGTTTCTATGAGGGCGGGTGTGGTCTGTCTGCCTAGTACCTGGGTGAAGGTTCCAGTTGCAGGTTGCAGACCCTACTGGCACGAGGGTTGGATTTGGGTTGGGAGGAGATAGTTGGGGGAGACTGATCGATCGATTGGTAAAGTTGATGAAAGGAAGAGATATCACACAATTGTATGGTCAATCAGTTCAGCCAATCGACCACCAACCCAACCGACCCATCCCAATCAATCGATTTTCCAGCGATCAAGAAAAAATCAATCACTCCGCTTCTTCCCATCCCCGGCCTCCCCCGGCGAAGTCCCGGCGGTCCCGCCTAGCTCGTCCGGCCCATCTTCCGTGTCCCAATTGTCCACGGCGTTCTCGTCCCAGTTGTCCACCTCCTGCTCCAGGTTCAGGACGCCGGTCTCCTGCGGGCCGAGGCCGTCATGGTCGTCATCGAGGTGGTGGCCGCCGCTGCCGGCAAGCCCCAGCTCCACGTCGTCGTCGGCGCCGTCGCCGCCGCCCAGGCTGCCGAAGCGGGCCTTGCGGCGCCGGTCGAGCATGCGGCGATGGTACCAGCTGCACAGGCCGACGGCGCCCAGACTGCCGACGATGTTGGCGAGGAGGTCGAAGGGGTCGAAGGTGCGGCCGTTGGGGAGCAGGCCCTGGACGATCTCGGAGCCGATGCCCAGGATGAGGGTGCACACGACGAGGGTTAGGTGCAGGGTGCGGCGGCGCGAGGTGTCCGGGATCCAGTAGAAGACGAGCGACAGGAGGAAGAAGGTCACGACATGCAGGAATTTGTCATTGGGTTGCAGCTGGGACGGTATGCTGGACGAGTCGCTGTGGGGGAGGAGGCCGATGTAGGCGGCCAGGATGAGGAGGAAGACAAAGGCGCCTGTTTTGGGTGGGATTGATTAGCATGGTTGAGATGTATGGAGTGGAGAAGAAGATGCTGTAGTTCAAAGCTATCTCCGGATAACTTTGTGTGTGGTGGATAGAGGTAGCTTGGGAAATTCATCTTGTCTGTGTGTTTGCCCGGAATGGGAGGTGGGAGAGAGCAATCGATAAGAAGATCAAATGGGGAAGAGAGCAAATACTCACCCGCAAAAGGATAGCGGATTCGCATGATGAGGAGAAGGAGGAAATTAAGAAACAATCAGAAGTTGGTGGACAGCGGCCCAGAGCTGGCTGGGAGGAAGCACAGAGGTCGAAGGTCTGGCGATGTTGGTGATTAATAGATAACTTGAAGTTCGCTCTAACTACCGAACTGGTGATGCAGTTCCGAGAACGTCATGTGCTGGCTTGCTTGCTGTAATCTGTGACTGTGACCATACGGTAAGGTAAGATCAGGCCGTCAGGCATCCAATCCCGTTGCTTTCTAGCACTGTTACTTCTGTTACTTCTGTTACTTCTGTTACTTCTGTTACTTCTGTTACTTCTGTTACCTCTGTTACTTCCCATCCATCTTCACCTAATTGCTTGCTTGCTTGCTTCAACACTTCTTTTCTCCCAATCCAAATAGCACCACAGACAATCAATGATCCAGAACACACCCTTATACATCTACCTTACCTGTTGACATTCCCTCTTTGTGTTTGGACTCATTTATCTGTTGAGTATAACTATCACTATCCCTCCCGGGAACAGCTCGGGCTTAGTATCAGAACTGCGCGGTTGGTCTAAACCTGCGGCGGCCGCCGTTCCGCCTTTCACGGCTGCTGGAACCTCACCTCATCCCGTTCGCGCAGAGAACCTCGTAACTGTACGGCAGGCGCCCTTTGCTTTCTTCCATCAAATTTCGCTGCCCTGCCATCACTTTTGGCTCTTATTCCATCGTCCTTCGCTTCTTCGCGCTCGTTCCTGAATCTCTATGTCGTTTTCCGCCGGTCTCCCCGCCCCGTTCTTCCCTCTCCGGACTTGATATTCCCCCCCAGCCCAGCCGTGGAGAAACGAGCAGCAGCCCCCTCCCTCGCCCGCGCCCCAAGAATCGGGGTTTTGGAGCGAGCATGTCGCTCGGACACCACCACGCCTGGCTCCCCCCGGGCCATCTGCGCCCTCCCGACGACCTTCATGATGCGCGGTCGGCCAATGGCTATTCCAGATCTTTTTCCGGCGCTCGCACTCCCCAGTTGCGCGCCTCGGCCGATGCCGACGGCCTGCACGCGGGAACTTTGATATCCGATGCTGATCTGGCAGCCGACGATGACCCACGTATCGCCATGTTCCGGGACTTGTACAAGCGCAGCGAGGCGCAAATCAACGATCTCTTCGCCAACCAGAAATCTGCCGAGGAGGCCGCCCGCAGCGCGGTCGCCGATGCGGAGGAGACCCAGACTAAGAGCCAACGCGCCGACGAGTCGGCTCCGCCTCCCGCACCCGCCAAGAAACCCGCGAGGAAACTCGACGATGACGACTACGACGACTACGACGACGACGACGACGATGATGAGGCTCCAACCCCTCCTAAGCCCAAGTCACTCGGCACATCTCACGACCCGAGCGGTCTCCCGTCGCCCAGTCGGCCCTCCAGTGGCTCCGTGTCGGTCGTCATCGAAGCGCAAAAAGAAACTAAGAAAGAAACCCTGGAGGACATCCGCAAAAAGCTAGAACAAGATAAAAAGGCTACCGAGGAGGCCGCCAAACGGAGTTTCCACACCCTCTTTTACACCCTAGAAAATGATAGAGATGCCATGCTGGACCAGCAGCGACTGGAAGAGTCGGAGCGCCAAGTCGAGGCGGAGATGTCGGGCCAGGCCAACGCAGGCAACAACCCCAATTCCAACTCCAATGGGTACGGCTCGCTGAGTAGCGCCAACCTGGGCGCCTCGAGCCTGACCCTCAAGAACCTGATCGCGCGCATTGACATGAAGCGCACCATGGTGCAAGCTTCGGATGCAGAGCTGCGCAGTCTGATGAGCGAAGTTCGGAAGAACCGAAGCAAGTGGGCCAGTGAGGACAAGATCGGTCAAGAGGAGCTCTATGAGGCCGCCGAGAAGGTCCTCAGTGAACTCAAGGCCATGACAGAACACTCGACGGCGTTTTTGACCCGCGTCAACAAGCGCGATGCGCCTGACTACTACACGAGTAAGAACTCTCTGCTGTCTTGCGAACGGATCGTCGTTCTTCAGTATGCTAACCTCTATTTCAGTTATCAAGCACCCCATGGACCTTGGCACTATGACTAAGAAGCTCAAGGCTCTGCAGTATAAGTCGAAGCAGGAATTCGTTGACGATATCAACCTAATATGGTCCAATTGTTTCAAGTACAACACTAACCCCGAGCACTTCTTGCGTAAACATGCATTGTATATGAAGAAAGAAACTGAGAAGCTCGTTCCCCTTATCCCGGAGATTGTCATTAGAGACCGGGCCGAGGTGGAAGCAGAAGAGCGGAGGCTCCAGCTCGCCGAGATGGATGGCGCAGACGAGAGCGACGATGAGCCCATCATGTCGTCCCGTGGAAGGAAGGCGCCTGGCAAGTCATCGAAAAAGGGAGCTGCTCCTGTGCGGAATACCCCCAGCGGATCGGAACCTCCTGCGGGTCAAGCCTCTCAACCACCCGCGCCTGTACGGTCGGATTCAGACACCGTGATGGAAGGCACCCAGAATGGCTTTCCCACGCCACCTCCCGGGGGAACGCAAACCCCATCGGATCCTGCTGGTGTTGGCGCCGGTGTCCAAGGAAGCCAGGGTGACGCTATGGAGATTGATGGGTTAATACCTTCGAACAACAATACCCTGACTGCCTTACCAGCGTCTGGCGTGGAGTCGGAGGACCCCGAGTATAAAGTCTGGAAACAGGTCACGAAAAAGGATCGTGCTGTCATTGCCGCGGAGCGACATCGCCTGTTCAAGGGCGACAAACTCAACTCTGAGGAGCCGGCCCTGCTTAGGACCAAGGCTGGTATGAGACGGTGGCTGAGAAACCAAATGCAAATCAATGCAGAGGGCGACAAAGCCCGCGAGTCTACCGCGCAGGGTCTGGACCCTGGCGCAGCGGGTGAGACCCTAGCCGAAGGAATCGAGGTGGACGAGGATCGGGTAATTCCTGATTATTACGACGTAATGTCGGGCGTCCCTGACCTGCCTCCGCATTTGTCATGGAAGGAGGACTCCGATGGTAACATTGTGGATGCCTCTGAAGAATTCTTGCGCGTGCTGCCGTCCGGGTCGTTCACTCAACCGGACAGCAAACTTTCCCGCAAGATGGATGCGAACATGCGTCAAATGCAGGAGACACGGAAGGTCTGCTCGAAGATCGGCATTGTTAAGCAGATGCAGCTGCAATCTCAGGTAAGTAACCCTTAAGACTTTACTGAAGATCACGGGTCCTGATGCGCCGCAGATGTACCAAAACCAGTTCCAGAAGTATCAGCCTGAACCGTTTGTTGAACACGATGTTCCCGCACATGTGATGAACGACGGGGGCCCGGTCATTTCTCCGTGGGTGTGCAAAGCAGCTCTGCAGCGCTCAGTAGCGAAGATATTCTATCACACTGGTTTCGAAGAGTATCAACCGTCAGCTCTAGACGCAGTTACCGACATCGCCTCGGACTTTTTCCAAAAAATAGGAGAGACTTTGAAGTCATACATGGAAACACCGAAGCTTCCGGCGACTGAAACTCCAGAACCGAACACAGCGCCGCAATGGAAACGAGCGTATACGGAACCGGAAATGGTCCTCCATACGCTCTCCTCTGTTGGTGTCGATGTGGAAAGCCTGGAGTCATACATCAAGGACGACGTCGAACGTCTCGGGACCAAGCTTTCAACTGCCCATGACCGTCTTCGGTCGTTGCTATCCGAGCTTCTGCGACCTGCCCTTGCGGATGGCGGCGAAGATGGCTCCAGTGCCTTCCAAGACGGAAGCGAGCAGTTCATTGGCGGTGACTTCGCCGAAGATATTGATGAAGACTTCTTCGGATTCAAGGAGTTGGGGCTGGACAGAGAGTTTGGGCTGGCTACCCTCAGTGTTCCGCTTCATCTTCTGCAGAATAGGATGTACAATGCTGCCCAGGCGCAGAACACAAGGTGCGTTTTTTTTTCACTCCTCCCAGACTGAGACACTCATGCTGACATTGTCATCAGTGCTGCACAAGCTGTCACGCTCTTTCCCCCGCCTCCCGCTTACCCTCGCATCACATCTGAGACATTGTCTTCGCAAATTGGTCTGGTACAAGGGTTCCTTGGTGCCAAGTTGAAGACCAGTAACAGCGAGTCTTTAGTCGAAGATCTTGAGCTTCCCCCGAAACAACGACCTACGGCCGCCCGACCTCGTCTTCCTGCATCCGGCAAAATTCAGCCACCTGCAGCAGCTTCAGGTCTCACCACCAGCCCGCAGAAGCGACCTCTTCCCCCATCTGCTGCAAGCCAACAACCCGCCTCCAAACTCGGAATGTCGGAACCCAGTAAGAAGAAAGTCAAGAAAAACAGTGGGGCCAGCATCGGCGCTTCTGAATCTGTTGTAGAAGGAGAGGAGGCATTGCCGGGTGCGGATGGCACGAAAGCTTCAGCCACCACCGCTGTCAAGCCCAATCCCGCTGATGAGCCTTCTGTGGATGCCACTCCTGACCTTAGTGGCAAAAGGGACATGGATACCGGGCCTGATGGCGTCGGTGCGGAAAGCGTTGACAATGCTGCACCACTGACGAACGGAACGGTGGCTGTTGATGCGTCATGAAATGTTATGATGATCATGGTATAAGACCCTTCTTGAGTGGTCTCACGTTCAACCTTTTTTTCTGGGCTCGGGTGATTGGCGGGTGGGCACAAGGTCGGTTTTGGAGATTCCTGTAACTGTAGCGTTTGCCATTTTTACTTCTCGTCCCTTTCTCCCTGCCTCTTACTATTATACCTGGCATGGTGAACCCTTTTTCCCTTCGCGATTTGTCTTCTTTTTGAGTAAATTTTTGCCACCTTAACATCTGACAGCATCACCCTGACCAGCCTCTTTCCTTTTCTTTCTCTGCTTCCCCGTCCTTTTTGTGATCCTCGATTGTGCTCAGTGTGCGATAGGCGCGTGTTTTCTATTTCTTTACTCCAGAATACCGGAGTGTATGAGTGCAGCGAAGGGCAATGGAGGGATCAACAAATCTAAAAAGTGTATCCACATATCTTTCAAGGAACGAGACTTGTGCAAACCAGGATCTCTTTGGTATGAGATTTGACTCCGGGTCCTCCACCCGCCGGACATGTTTCAGGCAAACCACAGTCGATAGATCAGATCAAAATAATAAATCAAATCTGGATCCCTGTCACCTGTTCTTTTTTTTTCTTGTCGTGGGAGTGGGTTACACCAATTCTCCGATGGGCGCAGCAGCAGCAGTATTCCGAAAGGGTGGCACAGCCCTAACTCATCCCGTCGGTTCTTCTGTCGAGGAGGATGTTCACAGAGGGAGATTTCTAAGACAAAGACACAAACAAGAACAAAAACCACTCACCGTGTCCAATCCAAACATAACTACCAGCCCACTCCCTCACAATCACCTAAGACAAGAGAGAGAGAGTGTGTGTGCGTGTGTCGGAAAGGACCCCTGTCGCTACAAACGAACGACCCATCGAATGCGCTGGACAGCACCAATCGATACACTTGCTGCGGTTTTGCGCCCTCGTATCTTCAAGACAATCGCTGGCCCCTTCCGTCGATATCCTGGACTGGACTCTTTCCTCGCCCCTCGGCGGTGGAGGATCATAACGCTGGTTTTTTGGAAATCTCGAGGGGGGAGAGAGAGAGAGAGAGAGAGGTATAGACTTGGCTCACGCTCACGCTTCTCGCTCGCGCCTCGCTTCCTTCCCACCCACCGGGGGACCTCCATCCCCATCCCCATCCCCATCCCCATCACCCTGGGTGGTCCATCAGTGACCGGATATATGAGAGACAACCGGGTACACGCATCATCCTCTCCAAACACGCCCTACGCACAAACCAGAAGATTTCACCTTAGTCTACCGGTATGCTAAACCCGAGTCGAGTCTCTGGCGCTTGCTGGGGTCGATCATCCATCTCTCTCCCCTAAGAACTTAAATCCCATACCCATACCCAGCGCTGATGCAGCGGACAGCGGGCTGAAATCCCATCCCCAAAACCACCTTGACTTAAGACAATAGCATCCCCCCCCCAAAAAAAATATAACAACTCAAGGAACTAACACGAAAAGATCCTTTCCCTCCCTCACAATTCCGCAGAGAGAGACAATCTCCCCCCAGAAAAGGACAACACGTTTGCTCCCGAGTCCCTAGATCGAAATCTTCCTTCGTCGGCCCCGACTTTTCCGGTAAGTTATCATTTGCGAACTGGACGGTACAGTACAGTGACTGCACTGCACTGCTGCACTTTGTGGGCTTCTTGGGACCAAAAACTATCAAACTGGCCCCTTCTTCTATGTTTCCGGAACTACATTATGATGGTAGTGGGGAAGTGACGGTCGACCCTGTCGGGTAGGTAGGTAGGCTGAGAAGCCCCTGCGGATTCGGCAAGAACAAACAGCATGGGGTTGGGATTGGGGTTTGCCCTCTCTATTCCTCCTCCTTTCTCCATTTTTATTCTTTTCCTCTAGTTGCTACCCTATTCCGCATCTGCCTGCGTGCAGGTGGTCTAGACAGATCATCGGGCGGCCGTTGAGCGTTTGTTGCGAGCCGATTCCGGGATGATTCCCAGGGGGTTGTCATCTCCGACTGTTGGTAGGCATTAGCAGTCTTGTTTACCTGGACCGGCACTGGAGCCTGCAGCCGAGCTACGATGGATCTCCATCTCCAGGATTGTCATCTTATGACTATGGCTCCGTAAGCGAGATTGTTTGTTCGGAATGAGGTTGTGTAACCTCCCTGCCGGCATCCCAGCCCCTGAAGATGTCGGCCATTCCATGAGCCCAACAATGGTCAGATCCTGCTCTCAAACCTACGATCAAACACAATGGGCTTGAAAAGCTTGATTGTTCGATTAAGCAATTTTGATAGCTAAACAGTGGATGCAGCTACGTCTCTAGTCAGCTGGCCCTGTCGTTCAGATCCGTCCAGTCCCGAAGGACCGGTCAGTTCCAATCAACTAGGCAACTTGCCGACCTGAAAACCAAGCTGCAATCCGAGTCGCTATCACATAAATACAAGATGGTAAAGAGATCATCCAAGTCATGTTTGACTGGGTAAAAACTGCAAGGGAAACCCCACTCTTCCGACTCTCCAACTCTTCGCCCTCAATGCCATTAAAAACCATCTCACCGCACCGTGTCAAATCATCCCCAAGTTGCATCGCAGACTCAAATGTACCACATGGTAAAAGGAAGTCTGTTTGAATTGCCAACCATGGGAAGCAGTCTGGGATCGGCAGGACGCTTCTCAGGCTTCGGGTTGGTAAGTTTGACTGTTGGTCCACTCTGCGGGCCCGAACTCGAAGACACATCCTCGTGGTTCTTCGCACGAGCTGCGATCAAATGCGCATAATAAACCGCCGGATCTAGAAACGTTAGTGTCAATAGCAGTGAAAATGACAAGGGGTGGTCAACATACGCAGTGAAACCGATGTAGTAGACCGCATGTACTGATAACAGTGGTCGTAAATCAAATTCTCGAGTTCATGAGACTTATGCCCAATCTGGTCCAAGATCACATGGTAATGCACAGGACGAGAGGTACCCTGAAGCGCAATATGCGAGTAGAGCAGGAAGTCCCAGTCATGAGGACTAGTCACATCCTTTTCAATCAAAGTACCGGGCAGTGGGTTGCCGTTCTTATCCGCAGCATTGCGGTCACCGGGTCTGGGGAAAGCCCGCAGATGGTGCCGTTTGTTCGCAACAACAACAGTGAACTTACCGGCCCATCTATCCTGGGTAAGCTTCATAAAGATGGCCTTCATATCGAACACCTCCGATTTAAGGACCTGTTCAAACTGGCCGGTCGAGACGCCGTCGCGGAGGTAATAGACATGCTCGGGGACACGCCCCTGTCCAACGGTAGACATCCATTCACGGATCAGAGGAGTAAGCATGATCTCAAGATTGGCACGGTTGATAATCTCAATACGATCTCCATTAGCCTCGCAAGCACCGAAGTAACGACCACCGAAGTTGTCCATGCAAACAGAGACAGCGGCCATGGACGGGGACCAAACGCCCATTGGGGAGTGCGTGACATCTGCTCCGATAATCATGGAGTTGGGTCGGAGAGTTGCACCCGGAGTCTTAGAGACCACACGTGCTGTGGTGCCACCAAGTTTGGCATTGACCTTCATCAGGACGTTGGAATAGTACTGTGGGTTCCCCTTCATGACGTGGGACGCAAGCACACACTGGGAAGGAACACCAAAGCGACAGTCGCATGACTTCTTAATCCGGTGATAAGCAAAAGAGTCCTTGTTGGGGACAACAATCATAAGAAGCTGAGGAATCTGCTTGCCGCACTTGGCCATGACCGTGTCATAGAGCTTTTTGATCGCTTCGCCAATATCTTCCTTGAGTTCGACAACGACTGGCCGCCGCGCCACTTGTCCGCCATGTCCCGCATAGGCCTTCATGAGACCGTCACAGAAGGCTTCAACCTGAGCTTTGTTGGCAGCACCACGCTTGCCCACAAAATATCCCACACCCCAGGCCTCGAGGGCGCGTCGGTTTGGCTGGTAGAATTTCTTGCCACGAAGGTCCCAGCGGCCGTTTGTTCCAGGGTTGTGGCGTTGGTTACCACCGAACTGAATGTCGGGGCTTGGGAGAAGACGAGCTTTACCCCGGATCATGTTGTTATCGACCTGGAGTCCGAAAGCACGAAGGACAGGGTCGTTGGAGTGGTCCATCATCTTTTTGTTACCCAGAATCGAGTTGAGCCTCTCAGCTGGGCGAGAAGCACAATACCTGATCATCGCGGAGGTCTGATATTCGTTTAACTTCCAAGGATAGCGGGTAAAGCCATGAATTGTGAGGAGCTCCATGGGGTAAACAACACCTTTCTTGGTCATTTCCACCATTGGCAGCTCAGGGTAATCGAGGAAAATGTTGTACCTCTTCTTGAAGTACTGCTCGACACTCATGCGCTCGACCTTTCCGGTGGCCTTGTCCTTAATGTCGAGCATGTACTGGCGGGCATTGCCGTTGACCAGGCCCTTGATGGTGAAGTTGACGCCAGTGCAGGGACAACCTCTGTAGTGGGCTTGCACTACAAGCTTTCTCACCTTGCGATGAACCTCAAAGAAATGTGGAGACTCGGTCGTACCGCCATGCTTATCTGAAATAGGCGCACATTTGTGCACAACCTCTTGAATATCTCTGGCATCCAGTACGGCAATTGCCAACTGCATCACACCACAGCGAGACCAGAAACAAGTGTTGGAGACGTCGATGTTCACGATAAGTCCACGGCCCTGCAAGAAGTATAAGTAAGCAAAGCGGTAAACGGGAGACTGGGTGCGCTCACCAAAGCAGGACGAATAGCCTGATACACACCCTTGAAGGCGTAGACACATTGGCCCAAATCCTGGCAGGCGCCTTCAGGGTCGAAGAACGAGCGTTTGATTGCCACGTACTTGGTAGATGGATGTTCGCGGAGGACGTGATCAAGGAAGTCTGTGACGTTCGTTAGCTCTTGATCGTGCTCCAGCCAAAGAGGCTACTTACTCAAGGCTTGCAGGACATTCTCCGACATATCGGTGCGTCCCTGGAGCCAAAGGTTCAAGGCCGAAAGATCGACAGCTTTGGTGGGTCGTACAAGCAGACGGAAAACATTGGCCTTAGCACCCTTGGGACGGCCCTGCTCGGCGTCCAAATCGACCATGATGTTCACGCCATCCTTGTAATCATTCAAAGTCCTAATATCACCTCAGTCAGGCTGCACACGAGGACGCGGGGCGAGACATACCAAGCCAGTTTCTGGCCATCGAAAATGATGCCCCTGAGGGCGGCCTTCCTAGCACTGGAATCCCAGACCTTTTTGATCACGGCATTCTTCTCAGCGCCGTTGCCGATTTGGACCTAGGTAGACTGTGAGTATGATATGCTAGTGGTTGAGCGGCCTATACTTACATCGTACTGGAAAATCTTCCTACTTGGAAACTTGAGGATCGGATAGGCGTTCAAAGTGACCTCGATCTCCTTTCCCGTGGTGTTGAAGGCCGGGCGAGGAACGGTCTCGCATGGAATTTTGTACTTTTCCATCTCGTCATCAGTACGGATTCTCAGATGGCGGAGGCCATCTGGGAGCTTGTCGATGGCTTCCAGATTCTCCATGTTGAATAGAAGTGAAGATCAAATAGGAGATTGGAAGGGGTAGGGTAGAGAGGTAAGGCTGGGAATGTAGGGTGTGATAGGCAGACGTAGCTGTTCGTCAAAGGCAAGGGGAAGTCTTGGTAGCTTGAGAAAGACGAAGGTAGGTAGCTTATGGAAGACGAAGGTAGAAGACGAAGTTCAATGTTTGAAGAGTTGTGGTCAAGAAAGGATGATGGAGGATGGAAAGAAGAAGACGAGAGAAAGAGAGAGGGTAGAGGGCTCTTAAATATTGGAGGCAGAACAGAACCAGGGCCTGCCGCTCAGTGAAGCAATAAAAACCATTCAAGGATCTGCTGGCAAGAATAGTGAAGACCAGGTGTCTTCAATAGGAAGCCGACAGCATGTACTAAATCCCCAGAAGGATGAATGGGGCCATCGACCAAGAGCCGCAGTGAAGCATATAGATCCAAAGCGATTCAAGGCCATTCCCCATAGAAAGAATAAAATGAGTGCCATAATCCGGGTATTCAATGGAGACAGAACAGAGGAGGTGAAAACAGGATTCGGGGAGAAGGAAGTGCGATTAGGTCATGCAAAGTCCAGACTATGCAGAGTGAATACGAAAATCAGAGGGAGCGACAGACAGGACAGACAAAAGTCTTCGGAAAATACAGCATTGTCGCGACTATCACCAACCCTACTATCCCCAGGGCCTTGACTGACAGCAACCGTTTGACTGGAAAACACCTAACAGGAAATGAACATACCAGGTGGTTAACATTGTATGCTCCCATGGGCAAATCGATATTCCTGCACATGTCTGTGACCAATCTCGGCTTCTCCAGGGCAGGATCCGCCAACGGACCAGAGCTATGGCTAGCCATTTTGCTAAGCAGGAGAGCCGATGTTGGACTATTTTCGTTTGCTCCTGTAACTCGACAT
The DNA here is from genome assembly GCF_003184695.1 of Aspergillus brunneoviolaceus CBS 621.78. Classification (NCBI taxonomy): domain Eukaryota; kingdom Fungi; phylum Ascomycota; class Eurotiomycetes; order Eurotiales; family Aspergillaceae; genus Aspergillus; species Aspergillus brunneoviolaceus. The sequence continues at coordinate 121,828 of NW_020290747.1, read as the reverse complement.
GTCAGCCAGCTTGTTACGCAGCACAGTGATCAAGGACTCGAGGATGCGACAAGCCATGCATTGCAGATGTCGGCCATGCTTGCATGCAATGCACCCCGGTGCAATAGCAGCGAATTTTCGGAAGCACATACCTGGATAGGATTCGACTGCGACGGTCAAGCAAGATCGACTAGGAGGAATTAGGACGCAGGCAGCGGAGCAATTGCTGCTTGCAGGTATGGAGAAAGATGTCAACCGGCAGAGGAAGTTGTCTCAGGCAGGGGTTCGAGGGGATGGGTGTGGTTGCTATGGGTATCCTGACGGATTGAAAGTGGGATGGAGGAGTGGAAGGAAAGATGTGAGGAAGGATGGAAGGGAGACTGAGGGATGTGGAGAGGGCCGAGGTATGAATCTAGGGTATAGGTGAGGTTGGATGTGAGGGAAGAGATGAGTGGAGAGGTAAGAATTGAGATGGGGGTGGGAGTGAGGCCCGAGATGAGTGGGATTGAGAGTGTGGTGAGAGTGTGGTACGCGATGTGTTGCTGGGATGGTAACCACGACCGCGACGCGCTCACCCAAAGAGGAAGAACAAGAACGGGACACGGGATGGACGGTAGAAAAGGAAATAAGCCAGTGGGTACGGCAAACATAAGAGAGAATGTGGGAGTTCGTTGTGAGTGCAGTGCCAGATATCTAGGTACTCTCCGGGGCAAACGAGGTTAGCTACCGGAAAGGAGCAAACGAGGAACTGACGGGGACCATATGGTGATACAACATGAAAGAAATATAGGGAAAACAGGTGGGTCGAGATGAGGTGTTGCTAATTGGTATAGTTGTAAGCCGGCAGAGAAGTCGATGTGGGTGCAATATGAGTTGCAGCTGAAGCTATCTCGAGGAAGTGCTGCGGAGCAAGTGATGGGCAAGCGATGGGCAAATGATGCTTAGGTGCCACTGGGCGTCATGCTACCCATCTGAGCATCGATGTTGATTACAGCTGATACAGATGAGGTGTCTGAGTCTTGCTCGTTGTCTGTATACATCCTGTAGACAAGCCAGAAATAGGAATATCAATCCCAGCCTTATGCTGGAACCGGAAGACCATTATAGCAATTTTAGGACCGAGCAACGCAATGGTCATGGACATGACTCCAAGGACATACGAGCCGTAAGCTTGTGCACTACGGCCACCGTCTTTCTCCATTCTCCACCGCAGCCGCAAACAGCAGTGACATATGCGACGTTCTACGCAGACACTTGATCTTCGAATGCCTGAGCCTACTTGTTGGTTAAACTCAGCACGGCAATTCAACCAAAGATGAACGCTGACCGAGCTCGCTTTCAGGCTCGAAAATGACGAAATTGCCCGGACACGATACTGCCACATCCCAAAGTCTTCGAGGGCTATGGTATTTTGCGCAGATGGAACATATGGGTCAACACAGTTGATTGATCGAGTGATATAGCGAGAAGGCAGAGAACTGAATGATATGATCCCCGCAGCAACAACCCAAGCCTCGCCTTTCCCAGGCCGATGCCACACTGTACAAAGCCGCCCGACGCGATTAAAATAGACAATAAAAATGAAGATCAACCGACGGAATCGCCAAGCTTGAAACGCCCACTCATCAAATGCAAAAGACGACCAACAACTGTACAGTCCAGAGCCGCGCCGCTGTCGCAACCAAAAATGAGAACGAATGATACAGCGCGGGTGCATGGTGGCCACATTCGCGCAGGAAAAAAAGAATTTTACACCACAACGTGTTTATATGACTCAAAGATTAAGACCGATAGGCACCTGGAAGCCAAGAGCTATTAGCCCACTCTTCATCACAAGCAGTGGTGTTTTGAAGGAAGGGTAGTCACATACCAGGGAAGGATTGCGGTGCTTGCCCTGCCCCGAGCCCACGAGGGAAAGGAATTTGCGAGATGGAACTAGGCATATCGATCCTGCGGATGAGATCGACCATTTTCTCCGGAGAAAACCGGCCTGCATTGTACGCAGAAGCCGGAGGAATCATACTCAGGAGGTTGACAATGTCTCGGGGGAGGGGAGCAGGTGACCCCTGGGATCTGAACTGGGATTGAGTGGCCATAGGGCGCTTCTGGTCCATCTGGCGTCTTTGCGTGGTCTTTAGCGGAGACTCTGCCCGAACGAACTTGCGTGGGCGGCTCATATCGTCGTCGAACTCCTCCAACTGCCGCTTGGGTGAATTCGTAATAGACGGATCCGGGAATCGAGAGTTGGGAGTGCCATGGCGAGACATCATCTGGTCCGCCGCGTACGCCGCCTTGGGTCTGGTCTGGGAGGGTGAAATGATAGGATGCACGGCTGTGGGGTCGAAAGCCGGGGTCGAGAACCGATGGGCGAATTGCTCCAACGTTGGGTCTTCGGGAAACAATTCACGCATACGGGTTTCGAGGTTGATGACTTGGACGAGGTCGCCATACCGTGACTCATACTCATGAAGGAAGGCAAAGATGGGCTTGGTCTTGTGCACATTCTCCGGGTTGGAGGCCAACTTCCTCACGGTCATCTCAAAGACCGCTCTAGCATCTGGCACGGCGGAAATCAATATCGTTCCTGACAGGTTCCTGAGATCAGTGGGGGAAAGAAGACTTACTGATGACATCGTTGATGTCGATGAGGTGCTTCAAGTACTCCAAAGCGAAGTTCTCGTCCTCCGGGAAAAGCTTGGCACCTCGTTCGAAGATCTTGGTAGCGGCAGGATCCTTATAACAATGATATTCTATGAGAGCACTCGCTATATAAACATCACTCGTGATGCGACCGCGCTTCCGGGCATCTTGGAAGATCGATCTCGATCCCGGCATCTCGTTGAGCTTGCCCTTGCCCTGGATGCGGCGCATCGCGCGCATGAGGGCGATCCAGGCGAACGAAACAGTCTTGGAAAGGATGCCTATCTGGATCGCATGTGCGTTCCGAACGGCTTCGATCTGGGATTTCTTGACAGACTCCCTCGCCTTTGCCTCCTGCAGGTCGTCGTCATCATCGTTTTTCGACGGCGGCTTCTCGGGTTGCATCTTGGCGAATGTTTCTTCCAGGCGAGCAACATCTTGATCTTCGCGGGTGCGAGCCTTGGCAATCAGCTCGTAGAGCGAATCAAGTAGTCTGTCGTAGGGTTCTCTGACTTTGGCACCGCGCACGATGGGATCCTGTTCCGACTCGGTAGTGATTTCCAGCCGGTCAGCACGCTTGAATGCAAGCAAGCAGCTCTCCGGATTCGCGTCTATGCCATGCTTCAGGAACTCATTTCCTTCATTCTCTAAATCATGATGGAAGCAGAATTCGGCTGCTTCGAACCACATTTCGGGCAAGAATCTGAGAGCCATGAGAGCTTGTTTGTAGACATAGATCACCCGGGCTTTGAAGGTCGCGGGGTCGTCTTCCTTCAGCACAAGTGGATCGTCCTTCTCCCATTTAATCCATTTCTTCCAGATCTCCACCTGTTGCGCATACTCGACGTCGCCATCAGAGCCGGGCACAGGCGGCATTCTGGGCAGTGATGTGCGAAGGAGTCCCTGCGTGATGTGCTGCAGCTCATGGTAAGCGGTACGAGCGGTTACAAAGGCCGGCGACTGTTCCTGTACGAATTTGAAGCCCTATGTAAATTCAATGTGAGCCTGACAATCTCCCAACCACAAACCGGCTTGATAGACTTACCGTCATCTTATTCAGTGACTTTTCAAATTGATCATACTGGTTCCAGAGTGCGCTGGTTTCCTGGTTGGGGACGCAGATGGCCTTATGGTAGGCCTTGCGGAGCAGGTCCATCTTCTGTTGATCTTGCCATCCAGACCCTCCAGCATTTCCGGGGCCCGAGCGAATAAATTGGACATACTCGGCGTAGATGGCTCCCGCGTCCTTATCGACGCCGACATGTTGAAAGGCTAGATCATAAGCCGCAGTGATGATTCTCCTTGCCTGGCCCGTGGTATCTGTAGTCAGGGGATTCCGCCGACGAACGTAGTCCAGATATACGGTCCACAGTCGGACGTCGGGAATGGTCAAAAGGGTCCGGCTAAAGATCTGTTCTAAACGGAAGAGCTCATTGAGCTCCGCTTCCATATTCGCATATGCAACCCATTGTTCGGCCTAGAAGGCAATTAGCCGACAAGGGTCACGCTGGCGAGTGAATCCAGCGATACTCACCGAGAAAGGAAACACTTTCAAGAAGCGTTCATAGACGTCGCGTGCATTGTCGATCCTATTGCGGCTTCTGTGTTCGTTAATCAACTCCAGCCAGGCAGACATATCACCTCGGGGGTCCTCCTTGATCCTGTCCTCCAGGATGCCGATGCGATCGTGAGGCAGGCGACCCTTGGTCGTGGAGGGAGATTCCGGCTGGGGAGTAGCTGCATTGCTCTCCTGCGCGCTGTCCGGCGGTAGAGTACGCGCGTTGTACAACTCCTGGCCAGAAGCCACAGACGCATCATTTTTAGAAGCAGCAGGGAAAGAGCTATTAGGGACATTCTTGACGCTGGCAGACTCCTGCGCAGGCTCATCCAAAGATACATCAGGGGTAGAAGTAGCTTCATTTGCATTTCCTGAAATGGGTTGCGAAGGTATAGTATTCATGTCCTCGACACCTAGTACAGCCGGCGGCTCATAATCATCTGCATCACCCGCATCATCCTCGTCCTCATCCTCAACCACAAACCCCCCAATCGTCCTGGTCTTGGGCGGAACAGAAGCCCCAGTGGCAAGGCCAGATGTTGATGCCTGAGACTCAGCTCGGGAAGGTGTTTGGGAAGGGTAGGTATTGCCAGCTTGCTGACTAGGGTCTGTTTCAGGGGCAAGGGAAGAAGAAGAGGTCTGGTCTGGTGGCGGGGTGGAATTGGAAGGAGGAGCAACGGAAGGAACATTTTCAGTTTGCTTGGAATCTGTCGCGGAGGAAACAGAATACTGATTTGGCAGTGTTTTTGAAGGGTCATAATCATCTGAATCTGAACTATCTGCAGTATGCTCTTCCACAGCCTTATAGTCCACAGAGTCCGCATTCATTGCCTGAGCCTGGAAAAAGGCGTTCTCGGCATCATCTTCAGCCATGACAAAAGGATGTGGTCTCGCTCGCGATAAGGGTCAAATAGTCGGACTACCTGCAAAGAGTGGCGGTTAGCGACTGGAGAGCTGACGTTGAGGTAGAGGGGAATGAGATCGAGATGACTCTTAGGGAATCATACGGAGAAGAGGGTGTGTGTCAAGCGGGCGGTGCTACCGACTGCCAACCCAGAGTAATCTGGAAAAGACAAAGGATCGGAACAAGTCTTCTAGATTGTAGCTTCAAAGGAACCAAGGTAGAAAGAAAAGGAAATAGCAACAGCTGCAAGCGACTGAACGTTCGGATAATGAAAGAAACCCTCCTGGTGGATCTCACAGGTATCACACCGATGGAGATGAGGTGCAGTTGCAGTGGATTCTGGGCTGGAGCTTGTGGCAGAAGCTGCGGGCTGTCACGCATTGGGCGATAGATAGCACGTGATGAGCTGTGGGCGGTGAGCGCGAAAGATGCGTCGCCTTGTCGCCCACACGCGCCCGGCGGCGCGTTGCCGATCCTTCTTTGGGATGTTTAATTGACGGCCTTAGCACTGCTACTACTAAGTTACCACCACTACCATAACAACCACCACCACTACCATTAGGTACAGACAATAACTTACTTGCTGTCGTTCTCGCCTCCATTTATCCCTCCAGTTCTCTTTCTCTTCCTCTCCCTCTTCCTCTCCCCCTCCCCTCTGTCTCCCTCCCTCCCTTCCTTTCCCAAATAAAACTAGAGCCATTCCTCTAGCACTTTGTTTGTTCCTCTCTCATCTGTTATAAATTCTCCACCTTTCTCAACCTCAACACCCTTTCATCTGATAATTCTTCACCCATACCCAAGCCCTCAGTCAAGGCTTCGCAACCTCCGTTCCAAACCACCATGTCGGTCGTCTCTCTCCTCGGCGTCAAGATTGTCAACAATCCCGCCCCCTTCACAGCGCCCTACCAATTCGAGATCACCTTCGAATGCCTTGAACAACTTCAAAAAGGTAAAAAAACAAATACTCTCTCCATACCTATCCACCTCCCTACAACCGCAGCCGCTAAATCTCTCCAACAAACTAGATCTGGAGTGGAAGCTCACCTACGTCGGTTCTGCCACCTCGTAAGCCCCCAGCCTCAAAAACCCAACCCCATCTCCGATACTTTCTACCAGACACTAACCCTCAGTTTCCCAGCTCCGAATATGACCAAGAACTCGATTCGCTACTCGTGGGCCCCATCCCGGTGGGCGTCAACAAGTTCATCTTCGAAGCCGACCCGCCCGACCTGAAGCGCATCCCCACCTCAGAGATCCTGGGGGTGACCGTCATCCTCCTCACCTGCAGCTACGACGGTCGGGAGTTCGTGCGGGTGGGATATTACGTGAACAACGAGTACGATTCGGAGGAGCTCACCGCCGACCCGCCTGCCAAGCCCATCATCGAGCGCATCCGTCGCAACATCCTGGCGGAGAAGCCGCGTGTCACTCGATTTGCGATCAAGTGGTAAGTCGTCCTATAGCTCCTCACACTTTGCCGCGCCCGCTGCTAATGTTCTCCGTGCCAGGGACTCGGAGGAATCCGCCCCCGCTGAATACCCCCCCGACCAGCCGGATGCCGACCTCGTCGACGACAGCAACACATACGGTGCGGAGGAGGCCGAGCTGGAGGCCGCCCTGGTCAAGGAGCTCGAGGAAGCGGAGCGAACGGACCCCTCCCGCGGCGAGGACCAGGACATGGAGGGCGGGGAGGCCACCGCCGGGGACGAGGAGGATATCTCCGACGCGGAGAGTGAAGACATCGAGGATGAGAGTGACGACGACGAGGAGGAGCTCGACGAGGAAGAGGGCGGCGACGGCGACGAGGACATCGAGATGGGCGATGACTCGGAACCCAAAGATGAGGCGGCCGGCGGCGCCAGCAACAACCCCACCACCCACCATCAGCCGGAACTGATGGTCCACTAGACTCCATTCCCTCTTGCTTTGAACCCTTCTCCATGGATTGTGGGTGTGCGTGTGGGCTTGGGCGTGAGAGTCGTTGATCTATTCTTTGCTTCTACTTGGTATCCTTCGAAATGATTTTACGATTGGGTTTGCGACGTGCTTCTTCTTTTTCGACGATACATCTTATCATATCATATTCCCATCCAAACCAAAAAAGGTTCCGCAGTATTTACTTGACATAGAAAGAACCAAAACCATAATTTGACCTTCCAGAAAGAAAACTTCCTCACATGCTCCCTTCCAAGCACCTCTAAACCCAACCCTTCCCGACTCGAAAATGAACAAAATCCAACCCTGGACAGTACAGTAACGGACATTCCTCCCACCGGCCGCGGACATAAAACAGCCCCCCCCGCCCCCCAAAAGCAAGGAGAAGATCAGATCAACGGGGGTGTCCCACGTACCCGTGGCAACTCCTCGACCCCTGACATCGGAACCACGCAAGGCTGAGGGAAAGGGAAGGGAGGGTCGTCCCTAGAACTCAGCGCTGTACCGCACAGCACATAAACCAGCCCAGCCAGGAGACTCAGTTCCTGTGTATATGTACAGTACCAATTTGGGGCTTGTAGGACCGGTTACCTCACCTTCCACTCGCCGTCAACCTATCTTCGAGAAACTCTGGTGGTGAGGGGCTTTGGGGATTGGGCCGGAGAGGCCGGATTGTGGAGGGTTGATGGGGTCGATTGCGTGAAAGTTCAAGCAGGATGGAGAGAAGCAAATGGATAGGAGGAGAGGGAGAGGGGGGGTTGGTGGTGTTGCAGGCGAGATGTGCGGTGAGAGTGGGAAAGAGAGTGAAATGAAGAAGGGAAGACGGTGCGGTGGGTAAGTAAGGGTATACTGGACTTGGAAATGTAGTGCGTTTCCGCTATAGTATCGGTATGCATGTGCAGGTAGCTGGTGATCACCGACGGAAGAAGGAGTTCTTGCTAATATGTGGCGTTCGTGCTTGAGGCAGAAATGTAAATATCCCGGGGGAAAAGTGGACCGCCGGGCTGGGCTGTACAGGAGTCCCTACGGTGCGTAGTGAGATTCTCCGGTTGTCGGAGTGCATGCGATTTTGATCTCAGAAATAATGGGACATGTGTGGTCGGAGGCAAATCCGCCAGAATAGGTACAATGCTTAGTATGTTTCGATGCATGTATAGTCCGAGGTTAAGCTTCTCGGCAATATCTGGAAGTCATCTATTCATGATATTGCCCCTTACTGCTAAGGAACACAAACACCATTCAACGCCGACAAAAGCTGGGTATGAATAACTAGAGCCCAATATCAGGTTATTGAGAAACACAATTCTTTGCTCCTCATCGGTTGAAGGTGACGACCAGGAAAGCGGTTCAGAGACCGAATTTGGAACTGAGGGCTATGGTCACTCTGTCAGTATGGCCTAGCATATTTCCAGATCAAGGTGTACTTACCGCCCATCACAGCCTTCCGTTTCTGGGTCTGGACGAATTTGTTGACGTCTCGAGCCCAGTTGCTGCTGCTCTCTTCCAATCGTTCCATCTGGTCACCAGCTAGATTGAGCCGCTCTGTACGCTCCGTGACCTGACGTTGCATGTAGGACCAGTATCCCTCCTGATTGCCTGAGTCTGAAGACTGGTTGGTGTTTGTCCTGCCTTCTCTGAATGCCTTTCGACGCTCCTGTTCGTCCAACCGCATCTGTTCCTGCATGCGTTTTGAGGGAGGGCGATCGGGACCACCAACTAGAGAATGCTGTTAGTTTTTCATGCACAAAATAAGATAGAGATATACCCACTAAGTAAGTCCATGTCGGCCGGCGAGATGTACTGCGTGCCGGAGATCCATTGGATATTCGTGATCGTTGGTCGGGGTGGGACGACTGCTTGAGGATTGTACAATTGGTCCTCAGAAGGTCGGCTGTGATATAAATTAATAACTTGTGTACCGAGAATAAATGCCTTCGGGTCGACTCACAGGCCAGTTCCTGCCCCCCAGACATTAAACAACCCCACTTCTGAAGGGCTTGTCCAGACCATGACGGTACCATTAGAGGAGGCACTAGCATCGGCAAGTCGTCTCATGTCGGCCATCTGATTGATCGGGCTGCAACCGATCTCTTTGAGTCCGGGGATAGAGAAGGCCCGTGTGTTTCCGTCGCCAAAAAGACCAACAAGGCTATAGCCGCGGCCCTCAATCTTGACTACCGTAGCATAATCACAGAGGTAATCGTCCCAAGACCTATGAGCGCCCTTGGATGTCGCAGGCTTGAAAATTCGACACCCTGACACAGTCACGGCAACCACTACTCCATTCACTCTGATGCCGTTGCGGAGGCCTCCAACAGCGTTAGGAGAAGCCGAAGCAGGATTGCCGCTGTCAGCATTGATTGGAATGATGTTGATGACCTTATCGTCTAGTAAGCTTGCACCAGCAAAGACTGCCGAGTAGGTACCATTATCCGATGGCAAAATTTTGAAAGTCGCCAGATTACCTTTACTGGTACCCACAAAACAGCAGATACTTGAGTAGTCTAGAAAGATCATCAGCCATCCAAGCGCGCGTGAACTGTTTTTGAAAACAGCTTACCTTCTCCTTCGAGTGTAAGCACCCCGAACTCGATACATGTGGGCCACTCTGGAGAGGAAGACTCGGAGCTGCGCTGTTTGAAGAAGCTGCTCCTCTTGTTTGCCTTCAGCAACTCCGAAAAATGGGCTGTATGGATGATCGCCGGCCCGCGCAAGTCAATGATTGCTAGACTTCCGCTTTCGAAACCGACTGCGACAAACCCAACCTGGCTGTGTTTGAGAGCAGTCACTGGTCCCTGTTGCATGTTGAGGAGGGTGAGGGGAAGAATGCCTTGCTTGAGCCCAGGATCAACCCGATGAGTGATCGAGGTCAACTTACCGAGCCCTTCATTGGCACCTGGGGGCTGCTCACTTCCGAAATTCTTGTTGCTTCCCCAGCGGAAGACAACAAGCTCACCAGTTCTGAGACCTACGGACAGCTCACCCGTTGAACCACTTAGAGACATCTTAGTGACTTCGACGTTGCCCACACGACCTACTGCGCGGGCCAAGTCCACTTGTATGATCTCTCCGTTTTCAACTTCGTCATCAATGCCTCCGTCCCAGATGCGAATAGTGCCATCCGCATGGGCGGTGGTGATGATGTTTCGATCTTCGAAGCGTTTCAGTGCTTTCTTGGCCTCTGCGCCGCCCAAGAGGAACTTAGGTCCCTGTGACCTGCGCTCTTTCAAGCCCAACCAAGCAGAGCGATCAACTGCGGTTAATGTCGCCTTGGTCACGAACGGGTGCACGAAAGACAGGTATGGGTGAAGCATATTTGTAGGTGTGATAGGGTGTCCAGTCGGGAAGCTCATGGTGATCAGTTCTCCCGAGGACAAGCGGGCAATCAGGGCAATGGGATCATGTGCGCCACCAAAATAAGGAGTGCTGCGTGGAATAGGGCAAAAGTCGACCACCTCACCTCCAGGTGGGGTGGGTAGGACCGAGACACGTCTTGGAGATTCGAAGTACTTCGAAATCATAGGCCAGGTAGACGTTTGATAGTTCGGAGTAGGGCCCAGATCCAAAAAGGTAAGGCCCTTGAGGGACTCGGCCTTTGGCCGACCACCGGCAATCAAAAGCCCACTGTCATCACCGTTGTCCTTGACACACCACGCGACGTGTGTGATCGGATCCTTGAACCCAGTGGCTCCCGCCGAAGAAGGCCTTTCGAGACTTACGCCTGGCTGATCAACATTGGGGGTGTCAATGGACCGAGCCATCACCTTGCGACCGTCCTTCGAATCCCAGAAAACCAGGCTGTTGTCATCATGAACCGTCAAAACGAAGATGCCATTCGGGTGCCAGAGAGCCTGGGTCAACCTGGGTCTGCGCAAATCCGAAATCGGTACCTCCGCATTCCCACCCAGCGCGCCTGGAGGCACTTCATATTCGAAGTATTTCTGTGCGACGTTTTGTTTGAAAGAGAAGGTCACTGCGCCGTCCGGATACCCGACCAAGATCTTGCCAATGTCGCGAGGAGAAAAGGCGAGACTAATTACCGGACACATACGCGTCCGCGCATTGCGTTGAGCCCACAGATTCGGTACCCTGAAGGGCGTCAAGGTTTCACGATCCAGATCGTATGCGATAATGTCGCCTGGCATATGTCATCAGAAAAGGAATCACACGTGAATCCTAGCGGAGCTCGTACCATTTTGCAAGCCAATGAAAGCATAGTCGAGACTCGGGTCGGTTAATAACGCACTCGCATGGCTCGGAGGTGCATACGAAACCAATGTCTTGCCGGTCTCAAGGGAGAAGATTGTGATTTCACTTTTCGAGTCGACACTAACGAGCTTGTCGGCGCAGAATTGAATGTGTTTCGCAGAGGCTTTGCGAGGCAACGAGAAGATGACCGATACGCGCCGTTGACCAAACACGTAGATCTGACCATGTCCAAACTGGGTATCACTGGTTCCGACTGCAAGGAGGGACTGAATCGGGTCGTAGGCAATAGCACTGACTTGAGAGTTGATACCGCAGCGAGCGAACTGGAAGATTGAGAAAGACTGGTTAGCATATACAATTCAATAGTAAGAGGTCCTCGGTAGACTTCAGCGGTGGGGAAAGTAGAAGGCATATCCGGCACAGACGACGTACATCATCGAGGGCGAACAGGTCCGGCGACAACCCTTCGGAAAAGTCCTTCTGGATGCCGGCCTGTTTCCCTCTCAGGAAGTGCGCCATTCTCACAGAGTTTGGAAAAATGGAGAATGGGCAGTGAAGGTTGAACGTGGATAGAGAGAGGATATAGAATAGAAAATAGGAATAAAGACCAGCGGCGACCCCACGAAGGTAGGGATCAAGTCAAGGGCAAGGTCATTACCGCGGGGAAGAAAAGCAAAGGTTCCAAGTTGACTGACGGCATTAAGGCTGATTGATTGATTGCCTTATGGGCGGCGGTCCGGGGCGGGGCAAACTGGATCACCCGCCCGCCCTGCACTAGCCGCTCCCAGTTACGGTGCGATAACAAGACGTAGTCACTGAGTAAACATGTGATGATCAATTACGTCTAGTAGGTCTAGTTCTCCTGTCATTGTTCAACTGCTGGATAAATTCCCTATATTTAAAAACAAGATATAGCTATCGAGTAGAAGTGTATAATGGATGCTGCTCATTCAATTTCATTCTTGCTTCACTGGACCCCATAAATTTTATTCAGTAACATAGCTTGTTTGAATTACTTAGGCAGCAACAATAGTTGTGTTCTTCTCACTCACCGCCAAGGATAACCGGAACCGTAGATAATCTTGATCCTTGATCTCGGCCTTCAAATCACCGGATATTCTTTTCACGGTAGACTGTTTATAATTGGCTTTGATGGGTACCGGCCCTATGCGATCTGGAATGCTTGCTACACCTAGATCGTGGTGTTTCAAAAAACGGTCTTTCAAAGATCTGCGCTCTGTATAGTTCTTGCTATATACAAACAAAGAACAGTCTAAGAACACGAGCATTCAAGTCATGCAATCATCATCCCAACCTGCTGATAGTCAGGAGTGTAGCGACCGAGGAGAACCGAGCTGATAGTTGCCAGTCAGTTTACTCCTGGCACATCATCGAGCCCCTTTAATGGCACTCATTTCTGCCAAGGTCGTCGTTAGCCGTCTCCTCGCCTCCATCTCAGCAGTCATGTCTTTGTCGCGATAATAGTGTATTGTGATGTTGTGGACAGAGCGGTAGCAAGCATAACTGCACCGATCATTAGCTTCCTTCCATGATGTTGAACGGAGCCGGAGTCACCTACAGTAATTGACGAGTCACCTGTGACTCGCTCTTCGTAAATCGAGTGCCAAAGCCTTCGAGCATGGCAGGCGAAGGATCCTCGAAGACCTCGGCCATGTATATGTCACCCCACAATGCATGGCCAAAGCCCGTCACTCCAGACAATTTTCTGGATGCCGGATCCAGAAATACTTGTGACGGACGGCCTAGGCCAATCACTACCAACCGTGGTAGGGTGACTTCTTCCAGTGCATATGACAGACGGCGAACGTGATGCCTAATCTCAGAATAGGGGAGATGAACAAAAGCATCTTCTGAGTCTCGCAGAATGTCCTCGAAGAGCACGACGAAAGCGTCTCTCCAGGAGAGCTTTCCCCGCCCGCAGGCCACCTGATCCAGCGAGCCGAAGGAGTTCGAAAGGGGCTGTCCGATTTGTTGGACCAGCGACCCCAGATCTCTGTCCAGTTTTCGGCGTTCTTGCGTCGTGAGTCGGGGTCCCATCTCCTTCAAGGTCATGCCTGTGACATAATGTCTGACCAAGAAGGCAGACCCAAAAGGGCCACCTTGAAAGCCGTAATGTACAAACGATGGCACATATGGAGTTGCACTCTGCCCTAGAATGGACAGAGCTCGTGCTTCCGTCTCAAGCAGGAGCTGTTCTCGCCGTAAAAGAGGTGTTGTCGACCGGGGTGGACATTTCAGAAGCCATTGGGCTCCATTTGAAAGTATCAGGAGACTGACGGAATGTAGATGACCCTCCAGAGGATATACCTCTTGAATCTGGACCGAAGGCGGAAAGTGCCGTTGGAGCACTGAACCAATAGTATTTGTACTAGGGGGTTCAACCTTGCAAGTTGGCGAGACAGAGAAAGAAGGTGACATGATGGAAGGAGAGGGAGGGATGAATGAAGAAAAGCCAACAAGTCCCATCAGGCTCTATAACTTTCTTATAACATCATAAGCGCCGTGATCTGTAATATCGACCGGACACCGTGCAAACATTGCAGCTTTCAGTAAGAGGGGTGCGAGAGGGGTATTGTTCTTTGGCAGGCAGAAGAACCGGAGATGTTCTCCTGGCAATGGGTGGTAGACAGTCGATGGTTAGGTTAAGCCAGACCCAACATGCTTTGCTGGCCAGAAAGCCGGTTATTGCCCTGCAAGATTTACGGTATCTCCTCGCTTGATTGACCGGAATATATACAACTCTGTTCTGCAACCAGGGGCGCAGGAGACTGGCAAGAGACTGGCAAGAGTCTCCGGTAGTTTGGGGGCATTATTTCCCCATTGGAGCAGATTAAGCGAGTTGGAGGATTTGCGCAATGCGTCCATGGTGAATGGAAGTAGATGTAAGTCCGAAAGACTCCAATGCGATAGAGGAGTACTGGAGTACTGGAATACTGGAGTACTAGTAAAAGAGAGAGGGTCTGAGTCTGAGTAAGGTTCGGCCTCGCGGGCTCGCCTAACTCTCCCGCTCTGAGAAAGGCGCCATGCAGGTGAAACGGGCCCCGCCCAATCATAGCACCGCTTTACCGAATGCAATATCGCGGAAGGATCTGCCGGCTCCAGGCTTTCGCTTCAATGAGTGCGGAATTGCTGATGAACTGGACACTTGATCGTGGTGCTAAACAACGATCAGGAATCTATCCCCGGCTCTAGTCTTGTTTCTAGTCTTCGCAATGGAGTCGAATGCAAGCCCTTACCTCGCAATGACTTATGGTTGGCTCCTCCGGTTCATCCAGAATACTACGGTGTCACCAGTAGGTTGAACTATATTAATGTGCACATGTACACACTGCACTAGTAGGACTAGATCAGCCTGGGCAAGAGTGACAGCAATGTTTCCATTCGGTCGGGTTTGGAGGAAGCTACTGGTATTCTTCTACTAAACTGAACTTCACTCGACCTGTCAGGTAGAAGGTCCCTTGCGTGCTATGGGTCTCTGCCTGCAACATCGCTTTGCATGTCCATCATTGATCTAGTCTAGTCGGAGACGGACCATCGCTGCAAGTTTGGTTCAGATTCCCTGGGGCGTGAGCTTCATCGATTGCCCCATGTTTGTGACCCTTCGATCTAACAGAATGTGGAATGTGGACTCGCCGGCTTGTGGATGCTGTTAGAGGGGGGAAAAAAAGCCTTCGGTTGACTTCCCTAAATTGGGCAACTCACGACTTTCCAACAATGTTTTTCAAACCATTGACAAACGGAATTACCACTCTCCAGACAAATCCCGCAAAAAACTTATATTTGGCTCACTACATCCGCACTTAGATCCCCATATATCCGAGAGCGCCAACTCCGTGATGATAAGACGTATGCGCACTTGTTGTGCTCGACGAGTCCCAAGCGACTGTAAGCTAAGCCAGCATGAATCAGTCAAAGCAGTGCAGTCACTGCAGCCTGACGCGTCCCCTCGTACTGATTGCATCGCTCATCACCGTGACTTTCGGCCTACGGTGTTAGAGACATAAGCTTACGTCGAATACGAGTCCGGGTAAGGCGTCCGATTTCACCGTTCAATCCGTCCGGATCATCCCAGCGATTTCCGAGCATCTCCCCAGTTTCAAGAGTCACTTGTCATGAGCGACGCCATCTTGTAGTTCAAATAATAGTCATTTGTTTCTTCCAAAATTGGTTTCTAGAGAGATGTCCGAGCTGTTTCGGACAAGTTCGTTCAACAGACCTATCTGATACGATGCTGGCTCTAGACTTCAGAAGTCTCAGTCTCAGCAGCCTGCGCTGCTGCAGTTGGAGTATATAGTTCGGCCAGGTTATACCGTTTCAACTGCTCATAATCGCTTCCTGCGACACCGATACCAATAACATTCTGTGGCATGGAATGTTAACCATGAGGACCTGAAGTGCATTTGTTTTCTCAAGGCTTACCTGGATAACCATGACGTTGATGAGTATATCATAGTTCTTGAGATCAACGGGGTGTTCAGTGCCAACGACATCAGCAACTGTCTTAATTACTGTGTCCCTGCTGAACTTTTTGTTGCTTCTTACGACTGGCCGGATGGCGTACTGGAGATGTCATGGCTTAGTACGTTCTCGTGGGTTTCGGAGCGAGGGCCACTGCAGCAACAACAACAACAACAACAACAACAACAACAACAACGTACCTTCTTCGGAGGACCTCCAGAGTGAAAGGTAGATTTGAGGACCTCGAGCGCGAAAGACTCCAGTTCGACACTGAGAGTCTTGCGAACCGATTTGACAGGAGTCATGCGTTGAATGTACCGAGAGCGCTTCTTTTCGGGATGAGCGTGCGCATCAAGGCACAATTGATGTACCATCTGCTCTGGATCAATGGACTTGTCAAATCGAATGAACGATACTAGCAGAATCAGTAATTGGCGATATGGACGATTTCATATGGAGGTCAAACGCACGACATGGTAAGTCCATTCGAATTGCTTGGAACGGACGAGACTTGGCTTGGCTGGGCTTCAGCCCTTCGACCTCCTTTTTGATCATCGCCTCGATGTCATCTTCATCTGAGTCGGACTTGTCTCCATCGTCGACTTTCTCGGTCCCTTCGATGCTCTGAATGACAGAGCATGTTAGACAGTGTTCACGGCTCTCAGATGGGAGGGATGCCAGCCATAGAGAAGCGGGGAAGACCCCGCTCGACAGGGCCGGGATAACACGTACCTGTGTAAACAAATCCACAGCCTCCGACATACACTTGGTCTCTTTTCCGATGTCGCAACTCACAAAAACACCCCAATCACCACCCTCGATCCCTGCTTTATGGCCTGGCTTGCGCCATTGACCACCACCACCACCCTAAGCTGTGCGTTAGATAGGAGATTACGAAAATCATGAAGTTCATGGGCTGACTTTGGTGGCAATGTGTTCCAAGGGTGCGAACCTTTCTTTTCTTAGACGACTGAGCCGACATGTTATCAGGCATGGACCGTTTTCCCTTTCCAGCCATGCGCAGTTGTCAGACACTGGATTGTCGTCGGTGTTTCACGAAGGATCACTTCCGTCAACGAATCAAGCACCTTTCTAGAGGTGGGATCAGTGCGAGAAGCGAGCCTTGGTCGCCGGAATTACGCGTGATAATGAGATTCTAGATGCATGCATCAACTTCTTGCCTGGAGAAAGCGATAAGCAGGAAAGATCAAGGCGGCGGGGCATCCAAAATTCCATTTTGGGACTAGCGCAGGGAGAGCAAGAGCGAGATCGTCATTCCACTTCCGGCTCGAACCATTTACCATTCACTGGAAGGTGGAGTGATTGACGGCTTGTTCTCGGCCGGACGGGTCACTGCAACCACCTGGCAACGTGCGAGTATGTCCGTCCGTTTGTCGTACTTTACCATCGAACCACTGGACTTTTCCGGTCCGGCATCGTGCCAGGGTCAACTGCATTCCCTATGGCTACAGCTCGCGGTCATGTCTCGGGTAGCCCGGCGTTTAAGCACCTGAGAGTGGATATGGATATGGATAGTACGGTACTCGTAGTCAAAAGGGTGGTAACAACAAGAGTGAATTTCCAGCTAATAGCTATGCCCATTCAGCATGACATCACGCTATCTTCATGACGTACAACCAACCAACTCTCAGGGCCAGAACTCTTCCACTACTATTTATGCTCCCCCTCTTCCGCGTAAACATTCAACCTTCCCTCTCCTACACTGTTCATACCTTTTTCTCGTATCTTCAATTACCTTCCAACTACTGTTCGTCTCGTTAGCTTTCGCGATGACAACTAACGAGATCGTCACCCGAGAGCTCAAGAAGCCTATCACTGTCGCTGAGTATCTCTTCCACCGTCTTCACGAGGTGGGGGTCCGCTCAGTGCACGGTGTTCCCGGTGAGTTGCCTACCACAAGCCTTGCTTCCTGCTCTCCTTCTAATCTCGTCGCACTTCTATAGGTGACTACAATCTCGCAGCTCTAGACTATCTACCAAAGTGCGGTCTCAACTGGGTGGGTAATTGCAATGAGCTCAATGCTGGTATGGTTACTCTCCTGGAACTCGCACCTTCATTTTTTGTGGTGTCAGACTAACAAGGTTGCAGGTTACGCTGCGGATGGTTATGCCCGAGTCAATGGTATAAGTGCCTTGATCACTACCTTTGGAGTTGGCGAGCTGTCAGCCCTCAACGCCATTGCTGGCGCTTACTCTGAGTTCGTGCCTATCGTTCACATCGTGGGTCAGCCCAGCTCTCAATCCCAGAAAGATGGAATGTTGCTCCATCACACTCTCGGCAACGGCGACTTCGACGTCTTCACCAAGATGAACACCGGGGTCTCCTGCTCAATTGCCCGCTTGACCGAGACTCTTGAGGTCGCAACTCTGATTGACAACGCCATTCGCGAATGCTGGATCCGCAGTCGTCCCGTCTACGTCACGCTGCCTACCGATATGATTACGAAGCAGGTTGAAGGCGAGAGACTCAACACGAAGCTGGATCTGTCCCTTCCCGCCAATGAAACCGAGAAGGAAGACTACGTGGTCGACGTTGTTTTGAAATACCTCCATGCCGCAAAGAAGCCCGTCATTCTGGTTGACGCCTGTGCTATTCGCCACCGTGTTCTCGATGAAGTTCACGATCTGATGGAGGCTTCTGGTCTGCCCACGTTCGTGGCACCAATGGGTAAGGGTGCCGTGGACGAGACGCGACCCAACTATGGAGGAGTCTACGCCGGAACAGGTTCGAACGCAGGTGTGCGCGAACAAGTCGAATCCTCGGATCTTATCTTGAGCATCGGTGCCATCAAGTCTGATTTCAACACCAGTGGATTCACGTACCGTATCGGACAGCTCAACACCATCGATTTCCACAGCAACTACGTGCGCGTGCGTTACTCCGAATACCCTAACATCAACATGAAGGGGGTCTTGCGCAAGGTCATCCAGAAGCTGGGTAAAGTGAATGCCGAGCCGGTTTCGCATCTCTCCAACGCACTGCCCGAGGAAGAGAAGACTTCTTCAGCCACCGAGATTACTCACCAGTGGTTGTGGCCCAAGGTCGGACAGTGGCTTAAGGAAAACGACATTGTCATCACCGAGACTGGTACGGCGAACTTCGGTATCTGGGAGACCCGATTCCCCGCCAATGTCACCGCTATCAGCCAAGTCCTTTGGGGCAGCATTGGATACTCGATCGGCGCCTGCCAGGGTGCTGCTCTGGCGGCTAAAGAGCTCGGCAATCGTCGCACTGTCCTCTTCGTTGGCGATGGTAGTCTCCAGCTTACGGTGCAGGAGTTGAGCACCAT
This sequence comes from Aspergillus brunneoviolaceus CBS 621.78, assembly GCF_003184695.1. Taxonomy (NCBI): domain Eukaryota; kingdom Fungi; phylum Ascomycota; class Eurotiomycetes; order Eurotiales; family Aspergillaceae; genus Aspergillus; species Aspergillus brunneoviolaceus. The sequence continues at coordinate 102,814 of NW_020290747.1, read as the reverse complement.
GATCCGAAACAACCTCAACCCCATCATGTAAGCGTGCTTCCCAATCCAGCTGTTTGCTACATACACTGACAAGCCAACCAGTTTCGTCATCTGCAACAACGGCTACACCATTGAACGATACATCCACGGCTGGGACGAGAGCTACAACGACATTCAACCCTGGGATCACAAGGCCCTGCCGACCGTCTTCGGAGCCAAGGACAAGTACACCGGCCACAAGGTCACCACTCGCGACGAACTGAAGCAGCTCTTCGCGAACGAAGAATTCAACTCGGCTCCGCACTTGCAGGTAAGTCTTAATTCAAGTCCAAGAGACCTTAATCCACCGCAATCACTGACCATACACCACAGTTGGTTGAGCTTCACATGCCCAGAGATGATGCCCCCGCCGCGCTGAAGATCACCGCCGAAGCGGCTGCTGCGAGAAACAAGTAATGAGAATGACCACGAAGAACCGCCAATCCAGCAACTCGCCCACCGTCTTTCACGCTCCACCATCCGTCAGTTCGCATTGGAACAGAAGTAAACTTCATTCGAACAAGCAGCTTCACGTGGTGTGACGAGACTGACCAAGATCCAGCCGATTCAAGGACCCAGTAGACACAGCCTGGAGCCAATTGCATGCAGAAAGCTGTGGTTCCGTTACATCGAATTTTCAATATGTATTTTAATGATAATGACAACAATCCACGATGAGTTAGTATTAGTTTCTCCATTGTAAAGGTTACATTGTAGATGGTGGGCTTCTATCACAGTTTGGATAACAGTTGAAGAATTCTCTGGGTGGTGACTTATCGGGAGCCGGCGTTCCAAGTTGTTCGAGAATCACCAAAATCAGTTTTAAGTTTGTAGTCCGGTCCAGGTCTCCGCGGCCATCTCGCATCTACGTATATTTCGTCCGGAGAGATGCCTGAACCATACCTCTTTGAAAGCCGAACCTGACCGAATTTCCTTGCATTCTTTTCTTTTAACCAAAAAATGCGGGCTAGAACAGCCTGATCGAGTGTCCGGATTCCCCGCTTTGTATAACATCCCCCAAGGCTGTGGTGACGTTATTGGTCGTATTCCGTCTTACAGGCAGGGCGTTACGAGCGCTATGGGCATCATACATTTAATCAAAGGTCCTTTGTACAGTACCTTCCCCCGCAATCATGCATTCAGTCGATGGGTGTCTACCATGTCAATGGGATATAAGCAGAACGTAGAGATTGCCCCTCACCTCACCACTCTGTCAGCCTCTTCGCGCGCATCAAATCACCTCACCTACTGCTTTGCTGCACTGATACAAGCACCATACTGCGAATTCCAGTCTTCTGGATGCAGGCACACAGCGTAAGACCAAAAATGGGCGTCAGCACGAACCGCAACATCATCATCGTGGGCGTCGGCTCCTCCATGTCCCGATCGCTGGCCATGTGGCTCGCCAGTCTCGGGTGGAACATCGCCCTGATCTCTCGCTCGGAGAGGAGCCTGGCCGCCATCGCCGAGGAGGTCCGCTACGCGGGCCCGGACAAGCACGCCGTCACCGTGGTCCACCACACCGCGGACGCCGGCGACCCGGCCAGCTTGACCGCCGCTCTGGACTGGTGTCTGCACCAGCTCGGGGGGACCCTCGACGTCCTCAGCTACAACGCCGCGCGGGTGGCGGACTCCTCCATCGCGACCCTCACGCCCGAGGAGCTGGAGCTGGATTTCCGCGTCTCCGCGATCGGGACCCTGGTCGCCGGCCAGTGGTTCCGGGGACATGCCCGGGCGGAGGGTGTCTCGCAGGGCGAGTGGCCCTTGTTCCTGGTCACGGGCGGTGTCCTGGACAAGCACCCGGACCCGAGCGTGGCTTCGTTGAGTATCGCCAAGGCCGCCTCCCAGACTGTCAGTCGGATCTTCGCGCAGGTCCTGCCGCGGGATTCGCGGATCTTGGTGGGCATGCCGCTGGTGACGGGTCGCACGGTTGACCCCGCCACCGGAGAGTATTATGAGCAGTATCGTCCCGATAAGATCATTCAAGCGCTCTTCCGGCCGTTCTTCGAGGAGAGAGAGCAGAGGCCGGATGGGTCAGAAGGCTGGGTGGTGGAACGGCATCTGTGATCGCAGACGTGCTCCCGAGTCTGGAAGAGGATAGCCCCAGGAGAGTGGGAGTTCGGTTAGGCTGGCCGGAGGAAGAGGTCAAACCCATCCCAAACAGTGCTTGGGGTGGGTTTCGACATGAGACATGAGAACGCCTGGAGTCAGACATTTCATTACAAGTGTCACTAGTCAAGAATGAGATTTGCCATCTTGAGTTACACCGCAATTGCCGGCTAGTGTGTTAAGTTAGCCAGCGCTAGTTCTTCATGGCGTGGATAGTTGATCCCTGGAGCCAACGTGGAAGGTAGTATTGAAGGTGTTGAAAGGGGGGAGCGCATAAGATGAGCGTCTGAAACTTGTATAGTTCTAGCAATCATCCGTGGGATGGCACTAACTCTTTTCGGGCAGCCTGGCTTGGAGCCTGTGAGTGACCGGATTACGTGATCGATCTCGCTGTCATGTTGTTTCACCAATTCGATTTGACAGTGTCTCATCGACAAGGGCCCTAGATCCAGATGTCAGGACTCGGCAGCTGAACAGAAGGCATTCTGGGAGTCAATGCCAAGACTCAAGGAATGTTGGCTGGGGAATGCAGAGAATGAGAATGATGAACCAGCCAAAGTGCTTTGACTACTGAGTACGGAGTATCCGTACTGCGACAGCTTATCGGACCACCACGTGATCGAGATGGGACGTTGAAGGGGCGCTAAGGCGGCCAGCGCATCAAAGCTCCTCTTCTACGAAGCCTGGGCCGGGCCTGATTTACCCCATCGTGAATGGCAAGCAGGCTCTCTGGCTTGCTGAGGAAAGACATTTCATTTATCTCAAGGAACTATTCTAATGAGCAACTAGTGGTTTTTAATTTAGACGTGGGAAACTAATCTCTTTCAAATTGCTAGTGGTATGTTTTTTAGCTTCCCGCGCCAATCTTCCGCGGCATCGTCCTTTCCTGCCCTTTCCCTTTCTTTACCCCCCCTCCTCCTCCCCCTTCAACTAATGACAGACCTATTATCAGGGGGGCGGATCATCGCATATTTTCAATTTCCTGGAGCTGTCGCTTAATTCTAACTTCTTCATCTTTCTTGAAATATAGTTCTTTTCCCACACAAGGATCGTGCTGTCCACTCGACTCACAACAACGTGCGCACGATTCTGCCCGCCCACCCGCCCGCAATCTCACGAGATTCGATCTATCGAAGCCGATGGCCGCAGATACCTGCCGATTCTGCTTACGTACCCGATTTGGAGGCTAGCTAGCTGCGCATGATTACAATCGTGCATCGAGATACCTCGCGTCCGTCTCCTTTATCTGCCCTCCCCTGAATATCTCGCCAGTACTTCGTGTTCCCTGTGCGACCTGGTCGAAATCGCTTAGGGTCATTACCGGGCTTTCTGGGAGCATTGAGAATGCGGACTTTCCTCCATCATTGATCGCTGATGGTCTATATTTCTCGGCCTCAGTGACGTGCATAATCTCGCTTTCTCAGAGAGGGGCTTCCGAACAAGTAGTAGAACTTCTTAGAATTCTCTGTGCAGACTATCTGCGATTCGGCATCCGATCAAGATCGCTTCTTCGCGACGGTGATACCCAAGCACCGTCAAGATGGATGGCCAACGGCAGCAGCAATACATCCCGGTCCCTCCTCCTTCGGCGACGCAGCCCTCGCAGGCGCATATGATACCTCTACCGCCACCGCCGCCTCGATACGCCCCAACCCAATCCCAGAATGTCATGCCTCCTCCGCCCCCTGGGCCACCTCCTGGAGCAGGATACGGAGCATCCAAACTCACCAATCCTCAGCTGCAACACCAAAATACGTTGGGCTGGCAGCAACAGACCTGGGCCAGGCAGGCACTCTCCCAAGGTTTCTTACCTCCCCCGCCGCCTCCTCCTATGATCCCTACAAATCAATCGCCCTACGGTCGTCCCACTGCCCTCTCGATACCTTCCTCTTCTGATACCCGAACCTCTGCAACTTACGTCCCGCAACCGGGCTCCTTCGGACCGGGGGTCGGAATCCCGCCGTTTGACGTGCACTCTGCTCCGACCTACGAGAATCCAGGAACCATGCCATCTGTCGAACGACAGCGACTCCCCTCCGCCCAGACGTATGAATATCCCATCGGGGAGTCATCCACATACAAACGGGACCCAAATGTACCTTCCACACCGTCTTCGCGTACTCTCCCTTCGGCATTAGCAGTCAATGACGGCTCTCACGAACCCATGGCGTCGGGATTTCCGGCCACAGCCTCCCAGAACCAAGTGCTGCAGCCTGCGCCGGCTAATGAACTTACGAAGTCGCCTAGTCATCGTCACAATAATAGCAGCACTCTGCTCGGGGGCATGTCTCCCAACGAAGCGGCCGTTCAATGGCCACTCGACCGAGTTCTCCTATGGCTTGCAAGAAATGGTTTTTCGAAGGACTGGCAAGAAACCTTTAGGGCCCTAGAAATCGAGGGCGCCGACTTCCTGGAGTTGGGACATGGCTCCAATGGCCGGCCGAACCTGGGTAAGATGCACAACGTCGTTTATCCTCAACTCGCAAAGCAATGCGAATTGAGCGGCACAGGCTGGGATCAGACTCGCGAACGCGAGGAGGGTAAACGCATGCGGAAATTGATTCGCCAAATCCACGAGGATGGCAGCTATGATGCGGACTATTTGATGCAGAGGCGTCGAGATTCTCATTCCAACGCTATTTTTGACGGAGGGCACGAAGCCTCCCCGAAGGTGACCCATGAGCCCCGCTCGGCCGGCCCATTCTCAGGTAGTGTCGCAAACAGTCCCAAATTCAAGGCTTCCCAGCTGGTCCACAATCAGAGGCAGAGTACACAGATGCGCTCTTTCACCACGCCCATACCCGCCAGCCATGACCCCACGTCATCCGAACTCGGTACTAACGAGACCGGCACTATGTGGCCGCGGTCAGACTATTCTAGGGCGGTTCTGTCTAGCATCGGAGGGGAACACCAAAGGCAGAGTCCTTCAATGTCCAGCGATGGTGGGACTTTCCAAGCTCCCATTCGGCCCTATGAGGACAGCCCTAAGAGCGGCAGTCCGGCAACACAGCATGCCACCCTTGCGCAAACGGGGCCATCCTCATCGACTGGTGATTTGAGTGTCAAATTTGAACACTCTCGTGGGAACAGCGCAGACTCCCTAACTGGGCGTCGGTATTATGAGTCTTACAGACAGGACAACGGAGTACGCCCTTCTCCCCAGGAATCCTATAATCGCCACTCTGGCGGAGAGACCCCCTCATCATACCCGAAGGATCACCGAACAGGTCTTCTGAACTTTTTCAAGAAGCGAACCAAAGGAAGTGACTCCACTCACCCCTCTCCTGAAGAACAGTTCCTCGAGTCGCCAACGAGCCCTGTCAACACACGCCAGAATGGTGCCCACCTCCCTTATGCGAAGCCAAACTTTAGCACTAGCGATATGTCGCTGGGTGAACGCCCATCGTCTGCATCCATGTCGGATCATGAACGCCTGGTCTTGCGCCAAAAAACGCAAAAAGCCAAGAAGTGGACTTTTGTTACTCTGGATGGCTGGAATTATCGGTTGGTGGATATCACCGAAATGGATTCTGTTGAGACGCTGCGTTCTGCAATCTGTCAGAGCCTTGGAATATCAGACTGGACTGCGGCCCAGATCTTCTTGACCGAGCCCGGCCAAACGGAACATGACGAACCTTTGAACGACACCAATCTGGCTCTATGTCGGAGGTCGAGGTCGGACTTTCTAGGCTCACTCAAATTATTCGTACGTGGATCGCACATGCAACTGGCTACCAATGGCTTCCCTCACTTTGCGGGGCTGGGAGTTTCTATCCCAGACAAAGCGACTGCTTCACCAACGTCTGCCCATCAAGTGCATAGAAAGCCACTGGATGAAGATGCCTTGAACAGGATCTCACCTCAGACTCAAAATAAGCCTACCTCACCACAAGTAGCTTCTTCACGGCAACAGCTGAAGGTGTCCTCTGCGAAACTTCCGCGTGACGTGTCGCAAGCTTCTATTGCAGCTTCTCCCGTGGACCATGCTGCGGACGGTGGAACAGCTGACGCTGAAAAGGCGGATTTGTTAGCTCGTCATGAGGAGCATATGCGCGAGGTCGAGCGGAAACAGCGAGCCTATCGCATCTCGAAGGTCCCGCCTATGCCGCAACCGAGGAAGGATGCCTACGGCGAAACCGGCTATAGGCGCGAAGGCGTCATTGATTTTGACTCTCCCCGCATATCGCCTTATGAAGACAAGAAATCCGAACCATTGGTGCCACTCCGCAAACCCCCGACTGCACCACATGAGTCAAGTACTCTCACGAAGGTTAATTCTCTAAGGAAACGGGACATTGATCGTCCTCGTGTTCAAGTTCCTGCGCAGTCACACGGTCTTGGAGCCGCTCTAGCTAGTGTTGGTAGAATCACTAGCGCTATTGGAACACCCATGCCATCAGTACCACCAGCAGCGGGCTCTTTCAGCCCAACTATGAATGTGGGAAGCAGTCCCGCCACAAATCATTCAGGTAAGCCCTTTTGGTACCTTTTTACGGCAACCTTTCGGATGACGACGTATATGTGATTCTGTCGCTGACATCTGGCAATAGACGAGGTGAAGGGAACATACCAGGATAGTCAAGCCACACCAACGGCACACAGTGTGCCGTCACCAATCAAGGGCAACACTTCGCCCCCGGAACCCAGGCCGGGTCTGCAGTCCCGTAAATCCTACGGACCTGAATTCGACTTTGAGGAAACCAAAGTTTCATTCCAGCGCTCGCCTTTGCCACAGGATGATTCTGACGATGACTCCGATGATGGTCTCTTTGCGATACCATTGGCAAATACCAAATCACCTGTGACGGAGAAGGGATCAATGACCAGCTCACCCGAATCGCAAAAGAGAGCGGCAAAGCCGTCTCTTACCTTGAACACCGAAAATAGACTACGCAAAGGACTCTCTGTGAGCTTTCGGTCTCCAAGTGCTACCCGTGACACTTTCTTGGCGTCTAGCGGCGACTCAAGCGCTCCGGAAGCATATCACTCTGATATGACTGCTTCGCCGGAAGATGAACGGCCCCCGCGCAGAGATTCGTTTGCCCGAGGCGACATCTGGGCCAGCAGACCTCCTGTCGAGGGCGTTATCGATCATCTCGATGACTTCTTCCCTGATATTGACCTTGACACTCCTTATCTGGATGGACAGGGCATGTCCCCACCATCATCACCAGCAAGCAAGATGGCAGCGGAGAACGAATTGAGCCACGAGGAAAAACCAGACGGTCCGTCTTACGCCATTCCACATCCTTCGGCCCCTGTCAACATTCCCAGCGAACCACCTGTCAGGCCCCCGGAGCCAGGTGCTGTTGCGCGGCGGAATGTAAGCCGCTCTGGGGGTGGACTTACTCGAATGAAGTCTATCCGAGAAGTGGCTAAGGGAGCCAACCGAGCTAGCAGGAACAAAAGTGTGACCTCCTCCACCGGCAATCAACGATCGGGTGACATTCTTCGTCGCAAGAGCACCAAGATGTTCGGCGCCAAGATTATGCAGATCAGCCCGAAGCCTGGCAGCCGGTTGAGCCAGCTTGATCCTATTCCCCAAACTCATGCACCCTCTGGTAACATCCCTCAACGGCAGCCCACCTTCCGGATCATTCGCGGTCAGTTGATCGGCAAGGGAACCTACGGCCGAGTGTACCTCGGCATGAATGCCGACAATGGTGAGGTCTTGGCTGTGAAGCAGGTGGAGGTCAATCCTCGCATCGCAGGGCAAGATACGGACCGAATCAAGGAGATGGTCGCTGCGATGGACCAAGAGATCGATACCATGCAGCACCTGGAACATCCGAACATTGTGCAGTATCTCGGTTGCGAACGAGGCGATCTATCTATCTCCATCTACCTCGAGTATATTTCTGGTGGCTCCATTGGCAGCTGTCTCCGAAAGCATGGTAAATTCGAAGAGAGTGTGGTCAAGTCTCTCACGCATCAGACGTTGAGCGGGCTGGCATACCTTCATGACCAGGGCATTCTACACCGTGATCTGAAAGCCGACAACATCCTTCTTGATCTTGACGGAACATGCAAGATCTCCGACTTTGGCATCTCGAAGAAGACGGACAACATATATGGCAACGATTCGACGAATTCCATGCAAGGGTCAGTATTCTGGATGGCGCCTGAAGTCATTCAGTCCCAAGGCATGGGGTACAGTGCCAAAGTGGATATTTGGTCCCTTGGCTGTGTGGTGTTGGAGATGTTCGCTGGCCGCCGGCCATGGAGTAAGGAAGAGGCGATTGGTGCCATTTTCAAACTGGGTAGTCTGAGTCAGGCACCTCCTATCCCGGAGGACGTATCCATGAACATCAGTCCCGCCGCGCTTGCCTTTATGTACGACTGCTTTACTGTGTGAGTTTTTCTCCTCTCGTTCTATTTGCTTTCGTATTGGTATGCTAATATGACTCTCAACCAGGGATTCCCTCGATCGTCCCACGGCGGAGACTCTTCTGACTCGTCATCCATTCTGCGAGCCTGATCCCAAGTACAACTTTCTCGACACGGAACTCTATGCCAAGATCCGGCATGTCCTTTGAAAGGGAACCAAAACACCAAAAAGCAATGTAGTAGTGTACAGTCAGTCCCCACTTTAGCGTGTTATCATTAGCCCGTTAGCCCTTGTCCCCTGCATTGTACTTTTCTTCTTGTGCTCATACCCCCCTCTTCCGCTTTCGTAACTTGGACTTTGCGACATAATGTGCGTACATTTCAGTGAGGAAGGTGTTGTTAAGTGTGCAGACCACTCTGCCGAATGTTCTTTTCATCCATTGTGTACATATATATTTTGAGGATGCAGACCACAAGGTCGCAAGGTATAGCAGACTTTACTGTCAGTATATCAGTCCGTCCTAGGGGTGGCATCTGTATACCATGGAAGCAATGGTATAACTGACGCTGTTTACTGACCGCCCGTATCGCCCTTGGCATAAAGTCAGCACTAAAGTGCGTATGCCCAAAGACCCAGACATCAACTTCCTTCCTAAAATGCGGCAGAAGCCCCGTCACAAACGCAGAGCGCCACGAGCACAGGCCGCTGTTCTCCGTCTGGAATGTTCTCCGCGGCCTGCTGCTGATGCTGGGAAGTCTAGGTTAGGTACTGTGGCTGATATCCAGGTGGAGATCGGAGAGGATTTGGGATGTGGTGGTGGGTTTGACATTGCTTGTTGGCGGGTGAAACAGTGAGCGGATTTGCTCGGGGATTCTTGTATCTCTTTGGAGAGTATTTGTGCTAATCTATACTGCTGTTGGGGGTGTGTATACCTAGTTGTTTGATGTGAGGGCGTGTGTAGATCACGTGCTCTGTAGCTTATTGGAGCCGCTCCGTTTCTCTGTTAGTATCAACTAGCTGCACTCGGTGTGTTACCACTCACGTAGGCTCATGACAATGAGTCTCTTTGCCAGGTCTCGCGCTGGTGACAAGATGAAGTGTGGCTTTGATGTTACGATGTTACGCAAGTGGCGTATGTGAGTGTCTCTGTCAATGAAATAAACATGTCTAATCTCTTGCAGGGTGTTGGGAGCCATGGCTGCGAGACCGTCTTATGCCAGGTTGATAATAGGCGTCTGTCTCTGGATGCAGCCCTCGGATGCCAGGTCTGCTTACCTGGCTGAACTCAACATCTCTGGGAGCATGCCTTCCCAGCTTTTCTGCGTGCAGCAGACTTAATCAATGGATGACTGGAAGGCCAAGTGCACCACAGAGCAGCTGTGAATGGGCTGCACTAAGGGGCAGACCTCAGAGCAGTCCTGGAGACTGACCCGCAAGGTCAAAGAGTGGCAGCCTTCACAGGGGACTGAATTTGCAGCAGGCTGAGGCAGCGCAACCTGGGGCTGGGAATTGCGGAGAATGCCGAGCGCTGAGGTGTTGTGAGCTCTTATGCCCCAGCGACTGAGTTGCCCTTTGTTTCCACGACGATGTTGCTTCTATCTCTCACTTACACAAGCACATGTACACACTCTCTCTTTCTTCTCTGACTTGATTCTTGTCTTACAAGTCTTCAGTCTTTGACCTTAGCACTGCTCTGAGCACGAGCATCTACTGTGAAGCACCCGGTCATCCAGCAGATACATTGCATACCGCATCCTACACACCTTACCGTAAGTAACACGCTGCACAGCTGATAGCAGACAGCCTCACATACTGAGAGTAGTGCCAGACACCAGCAACTCTTGTCCCAGACAAGCCAAGCTCAGCCCTTGGACCAGGAGACACAGACCCGTCTCTCTAACCCTCTGTCCCGAAGGTACAACCTCTTCGTGGACACCAGCACCATGCGTCAGGAGCGTCTCAACGACGCCGCGATTGCCCTCCACACGGCCCTATCCAGCGCGGGCGTCAAATACGGTCATTTCGGCGGCTACGCCTGCACCCTGCTCGGCAGCCGACGCGAGACGAGTGACATCGACTGCCTGGTGTCCGCGACCAAGCCCGAGATCCTCGCTCTGGTGGACGGCGTCAGCAACTTCACCGTGATCCCCCGCAACCGCGAGGATTACGTCGCTTTGGTCTGGAGTGACAGCGCCAACCAGGGCGAACCGGTGCTGATCGAGATCTTCTGCGAGCGCTTCCGAGGTAAGTCCCCCCCCCCCTCCTGCCAGAAAAAACACCCCCCATCCCCAATGCTAGCTAACCCTCCCTAAACCCTAGGCTCGCACTACACCATGTGCCACTGCTACCCGCGCCTCACCCTCGTGCGCGGCGAACGCATGGGCGTGGGCCTGGTGCAGCACCTGCCGGCCTTCGCCATCTTCAAGGGCAAGCTGCGCGCGGCCGCCACCCGCAGCGAGCCCCACGACGTCTTCGACCTGTGGTGGCTGGCCGGCCGCTTCCAGACGGTCTACAACCACGCCCGCCTCCTCAACCTCGACTACGTCGGCTTCGCCATCAAGCGCTACCCGGGGCTGGAGCTGCTGTTCTTCCTGCTGAGGCTGGACGTCGTCGCCGCCGCCGCGCGGGTGCAGGACGTCGAGCTCAACCAGCTTCCGCTGTCGGGACCGGGGGATATCCAGCGTGGACTGTTGCTTTGAGTAAGTCGCGTGTGGAAAAGCAACTGATGATCTGTTTTCTTTCGTGGGTTTGTGGTCTAGCGGTTGAAAGCTGAGGTGTAATTCGATGGATGGGTGAGAAGTCGGGATTCAGGAGACATGTATCTATGTGCATTTGAGGCACTTCTCTTCTCTGATGAACAGGATATTAATGAAAGACTAATGCAACCCTCCTGAAACATATCTTTCTCTGTTAGAGGTCCTGGTTAAACCATAACTGCTCAGACCATGTATTGAAAGAGATCTTTCCAGACATCTGTGCCCACACAGCGTACGCTATATCGTTAGTGGCGAATTCCATGTCTGCCATGTAAACAAGTCCAGTCCTCTGACATGCTGTGCAAGGAGTTGACAAAGTAAACAGCATAGCTACAATTCTTCCCTCCGCGATGCCTGACGACCTTCAGGTACATAGCTAGTGGAAGTATTGACATCAGACTCACTTCTGCCAGCTCTAAGCCGCTGAGCGGCAGTTACAGCACGCACCCTGGCGTGCTACCTTTAATCTAGCCGTGAAACAAATGGTAAAGCTATATGTGTATCTGCGGTGTTCGTATAGCCCCAGTAAAACCCATAGGTGTAGTTATTCTAATCCAACCCTTCATGATTTGTTTACCGGTATAATCGGCATCCCTTCATATACCCAGAATACCCAGCTTGACTTTCGAAATAAGATACTCTCATTGACAAATAGAGCAACCTGTCTGCGCCTAACATTCCCAGCCATCCAAGAAAACACGATCACATAAATCCCGGTTTCCAAGGTAGCCCGCAGCAACCCCTCTGTTCTTTTCTAGTCATCCTAGACCCCCCTAAATTATGTTACTTGGCTTCGACAAGAGGATCTACTCTTCAGAATATATGGAATGGAAAATGAAGCGTCGAGCTTTGTAGGAGTATCCGAGTCAGGATTCAAGCCCAGAACCCTATAGGTATAATTGTTACGCTTTAACGAAGCACCAAGGTGGATGGGATCCTCTCGTAACAATTGAAGGAGCCTTCATAATCCTGGCTGATAAAAGTTGAAAGGTAGAAGTCTCCAGCGTGGATAGGCTACTGCGTACAAGCGGCTTGATTTCCATCCATCCCAAAGAAATCAACGATTGAGTGGCATGCTGTGTTCAGTTTGCGATGATCACCCTAGGTGTAGTATGGTAGATAGCCCACAATATATGGTTTCCCAATTCGTCTAATCTACCTCAGAATCTCGGGGAAATATATCCACATACATCCTTCTCTGCGTCGTCGGTTCTAACGCACACGCTTAGACATGTATATATGATTGTATAAATCTATCTATAATATCATGCATATGCGATACACACCACGAACGAAAGGAATGGAGCTCAACCCATATTCAAGCAGACCCAAACACAAAAAAAAGGCATTAAACCATCAACTCAGTAATCCGGCCTCCAGGTGATCGCCAACTCAATCTGATGATTCTCCTGCGAGGCGAAGACCTTGCTCTTCGTGGGCCCCTTGGGAGCCTTGTCGGCGAAGAAAGTGGAGTTGCCGTTATATGCGAGCTTGCCATCGTCGATCTGGAGATGTAAAGTTTGTACAATGTCAGTGAACCTTTGACTCGAACACCATTGTGTGATTTAAAAGGTTGCGTAGGAGCGGGGAGCGGGATATCTCGGGCGAAATAAGGGGGAGGGTGTGTGCTTACGCTGAATTCCTGTGCTTTGTGCACGGCACCACCGCAGGTGAAGATGTCCTTGGCAAAGCCGCAGTTGCCCTTGCTGGAGTGGATGGTAAAGAGATCATCTAATCCAAGTTCTCTATTCAATAAATTGCTCTGCCAGATGATGAAACAGAAAAGTCTTGAGCGTAGAAAGGGAAGGGAGTGGTGTACCTGACGTCTTCTTCGCAGTAAAGGTTGCACACGTGCCCGAGGAGAACCACGCCCCGCGGCTGATAATACACCCTCTCTTCTGGCCCAATGTTGAGATCATCAGGTTGCCCCGGCCCTGAAAAGGGGCGCCCGGGGGCGAGGTGGGCTCCGAGGGATTGTGAGTGGTTGTTTTTGTGGGCTCGTGGCCGTGGTGTGGGGTTTTAGGCTGGTAGCGGATGCCACTGGCCGGGCAGTTGGAGATTTGTCCGTCTGATTTAGATTGTAGTCTGGTTAGTATGAAAGTGATCCAAAAGCGAAGCAAGGGGATGTGGCATGCGCGAGGCGGGGAGAGGTCGCGGCGTGCTGCTGGACTCACCTGGGTCCGATGGAACGAACTTCCCCGATACAAGAGGGCCTGCGACGTTGAAGTAGTACCATACTTCATTCAGAGACCCATGACGACAACGGATTGTGACCTCTGCGCCGTGCGACTGTGACAGCACATCTTCAATTTCGCGACGGGTGTAGGTTTTCGTATAGGAGGGGAGGATGTTGGCTTTGGCTAGGGTCTGTAGTTCCGGCTCGTCAGTGTGTGGTGTTTAGATTGGTGGGGGGAGCAGCTCACCTCATAGGTAGGTAGCTCTCGGTACAAATCGGCTGTTTTATCGAAGTAGTCGACAACCTCCTGCTGAGGAATATACTCCGTGTAGCAGTGTGTCTCAAGGCTGCTCACGCAAGTACCGTGCTTATTCCACTCGTGTTCCCAGAGGTTCGGGTCGTCTCCGCGGAAGTCTTTCCAGTATGTGCTCATGTAGTCGAGCAAGTCTCCACGACCGGCATCCACCAAGATCAGCGAGATGTTACTATACCTCCGCTTCGAGTCACAGTACTGGTCGAATCCGCCGTTGCAGTGGTCCGGCCTATGTAGGAGAAGAGGGGGATATGGGTCAGTCCGGCGGGTTATTGAAATGTTGAATAAGAGGATCACAGGCTCTCGCAATCGTTTGATAAACATAGAATCAACTCACCAGAGGCCATGAATTGTCCAGGCAGTCTCCGGTCCAATAGCGGGATCAGCATCCCAGAATTGCGTCTGTAGCATCTGACCCCCCGGATAGTTGAAGCAGCAGGTATCCTGGCCATGGTACCGTGTCTTACAGCTCAATTCGGCAGCCGGGCAATGCTGAAATGTCAATTCTGAGGTCGAGTAATCTGATCCCGAGAGAGAGGAGACCCCGAGTGTGCCTGTGATGGCTTTCAGGACCTGCTGGGGTCCGGGGAGACGCTGCAGGAGCGTATCTCTCACAGAGCTGGCGGTGGACCCGATAGCTCGGGTGTCGCTATCGGAGATAAACATTGGCTGTGCTGAGGCACTTGACTAGGCCTCGAGACGGTACTAAAGTTGCTCAACACCAAGTATGAGAGTAAGGGAATCGGTAAGAATGAAGGATAAGGATGCAATGCGGAGAGGACAAAAGGAGCAGAAGTCAGTAATGAGGCGAGGCGAAGGAGACTCGAAGCTCCCCCGGGTTCTGCACGTGCTTGTACCCCATGACCTGTTGTGACTGGCTTGTCTGACTGGTCACTCCGCCGCCGATCCTCCGATAAGAGTTCGGGTTTCTTATCGCGCCGGTCACCTGATAACACTTCATGATAAGGTTGGTCGCGGGCGACCGTACTATGTGCCAAGAAAGAGTATGACTATTTACAACTTCACCTGCCCCACAATCTATTGATTCTGCAGTGAGCCGAGGCTCCCTGTCCGACTTGTAGTATTTCCATCACCAACAGCATCATCGTCATCATTTACCCCCGAGATACCCACTCGAAAGACACCCTCACACCACTCCGCAAAAGTATCCACATCCCAGACATCGTCCTCACGTCCCTTCCCCTTCCCCTTCCCTCTCGCTCCTGCAGCCATTGACCCGCTTCGTCTCTCCTCGGTGACAAACCTCTCCCAAAACTCCTCGTAAATCTGGATTACCCGATCTTGAACCGCCCCTACCAACGTCTCCCGCATCCGCAGATCATCCAGGTACTCCCCCAACACGCGCCTCAGTCCCAGCACCTCAGTTTCGATGTTCCGACACGTCGGATAGATCCACTCCTCCGCCGCCTGTTTCTGAGCGGTGGCGGTGGCCACGAACTTCGCAGGCAGTGATGCGGTCATTGTGCCGGCAAATCCATTGATGAAGTCGTTGATCACGGTCCGGAGACGGCCATCCAATTCGACTTTTGCATCTAACATGTTCTCGACCACGCGGGGCAGGAGGCCATGGCCGACCAGGCGGACGAGATTGCGTGGGTTGAAGAGGCCGCCGCGCTCTTCGCGAAGCTCCCAGAAGGTGTGCGTTAGACCAGAGAAGTCTAAAGAGGTTTCCGGGGCGACATATTCGATGTCGAAGGCGACAATTTGTTGTTTAAGGATGAGGAGATGGCTCATTAGGAAGAGTTGGCGATGGGTCTCTAGACGAGTTGGGGGAGTAGGAGTTGCGGGTTTGGGATTGTTTGTAGTAGTTGAGGGGGGGATGAGAGTGCTAGCGTAGTGGAGGGAGAGGGTGGTTTGGTGGACGATTTGATGGGCGAGATCGTCGAAGACAGTCGACTGTACATTTATGAGTAGGTTGGCCTTGATGATTCCTAAAGAAGGAGGACTTACATTGACAAGCCGGTAAATGCGGCTCAGGAGCCAGATGGCTTTACGGAGGGTCGGATACCACCCACTAAAGGCATTTGGAGTCTCAAGATCCCACTTCGCATCCGGGTCTGCATCTGTGCTATCTTCGATGTGTTTCGTGGGCTTTTGGATATTGACAATGGGCTCGGAAGCAATCTTGCGGCCGGAGATTTGGCCCTCCGTGACCGAGATTGAGAATTGCCGGTTGCGTGCTGGATAATCCAGGTCTTCGGGACGGGGCTTGTACCGTTCGATCTCGTCGCGGAGGAAAGCCTGAGCACGGAAGACGAGACGAGTTTGAACGTCTTCCAGAGCAGGTTGAATTAAAGTGGTGAAGTCGAGTTGGTTGGCGTCCAGAGGTTGCTCCAACTCCTCATCCTGATCGAATAGGTATCGGGTTTGCAGCAGCGTGCAAAGCTGGCAAAGCTTGACTATCTTGTCCTCATGAATTATCCTGGGCTGGAGGTGATCATACAAAGGTTCGCAGATGGTTTCGAGGAAGTCATAGAGCCCATCCTGACCATGGAACCACTCCCCCCATAGTTCAAACTCGTCCAAGCAGACCCCGCGGATGTAGCTAATGCTCGCACGAGCGAAAGAAACCAGGTCCTGTGACGAGGTAGGCGACTGCGCGATGTCGCTGAGATTTTTGCGGACCAGCGGAATCATCAATTTCCCGCGAGTCGCTGCATAGTTGGCGTGAAGCTCGTTGAGAAGGCTCTGATATTCGGCTTCCGTGCCTTGGTCGGGGTCCAACGGAGGCACGGCGCGTTTCTGGATCTCGAGGCCAATTTGTTTCAGCTCCGGTGCGCCGACCCGGAACTTCGCATACAGCAAGGTGGACATCGTTGTCTCATTGAGCTGTTTGTCGGCAATCTTCTTGGAGGCATCGGCATAAATATCGCGCAGAGAAGTGACAAAGTGTGTTCGAATGAGAGTGAGGGCTCGAGTCATCAGGAGTCGATACCTGGAGCGGTACACGCTGGCCTCTTTTTGCTCGGTCTGGACAAGCAATACTGATTAATGCGGTGATATAGCAAGACCATGACGCCATATGTACTCACATGTACCTCCATGTAGTCTAAGCACTCATCGAGTCGTCTGAGCATATCCGAGAACTCTTGCCCGCGCACAGTATTTCCAGCACCCGGGGCGTTAAGCCGCCTTGAAGCGGGATCGAGAAATTCATAGTACTGCAGATTATCCTGGATGTCCGTAGCGAGTTCCAGATCGTGCTTCTGCGCGGAGAAAAGCCCTTCGCACTGCTTCTGGAAATTGGATGTCTGCGACTCCACGGCTTTGAAGTCATTGGACAGGTGCGTGAGAAGATTAAGGGTCGATGATGTATCCGATAACAAGGAATCTAGGTGGGTCTTGGATAACTGGAGCTCCTGTAAACATGCTCTGAAAGAAAGACAGGTCAGCATGTATCAGGGGCTTTGTCGGCGGCGGCTTGTTGCGCGACTTACTGATACTCATCGTAGCTGGCTTCAAGCAGACTACCCTCAATATCGTTATACCATTGCGCAAATTCCAGCTCATTCTTGATATCGGTAAAAGATTCCAGACCATCCGGAATGGTCTCGTGCTCATCAATCACCTTAGCCTTGATATCCACCGGCGGTCCAGACGGGGCAGTCTGGCGACGACTTCGCTGACCCGCAGCTTGTTGGCGCATTGTCTCTTACGAGATAAGACTGCTCAGAGATATTTCACTGTCCTGGTGCCTGGTTCTAGGCCCTTGTTTCATACAGCAGGCAGTCCGGTCAGCACCCCGCGAGCCGTTTCGCACATCGTGGTTGTAAACACGCCGCAACCTCCGTGGCTTCAATGCGCCGCTATTCTGCCGCCACCTTCCGCTTACGGTATCTGACGCAACGACCATTCACAATTAATCTTTTGGAGCTTTGCCTTTGAGCTCTTACCGTAAGCACAGACCAGTCAAACTGAGCAACTTTGACTGTATGAACCTATTCAAGGTGTTTTGAACATCATGTGGACACCTCGGGGACGGCAATCGGCGACCAGCTTCGCCATTCAAGCTTCTCGCCGCCTAGCGAGGAACAGTCGAGCTGTTGGAGCTCCTTGGCGGCGATTTTATGCCAGCAGTGGCGACAACCAGGGATCTTCCTCTCACTGGTTTCGGAACTCGCTGGGTGTGGCAACCTTAGGTACTGCTGGATACCTGGGCTATGAGTACGCCACGTCCAAGGGCAATGAACTTGAGACCCCAGTAGAGCAAGTGAAGGATCTCACAAACGCCACCCAGGACTTCGGCTCGCAATTTGCGCAGAAGAAACGGAGTGTCAAGAGTCCCGGTGTCTATGTCTGGGGCAACAATGCCTACAAAGTAGTCGACCCGGGATCGAAAGACTCGGTAGTGAAGACTCCGCGGAGGCTTTCGTACTTCGACGGCCAGGTCCTCAGAGACCTCAAGCTTGGCGAGACGTCCGGCGCGGCCATCACTGAGAATGGCGATCTGGTGCAATGGGGCAAGGGCTTTTCGGAGACCGACTTCAAGCCTACGACGACTCTGACTGGCAAGAACCTTACCTCGCTCTGCATGTCCAATGACCGCCTCATCACTTTGTCATCGGATGGCACTGTCTTTTCGATCCCCATTGCCAAGGAAGACCAACTAGGAGGCCACAAGCCCAGCGAGGGCTCCTGGGTGCCTTTCTGGTCTGGATCGGCTAGTATGAGCTATCGCAAGCTGCAACCCAGCCTGAGGATGGGTGAAAGGGTGACTGCTGTCACCGGCGGAATCGATCACGCACTGCTTCTTACCAGCTCAGGCCGCGTCTTTTCGGTTGCCTCTTCATCGGAAAACTATCCTTCCTTCGGCCAGCTCGGTGTATCGGGGTTGAAGTGGGCGAATCGCCCCAAGGGACCGGTGGACATGTGCCACGAGGTCAGCGCCCTGAAGGGATCCAAGATCATCCAGGTTGCGGCCGGCGACTATCACTCGATGGCCCTCGACGACCACGGCAATGTGTATGCCTTCGGTGATAACTCTTTCGGTCAGTTGGGAATGGAATTCGACCCGTCATTCCCGTACTGCGATGCGCCCATCCTGGTGCCGATCAGGAGACTCTATCGGGGCCCATACCTCCCCAAGGCCACTCGGATTGCCGCCGGAGGCGCCAATAGCTTCATCGCTGTGGATGTACAGCGGGTACTAGGTTCGAATGAGAACCCTTCCACTGTCCGCGACCTGGGCCGTGTCACGGTTGATGTCTGGACGTGTGGACGGGGAATCTGGGGTGCACTGGGTAACGGTAAATGGACTCATATCCAAGATTCCCTTACAAAGGTGAAGCCCTTGAGTGGGCTGTTCGAATACGATGAGCGCCTGAAGGGACTCGCCCCTATCCGCATGCGTGATATCTCCGTAGGTACGACACATGTGTCGGCGGTGATGGACAACAACACGCAGATGGACGCAGCTCCTACAGATTCTCTCGATGAAACGAATGCCTGGGGCTACGATGTCCTCTGGTGGGGCGGCAACGAGCACTTCCAACTCGGCACCGGCAAGCGTAGCAACTCGTCCAAGCCGATCTACATCAATGCGCCTACTGAGGGCAAGAAAGAAGCCGAGAAGCAGGATGCACGGCTTCAGATAATGCCTCGTCACAAGAGCAAGGTCGGTCGTCGCACGGTGAACATGGAACAACGGGTGGAGTGCGGACGACACATCTCGGCGATCTATTCTGGGGTATAGTTTCACTGTTTCGTTGCAATATGTGAAATAACCAAGGGTGGCAAAAAGCGGTCATCTAAATTGTACATTACTAGGTAGTTGGTTCTGTGGGCTTCGGTTGGGAAAAGCAAGCAGGTGTGAAGCTATTGATATTTTTGAGGTATTTTTCTTTTGTTTCAATGTGCAGAACAGGAGTCACGGAGCCGAGGTTACACCAATTGAATTAAATAAACCAACATCTGCAGCAGATAAGTAACAACAACAGTCCCAATCCCACTCCATCCAGAAGACTCGCCCGATCCAACTTACCCTGCCTGTCACAACTCCGCAGGAAACCCCCAGAGTCTGTCTCGGGGACGGCGGATCCATCCATGATGTCAAAAACCCGGGATTTGTCGCCATTCCGGGACTGTCTGTGGATCCGCAAACGGTCCCCATTCGAGCGCTGCTGCTTGGCTCCACGAATTTCCGATCGATTGACCTTCAAGTTTTTTTAAATTGCGGGCAACCCTTAGCTTTGTTTGAAGCCGATATAGCAATATAATCTAGTCTCAGGGCTTGATACGCTCACACATCAATGGCTGCTTCATCGCCAGCAGATCGCGCGGAGGAGGTCAAGAGCGTGAGTCATGAGTTTCTTCGTCCACTTCTCATCATCCCATTGTCGCATTCCAGCGGGGAGTAGATCATCGACATGCCTACCTTACTATTCGTCAATCAATCAAAACTAACCATTGATCGCATCTACTTCAGCTCCTGAGCGCAGTTGAAGACCTCCTGATCCCCTTCATCCGCAGCGCGGATTTGGACCCTCTCGCCTCCAACAAATCCCTTTCCCCGAACGACGACAACGAAAATGGCACATCGCTGGTCGAGCACAAAAGACCGGAGGAACTGCAGCGGTTGCTCCAGCTGAGCCTGCCGCAGGAAGGCACGGGTCAGAATGGTCTGGTGGACGTTCTCCGGCAGGTGCTCCGCTACTCGGTCAACACCTGGCACCAGGGGTTCCTCGACAAGCTGTACGCCTCGACCAATGCGCCCGGCGTCGCGTCGGAGCTCATCCTCGCGGCCCTCAACACGAACGTCCACGTCTACCAGGTCTCGCCGGCCCTCACGGTCATCGAGAAGTACACGGGACAGCGTCTGGCGGCGCTGTTCGGGCTCACGGGCCCGCGCGCCGGCGGCATCTCCGTGCAGGGCGGGTCGGCGTCCAACACGACCTCGATCGTGATCGCGCGCAACAACCTGTACCCGGAGACGAAGCGCGAGGGCAACGGGGGCCACCGGTTCGTGCTGTTCACGAGCGCGCACGGGCACTACAGCATCGAGAAGGCGGCGCAGATGCTGGGGCTGGGCAGCAGCGCGGTGTGGGCGGTGCCCGTCGACAAGCAGGGGCGCATGATCCCAGCGGAGCTGGAGCGGCTGATCCAGCAGGCGCTGGCCGAGGGCCGGACCCCGTTCTACGTCAACGCGACGGCCGGCACGACGGTGCTGGGCTCGTTCGACCCGTTCGCCGCGATCGCCGCCCTCTGCAAGCGATACAAGCTCTGGCTGCACGTCGACGGCTCCTGGGGCGGCTCCTTCATCTTCTCGGCGGCGCAGCGCCACAAGCTCGCCGGCGCCGAGCTCGCCGACAGCATCGCCATCAACCCGCACAAGATGCTGGGCGTCCCCGTCACCTGCTCCTTCCTTCTGGCCGCCGACCTGCGCCGCTTCCACCGCGCCAACACCCTCCCCGCCGGCTACCTCTTTCACAACCCGGACACGGCGGCCGAGTCGTCGGAAAGTTCCTCGGAGGAAGAAGAACCGGAGATCGACTCCCCCGAGGTCTGGGACCTGGCCGACCTGACCCTGCAGTGCGGCCGCCGCGCCGACTCCCTCAAGCTCTTCCTGGGCTGGACCTACTACGGCTCCGCCGGCTACGAGCGCCAGATCGACTCCGCCTGCGCCGTCGCCGCCCACCTCGCTACCCTGGTCCAGCACAACCACAACTTCATCCTCGTCAGCGAGAACCCCACCCCGTGCCTGCAGGTCTGCTTCTACTACGCGCCCCAGCGGCAGATGGTCTACCCGCGCGGGCCGGCGGCGACGACAACGGCTGGAGCTGAGGTCGAGAGGGCCAAGGCCAACAGCAAGGTTACGGAGCAGGTGACGCATGCGATCGTCCGCAAAGGGTTCATGGTCGACTTCGCCCCGCCCAGTGGCGATGAGGATGCCGTCGGCGACGGCAAGTTCTTCCGCTGCGTGGTCAACGTGCAGACCGCCAAGGAGACGGTCGAGGCGCTGCTCAGGGCCATCGAGGAGGTCGGCCCCGCCATTGTCGAGAAGTTGAAGGCCCAGGGTCGCTAGAGCCGTGCCGGGCGTCGCTGGGGCCATGGGTTTGTCGTGCATCGTTGATAAGTCCCATTTCTCCCTGCGCGGGTCAGTCCGACTGTAGTTTGAGTGCAACATTCTACAGACTGGTTGGTATATCTCTTTCAGAGTGGCTGTACGTTGGCGTGAGGCTTAGAAGGGAAGACAAACAAAACAAAAACTAATAGAATAGAGCATAGAAATTATAATGTCGTCGCAAGACGCTTGTCAATAGGTTCAAAATACGTTCAATGGATATCTTATGAGTTCAAGTACTTCACCGGCCCGCGATATGCACAACAGGGCCCCCTCTTATGCTCAAGCACTAGTTACCAATCTCGGCTCGCCGCTCCAAGACACTTCTAGCCTCCGCTTCCGTCAACGAGTCGATTCCAAGCTCGGCTAGAACATCTCTTGCGCTCTCATTGTCCTTGAAAAGCCGTTTTTCGACCTCCCAGAGCCCGGCCCGAGCCGGGGGGCCCGCTTCCGTGGGCTCATCCTCCCTCGGGTCTGTGGCGCCATCCAGAGCTGTTGGCTCCGTCGTGCTCAGCCCGAGCAGTAGAAGCGCCTCGCTCAACTTCTTCAGCACTTTCTTAGAGCCGCCAGGCTGGCTCGCCGCGCCTAAAGTGACGTCAACCACACTGCCGAGGTGGTCCATGTCGCTAATGAATTGCAGGGCCCCGGACGCTGAGAACGTGTTCCTCATCAGGATGCTGCTCCACATGAACGTCTGAATCGCGAGAAGAACCTGCCGGGTGATCCGGCGCAAGGGGGCGAATCCCAGGGCTCGGGAGAGGAAGGATAGCTCTGCGGAAATGGTACGCAGGACAGGGGCTAGGTCGGAGGTGGGCGGCAGAGGAGCGCCGTTGGGAGCCGGCGTTGTGGCTGCCAGGGTTGTCCAGGTAGAAACGCGGGAATAAGGCTTCAGAGCGGAGCGCACATTTGATGTTAGCGTGGATGTGATGATCGACTCGGAGCGGAGTCGTAGACGCCGGTATGCGGAAGCAGTCTCGTCGAATAAGGCGCCTTCGGAGGCTGTGCCTTGATCGTCGTCGTTGTGGTGGTTGCTGTTGTTCACAGCCTGGGAAGTGCGCGATGCAACGTCTGCGATAGACATGGAGCCCGCCACGTTCTTGCCCCCGTCCTTATTTAGCCTGACGCGCTCTTGGAGCTCAGCCCAGAGCTCCACAAAGAATACTTCGTTGCTCCAATCTTCCATCTTCTTCTCGAGCCACTCCGCGCTTCCAAAGACTCTGCAAAGTCGCTCAAGTCCAGCCACACCTTCGACGCTGGCCTGTCCGTCCGAGCCCTGCACGGTCCGACCGATAGCTGAGGTCATGGCGAGGTAGGCCTCCAAAGCGGACTGTAGGCGTTCGTGAAATTGGTCGAAGATGGTGATCTGGATGTCGATAAGGAAGCGAAGCTTTTGACTGAACGACGATAAATGCTGGTAACGCTCGGTAATTGTTTCGAGGAGGTCGTTGACACGGATCGCGGCCTTGGTCGGTTTCGTCGACGAGAGCTCAACACCATCGTAGTCGATATTACCACTGTCTGGTGCGTCCACGATTTCTTTGTAGCGAGCTAGCGCGAAGTCCTTCTCAACCTGTAGCCAGCGATCAAACCAACCCTGCTTGGTCAGGACCTCCCACGTCACACCTTTCCAGTCCCCAGCGACATAGGGATCCGGTAAGTAGTTCCAGGATTCGCGGACCTCGCTGTCAAAAGTCATCAATTCGTGCACAAAATGGCTCAGGAGTTGTGGGTGTGTCGATATTTGAGGCATGAAGGTGGCTATCTTGTTCCGCAACACAGGCAAGAGTGCTGTGATAAAGGCATGAGAGGCATTATAGAAGTTCCACTCGAGGTCGGTTTCGACCTGTTTCGCCTTTTCTTCGAATATAGGCTGCAAGAACGAGGCGAAGAAACTCCCGAAGTTGTTCATCAGATCCGTGATATGAGCTAAAAAGTATTCCGGCTGCGACTCTTAGACTCATGATTTTCAACACGGTAGTTGTACGGGATAGTACGGTACCTTGTCAAGCCTGTTCGTCGGCTTATCCCCGCTGAAGTGGTATTTAAACCGAAGTTCCAGCGGATGCACCATCACCTCGAGCGGCAACAGCACCGGAGGCTCAGCGCATTGATGCTCGGGCACAGAAGCGCGGCCAGTAAGCTCACTATACCATTTGTGTTAGAGCATGAACCGCTTTCCGCAACCAGAATTCAATAAAGGCGTACGGTATCTGCAAGTCGAGGAGCAATCCGAAGTTCTCCCTCCACTCCAATTGAACATCATCCGGGAACTGCAAGTCTTTCGAAGGCCACTTCATGCGGTCCATCGTTCCTTGCAGCCGCTGCGAGAAATGGCTCTTCATTTGCTCTCTGAGCGCCGAAACCAACTTCCCCACATAATCGACCAAGTGAGGGGCAGCCCCTTCTGCTGCCGGCTGGGCCTCGTGCAATGATCGAGAGATGTTGCGAAGCCGAGTATATGATTGAATCGCCAACCTGGGATCACTTCCGGTATCTTTCAAGGCTTGCTGGCTGTATGCAGTTTTAGCAGTTGAAGCACAGAAGGCAACTTGAAGCTATTTCCCCACCTTAACTCCTCCGCTTCCTTCAATACAGTCATGTAGCCCCTAGAAATCTCAAGCCTCCGCAGCTTTTCGATGCTAGCCTCGAACCGCTTGGCCGCATCATCGCTGGAGTCGGACCCAGCGATTGCTTTCAGGCGCCTGTCAATATCCTCTTGCTGCACGTTGAATGCTTCGGCTCGCTGGCGAGTAGCTTCGGCGTGGTCGTTGGAGGCCTTGGTGGCATTGGAGAGAGCTTCTTGTGCTTCAGCTAACTATTTCGAGCCCTTCGTTAGCATAATGAAAGGCAAGGTGAGGTATAGTATGGCCGTTGAAGCAAAGGGCCTAAGCAATGTACCTGCTTGCGTTGCAGCTCATGCTGGGCTCGTAGACTCGACAACAAGGAGTCGAGGCTCTCTAAATCAGCAGAAACCTGAAGTTTATCGTTCAAATAATCCTCCACTCTTGTCCTCTCATGCGATGACAAGGCAGATGCAGAAGTGGCCATTCTTCGCGAAGTGAGATATTGTTTTGGAGAAGTTGGCGGGGGAAAAAGTACAGCGTGGAGTCGCAAAGTGGACGGCCGCTACGGTGTCTCCAACGGAGAATAGCGGCTGGAAGCTCTGGACTTCCCGCTGCCCGTTCCGTCCAACCAACGTCATCGTTTCCCTCCCGTAGCTCAAGACACTATGAAGCACGTCGCAGCACCTCAAACTCAATGGCTTCTGCTTGACAAGACCTTTGTCCTTAGTCTAACGTGATGGCCAGTCCGGCGAAGAAGCGGAAGAGGGATGACCTCGAATCCTCCGCTCAGCGCAACCGGAGCATAGCGTCATTCTTCCAAGGGCAAGCCAGCAAGCGGGCGGAGAAGACTCAGCAAGCATTGCAGACTCCAGCTGAAACTGAAACACCAGATGAACAGACTCTATCTGACGAGGCTCTTGCTCGCAAGCTTCAGGCTGAGTGGAACCAAGAGATTGCCGCTCCAACATCGCAGGTCGATACTCCCACTAGCGAGCCTACACCGGTGCCGGCGCCGGCGCCTCTAGACTCGGAGGCTACCGACCTGAAACCAACCACTGGACAAAATAAAGGCATCCTATCTCTTCAGTCATCGACGGGAACGGAAGATACGATTTCTCTGGCTGTGCCGTTCGACCAGAGCCCCATCACATTTGACGCGGCCAAATATGCGCAGGAGCTGAAGGGCCACTGGGCCGCGCAGGGAGGCGACGCTACATACGCGCTCTTAACCAGAGCTTTCGTACTTGCGAACGCAACAACCAGTCGTATCAAGATTGTGGATACTCTAGTCAACTTTCTTCGGGTCTTGATTGAAGGCGACCCTTCGAGTGTTCTTCCCGCAGTCTGGCTTGCGACGAATTCCATCTCACCACCGTACGATGAGATAGAGCTAGGCTTAGGCGGATCCTCGATATCTAAGGCTTTGAAGAAGGTTTATGGCCTTAATAGTCAGGGTCTCAAGACCCTTTACGACAAGCACGGCGATGCAGGCGATGTGGCCTTCGAGGCCAAGAAGAGGCAGAGCTTCACCTTGATGAAGCCCAAGCCACTGAGGATCAAGGGCGTGTACCAAGCTCATAAGAAGATTGCCCTGAGTAAAGGAAGTGGAAGCCAGGAGGCCAAGCAGAGGATAGTTGAAAAGCTACTGCAGGACGCTCGTGGTGCAGAGGAGAGTCGATACATTGTTAGGACACTCGTCCAGAATCTGCGCATTGGAGCTGTCAAGACGACAATGCTTATTGCGCTGGCCCGAGCCTTTCTATACTCCAAACCAGAGGGAGCTGAGTTTGCTGTCCAATCTCAACAAGACATGGCGCGTTTGAGGAAGGAAGAACTCGCAGAGGTCTACAGCAATGCAGAGGAAGTTGTCAAGGCATCCTATGCTAGACACCCGAACTACGACGATCTTGTACCATGCCTACTCGAGAGCGGCGTGACAGAGGAACTCCTTGTGCGCTGCGGGCTACAACTACACATTCCCCTCAGGCCGATGCTAGGCAGCATCACGCGTGATCTATCAGACATGTTAACCAAGCTACAAGGGCGAGACTTTGCCTGCGAGTACAAATACGACGGACAACGCGCCCAGGTTCATTGCGACGAGGCGGGTAAGGTGTCCGTCTTCTCTCGCCATCTGGAGAATATGACCGAGAAGTACCCGGATCTCGTGTCTCTTGTGCCCCAGATCCGGGGCGAAGGAGTGTCCAGCTTCATCTTGGAGGGCGAGGTGGTTGCAGTCGATCAGGACACGGGGGATTTGCAAGCCTTCCAAATTCTCACCAACCGCGCGAAAAAGAACGTCGATATAGGCTCCATCAAAGTGAACGTGTGCTTGTTCGCTTTCGACTTGATGTACCTGAATGGACAACCACTGTTGGATCGCTCATTCCGCGAGCGTAGAGAGCTCCTGCGGAGTCTATTTGTCGAAGTGCCCAAACGGTTCACCTGGGTCAAGAGTCTCGACGCCACATCCGCGGACTCCGAGGCCGTCCTCGAGTTCTTCAAAAGCGCCACCGACATCAAATGCGAAGGAATCATGGTGAAGGTGCTCGACAACGTCCTCAAATCGGACCTCGAGCTGAACGGCACCACCGCGCCGCCCACTGACCCCGCCCCTGGCGAGAAACCCGACCCCAAATCCTCTTCGACATCCAAAGCGGGCGGAGGGCGACGCAAAGCCCTGCTGTCGACCTACGAGCCCGACAAGCGCCTGGAATCCTGGCTCAAGGTCAAGAAGGACTACAGCACCTCCTCAGAGACGCTGGACCTGATCCCCGTGGCCGGCTGGCACGGCAACGGCCGCAAGACGAAGTGGTGGTCGCCGATCCTCCTCGCGGTCCGCAACCCGGAGACAGGCGGCCTCGAGGCCGTCACCAAGTGCATGTCCGGCTTCACCGACAAGTTCTACCAGGCGAACAAGGACAGGTACGCCGAGGGGTCGCCGAATGTGATCTCGCGGCCCAGCTACATCGAGTACTACGGCGCCCCGGACGTCTGGTTCGAGCCGCAGGAGGTCTGGGAGATGGCCTTCGCGGACATCACCCTCAGCCCAACGTACCCGGCCGCCATCGGCCTGGTGAGCGAGGAACGCGGCCTTAGTCTGCGGTTCCCGCGCTTCCTCAAGGTCCGCGAGGACAAGTCCATCGACGAGGCGACCACCTCGGATTACTTGGCGTATCTGTGGCGGAAGCAGTCTGAGAAGAGTAGATTGGAGGGGGAGCCGCCCGCACCAGCGGACGATGCTGATGAGTAGAGATCCACCTAGGACATGGGCATGACCTAGAATATTCAAACCAGCTATTTGGCGTAGATGAAATGATGACCTTCTGTTTTGGGTATGAATATATACGAGTACAAAAAAAATCTAGACACGAGCAATTCCAACCAAAACTTGACTCCCTCCAACTTCCCCAATATAAACAGCCATAGCATAATACCTAGCCAGGACAGATACTCGATAAGGTAACTCCAGCTAAACCCCCAATTTATCCCAAAATCATTCCCCTTTCACCCTCCCAGAAATACTAGGTACGTACTCCAACTCCCCCCCCCCCCCCCCCAACCAAGCAAAACCAACATCACGTGCCCGCCCACGGGCGCGCGTAGATCACCAAACCACCCTAACCCGAACAAAGAAAAGCTCGCCGACGGCCTAAGGCTAGCAAGCCCCCCATTAGCCCCAAACTAGTCTAGCGCCAACGCGAAATCAACGCGACAGCTTGCTCCTTCACGCGTTTACGGCTGACGCGTTGATTACTTTTTTTTTGTTGGTTCCCCGTGCCGTGGCCTGTCTTTTGCCTTTCCCCGACAACGCAACACCGAGGCAACGCCCTCGCCTACGAATACGATGTTCGGCTGGAAAGGAAATCCTGAGCAGACGTCATTTGGTTTTCTTTTAAGGCCTGAGTGTGGGGGAAGGAGGGGGACTTGGTGGGTTTTTCCCGTCTTGTCTTTCGTCTAATTTAATTAATGTCTGCGAATGGGTTCGTGGATACGTCATCGATTTTCTACCAGGTGAATTCTGGATTGCCTATCGGATTGATTGATTGTTCTTGAGGTTTCTGTCTCTGACATGCGATAAGGACTTCTCTTGAAGGTTGAATACTTCACCGTCAGTGGATATGATGAAAGAAAAAAAGTTATCCTGTGGAAACTTGGAGGCCATGGTATGGTAAGGAAGGTCGAAAATCTACCGATTGATTGGTGGGTCACATGGTTTTTTCGCGCACAAAGGAAAATCATAACCAGGGATCCCTTAGTCGCGACATAGGGAAGAACATGATATGGACAACAGGGATGGTAATTTCAGACATTTGTAGCCCGGTATGGTTTCATCGAGTTAAAAGGGCAATATTGAAGCAGAGAAGGAGCAACACAGCAAAAGGGGGTATGAGACTAGGACAGAAATAGGGAAAATGTGCACATAACAGTCATCAAGAGTCGTAAGTATTAAGCCCGAATTGCATCCGTGTCTGGAAGCGGGCATATACATCCATGGACGATGGGGCTACGGTCGCAACTCCTCCCCGAGTTGCAAGACAGTCGTCGGTCCCTTTGAGCGGATTTTGGGGCTATCCGCCCCTGGTGGTAGCAAGCTGTCCAGGTTGGAGCGCCTGCGGTCTTTATTAGCCAGCGGGGTCCTTGACGGGCCCCCTGGTGTGCGGCCGCCCCAGGCTGGCTGTGCTGGACTCGGCGTCACGTTCACAAAATCAGCGAAATTGAATTGTTGATTTGGAGTGCCGAAGCTGGGAAAGACACCACCCCCGAGGGTTGGGGTCAGCGATGGTAGAACGGCATGCTGGCTGGGGGGTGTCGAAGGAGGAAAATCTCGGGCCTGAGGCTTGCTGACACTGGCTGGCGTGGGAGAGTTGGCAAGGTATAGAAGCAGATCGGCCCCGTCCTCATGGCGTAGATTTCGTTCGTTGCGGGACGAACGGGTGTGCTTGGAAGGGGGAGTGCGCGGGGGGGAGGAGCCCACCATGGAGCTTACAGCTTGGAAGCTGTGGACAGGAAGATCTGGATCATTATCGTCCTCAGAC
Source organism: Aspergillus brunneoviolaceus CBS 621.78 (assembly GCF_003184695.1). Taxonomy (NCBI): domain Eukaryota; kingdom Fungi; phylum Ascomycota; class Eurotiomycetes; order Eurotiales; family Aspergillaceae; genus Aspergillus; species Aspergillus brunneoviolaceus. Next base: position 73,431 of record NW_020290747.1, on the reverse strand, counting down.
GGCGGAGGATATGCCGGCGATGAATATTCTGGAATCGTAGCTGAATCTGGCATGAAAGGGAGGTGGAGCTGCCGGCCTGCTCGGTGTCGGTTGAAACCCGGAGACGATTCAGGCAGATGATATGAAGCCTTCCAGGAAACTCGAGGTGCCTTGACAGTCTGCTCGGTGATTGAGTCCGACCGTAGACGTTTCCGACTGGCCGACAACATCGGCTGCATCACTCGAGAGTCGAAGGTTGCTGCATGTTTGTTGCGGGACGACCTGGGCAGCTCCTTCGAATAGGACGGATTCGGCAAGGGCGGAGGAGTCAAAGGCGTCTCACTACGACCGTGGGAAATGTCTGACGAGGAATCCGATGGCTTGTCACTTCCCAATGAAGCCTGTCTTCCTCCGTTGACGTTGGGGTCAATAGCATGGAGTCGACCATTCTGGTACTTGACCTTGGCGAGGCCTAGACGATCTTGGAGGTTGAGGGACACCTAGACACAGAAGAAAGCATTCCGTTAGTTGGGTGTCTAGATAATGATGCAGAGGAGCCGTCCAACATTGGAGCTGGTGAATCACATACTTGGGCAATGTCAATTTTTCGAATCGTTCGCTCAGCGGTGGGCGGATGAGTGAGGGCCATTGTTCCGTAGTAGTCTTGACGAAAGCAGGTGTACCGGGGATTTGCTTGCAGGAAACAGGATTGGATGGGGGTGGTCACAGACCACTCGGAGGCTAGTGAGGATGGAGAGGGAGTGAGCCTGGAGTGATGACAGCAGAAAGACAGGGCCCCAGGTAGGTAGGTAATGTTCAAAGCAAGGCCGGCTTGTGACAGAGTTTCAAGCCGGAAGAAGCAAGGCTGGGCTGAGGAGTGGAAGTCTGGGAAGTAGAAGAAGAGGGGACGAAGGGCTGAAAGAACAAGCAAAAGATGGAATCCAATTGGAGGAAGATCGATCGTGTAAAGCCCAGAGAAGTTTAGTCGGTTTCGATGTCGAAGTTGGTTTAGTGAGGAAGTTTAGTCCGTAGTCCGGCCTCAATTGGAGTGAGCACCAACAACAACAACAACCGAGATGAATGGATGAAAGGACTTCTAGAAGCTGCAAAGCTTCTTGTTGACGGACAAACTAATGGGAATTTTGATCGAACTAATGAATGAATGCAGTCGCTGTTGCAGGTGAGAAATTTGCACTGGAAGGTCTCTAGAGTCAACCGTTCGGTGTCGGAAATTCAAAGGGAGGAAAAAAGAGAGGTTTTTCTTTGCAGAGCGGGTGGATAAGCGCCATTCATCCTCCATCCTCCCAATACATCATCCCTTGGCTCGGCCTGGCAACTTGTAACTTACATCAATACAACACGACCACTATCGTCAACCAGCAAGTCTTTTGTACTCTGCCTGCAATCGACAAGAATAGTGACTGGCAATTCTCAATATCTGATTGTCTACATTGAACAGCACTGCACAAATCACCGCCTGGTTAACGACAGACTACGTTACTGGGCCTTTCTGTTGATTCGAATTCATTCTGCCTACCAAGAAATGCCCTTTTGAAGCACTACTGAAACCCAATGTCAATCTCTGAAGCAACGAGTGAGGATATTTGGTCAATTCACAGCCAATGGTACAGTACCCGTTGCGACTATCGGAATGTTCCAGGACTGCAGTCGTCGCCAATCTGGTCAGTTCAATATGCTGAAAGAAAATCTTCCGATCTCTCCATCCATTCATTCCAGTTCCTCCCTTCGTTCTCCCGCCGCCTGTCTAGATACATACATGAGTAGACTCTACCTAGATGCCCAGCTGTCAACCCCAGGCTGCAGGCCCTCTGCTTAACCGGGGTAATTGACCATAACAAAGTATGCTGATGCATCGATGCCAGAGGGCAAACACTGTCTGGTTGCCATGGCCTAGCCGCTGTCTCCGGCGCCCCTCCGCTCTTCAGGTCCCTGCCGCACCCACCGAAGGGGTTCTATGCCCTGCGCTCGGTTTCAGATCATAGCCATCTATCAACATCCGTACAGCGGAAGGGTCCGTAGAAAAGATCTAAGGGTCTGGAACTTGGTTAATCCCTTCTGATACACAGAATAACAACAAGGGTCGGTAGCATCTATCATGGTGGCTGCTCACTCCCCCGACGGGTCCCACTGACCGGCATCTGTGGTTGAATTTGATATTTAGCATGTAGGGCTCCGCGCAGTGACACCTAACATTCTCCTTCAATTCTTATCCTTATTCTCATCCCCGGAAATGTTCTTGCGCCATTGCGGATTTTCCGCGGGCGGAGAATTTCATCTGCTGGTTACTATCGGTTAGGAGTTTACACACCAGAAGAGTTCTGTTCTGCTGGGGCTCCGGAATATGAATCGTCCCAAAAGAAAGCAGGGTTAAGGCTGATGGAGACATCGGGGGGGACTAAGGTGGTGGAGTGCACCCTGTTGTCCTGCAATAATAATCAATCAGGTCGAGCTCTCACGGCTAAGGCCCCCAGTGAGGGACCCAAATAGGAAGAGCTACTCGGAAAGCAAACGAGGAGAAAGAGTACAGAGTACGGGGGGCACAGCCGCTGGGATCACAATGGGAAAGAAACAAGGAACTCGCGAAACATGACGTGGACCTGGTCCGGAACATTGGATTTTGCGAACAGCAGCAGTAGCACCACCATCGCGGAATTGGAGCCGTCTATCAGCAACTTAATGATCGAACAGCTGTCACTTTGGGAGCTTCACTGCAATCCATGTGCATATAGAGGAAAGGCGGTAGGGCTCCAGAGTAAGAGCAGATTGTTCTTTGTAGACAACCACTTATGTTGTGTGCACACTCTGACAGCTGAGGGTGGTGAGGGCGACGGAACAACACAACAATGGGGCTGTTTTCTCAACGGCATGATAAGGGACAAATCTGTCGTTAATTAGGCCGTTCACGGTGGGCTCTTCTCGACTTCTTTAAGACTAGCAGGACCAAATCCAGGTTCTGGGATGGATCTAGTCTCAAGGCTCCATGGAGGCTGGAGCTGGGGGCGCTCCTGGCGCCAAGCTCCCTCTTACCGGCAGGCGCCATCCCGTCTACGTTGGGTTCACCAGCTAAGGTGCGGAACCGCAGTAGTGACCCGGGCGAGCAAAGATGCCTTACGAGCCACGACAGACGGGATTTGCAGAAGAAAAAAAACAACAAAAGAAAAAACAAAAGAAACGCTCCGACAACTTAAGCAGTGCGACATCCATGTCTGGAGCTGAGTAGACAAGACTGTAGAGACGATGTCGTTAGTTAGCCCTTGTGTAAGTGGGGAGGAAATCAGGGGAATAAGATAGGGGGATAGCAACTGTCTCTTATCTCGCTGTGAGACTTTGAGGTATTTAATAGCTTTGCATAGCTACTCCGAGGAAGAGAGAGAAAAGGGGAAGGGATCCAGAACCTCCCTCCCTTTCTGCGGGCTGCATCCTGCATCCTGATAGTTAACATTTTGATTGTTCAGTACAGTTGAGTCCAGAGGTATGTGCGCCGAACGGCAGCCAAGAAATATCAACCACCATCAAAACACCTACTGCCGTGCCACTCAAACTGTTCTGCCTGCGGGCGTGGTACGTACAGCGCTAGCAAGGAAGATCCGAGATCCCTGCGATTACGCTGCTGCTGCTGCTTTTGCTCTTCTGCGCATCACGGGTTTCCCATACCGACCAGCTCCTGCTCAGTCAGGCCAAAGCGATATTTTGTACGTACTGTACTCGCTGCAGAGTACATAAGCCTTAACTGGCCGACCGCTCTCGGTTCCTATATCGATTCTCGGAACGGTAAGATAGCAGCAGTTTGCGTTGCTACCACGGAACTGCAGCAAGAGGCTGAGGATAAGACCGAAAGACAAATATAGCAGACGATCGTCTAGCTAGGCTCCACCGGACCGGGATGGTGAGACGGTGATGTTAGGAAGACAGCGAGTGGTTAGTTAGTCCACCCTCCACCGTAGTTTAGTCTGGTAGAGACCACTATCTCACGTTCTTAACCATTCTTTCTGCACTTCTGTTCCCTCCCCCTGTTGGCCAGTGGCATCCAGCCTACGTAACACACCCTTGTCTATTCGCAACGAGCCCCCTCTGGCTGCAGCTTGGCTGTAGCCCCTCCTCTCCTTCTCCTCCTACACCCCCCCCCCCACCTTAATCGCCGATGGCAGCAATTCACTTGTGATTAGTATCGCTATTTCTGATGGTCTATTATTCTCCTTTAATCGGGGTTATCGACCTTGTACCCATTTACAGGGGCACGTCTCGGTCTCGGTCGTTATCGGCTTGCATCCAGAGACCACCGGGGCGGAAGGGCTCAACACCAGGGCTCAAGGGTCTGTGGTTCTCTGCAATTCTGCAGCGTGGCACTGAGGATAGCATGTCGGGGTGAAACAGACGGAGACAGCGAGTTCAAACCAAAGCCGAACAAGCTTTTAGCCGTGGTAACGGAAAGGGAATGGGATCTGGCTCTGACCGGGAGTGATTCAGATAACCCGGTAGGAGATTGGCCGTTGCAGTTCTTTATTTTTTTCTTTTTTTTTTTCCTCTTTGGCTTATTTTGCTTGTTTTGCTGGATCATTTTGCGTGTCTCACATACCAATGACATAACTGACTAGCACAATGGCTGGCGATTGTTCTCTCTAGTTTTAGTTCCAGGCACTAATCGACCCCATCCGGCTTTTCCACTTCTCTCACTTCCAATCTCTTTTCTTCATAGTCTTACTGCGGAGTACTAGTATCCCGTCAATACTGTCTGTCCCATAATCCATTATTCTCCTTAGTTTCTTTCTTACCCCCAAGATACCCAAGAAAAAAGAGAGAGCAAGAGAGAGCGAGAGAGCGATAGACGCAACCTAAGCACCAGATACTTACCAGTTCCATTCGTTGATTATCACCCAATTTCCCCTACTACTTTTATTTCTACCCTTATTTTATTTTTACTCATATTTTTATTATTTTTATTTTTATTATTATTTTTCTGTTGGTCCTCCTTTACACCAAAAGTCCCTCCTTCCTTGGTCAAGCCAGCCTCTGGTCTGCCTCTTGTTCCTAGTTTTTCCCTCTTTTCTCAGCTTCTCTAATCTTTTCCCCTCCCCGCCTTTGACTTGGCTAATGATTTCATTCTAGTTGACCCCATTGTTGGTCCTATCTCCCCTCGTTTCTTCTTTTCTTTCCTGCTCTCTTTCTCTCCTTCTTGTCTCTCGCTTGTTCAATTATTCTCCAAACCAACTGTCAATCTGTGAAGTACCATTAAACTTCCAGAAATTCCAGTGATTGCGGGGTGCTTATTCCAGTGGTTGATCAATCGCAACCGCAAACGGTTGCTTTTTTCCTAGCTTGTTGTCGGGACCATCACCGAACAGCGCAGAGCAGCAGCGTGTTAGTCCACGCAGGAATCCCAGCAATTATACCCAGTTTGACGACAGCACATCGGCTTTGAAGATTGACAGTCGCTCGTTTATCCCTGGCGAATCTCTAAACCTCTCATTGGATGGTCGCGAAAGAAAACATCCCCCAAAGCAGTGAAAGCAGAAGAGACAGACCGGCCAGCGCTGCTCAGCCTCTCTTTCCCTTCCCAGTATACTTCCTCACCCTCCTTCTAGTCCTTCGACCCTCTTGATTCAGCAACAATCAAGAAAGATCGTCCACCATGCCGTTATTCAAGACGCTACGTCGACGCTCCAAGGCCAGCTTCACTACCACTAAGTCGCCGGAGACTAAATCGACCGAATCCCAGTCTAATGGCGATGTAACTTCGGGGCAATCGTCATCAACGCTTGAAACAGCTTCGTCCAGCTCCCTCACCCCTCCTTCCTCGATCAAGCCTACCTTGTCTTCTCCCAACCTTCCGTCGCTGAGTGAGAGCAGCAGCACACCCGGCGCAATCTCACCCCTTGCCGTGCCGCCACAACGACCGGGCCCCCTCACTACTTCTTCCTCTCAGCGGAACAGCGCCTATGTATGTGATCTCATATCTGCGCGAGGTAAACTTACTTACTGATGGTCTGGGATCCCAATTAGTTTGGTAGTACTATGTCTGTGAATGGAGTAGGACGGTCGCCCACGCCTTCTTCCCCTTACGCACCCCGCATCATATCTGTCTCGGAAAACTCTTGGGTAAGTGATATGACCTCTGGTGGACCGTGAGTGGGCTCGAGGTCTGACTTTCGGGGGACTATTCATAGGTGCACCACAAGGTACTGCTTGTTTACGGTCAGGTTGGAGATCCGCGACAACATCCGCTGGACGGAACTGTCACAGTCTACCATCACCAAGATAGCTTCCCGTCGACCTCATGGCCTGTTACTTCTTCACACTTCAAGACTTTGGTGCATCTAGTACCTGGTCCCAATCGACTGCGCTTCGAATTTGTGTCGAGCAAGCATTCGTCCGGTAGCTCGCACCAATCGGTTCATTCATCCTGGATTTGCATCAACTATCTCCCACTGGTCAATGCTCCACCTTTGCATTTGGTGATACTGCTCGGAAAGGATTCTGATGGCACCTTCGACACCCCGCCAGAGAAACAACAACGGGATGGAAATGGCCTCGAAACCGCTATTCAAAAGTATCGGATGGCAGCATACCTGTGGCAAGCATTCACCGGGGAACAAATGTACCGCAACAATCTTGGACGGCGCTGTTTCCGGCTCGAGGATGAGTGGCAATTGGGTACGTCGAGTCGTCGCGATACAACTACTGGCCAAATGCGAAACGAAGCCAAAATCCACGTTGTTCGGACCGAGAAGACAGTCGCGGAGCTTCGGGACCTCAATATTGCGCAGCAGCACGGCTCTGCTACTCAGAAGGATGAGCTATTCCGGATCGCGAGAGATGCCGTGAAGGACTACTTTCACCTTCAGCCAGGTCAGAAGCAGTATGTCTCCGTGTTGCTTCTCGACTCACACTGGGACACGGGCTCTCAAGTGATCACTGGTCATGCGGCCCTGGGCTCGGACTCCGGAGACCTCAAGCTAGCGATCTTCGGCTCCCATAGCCTCCACAGCTACCCGTCCAATATGGAAGAGGTTGTGGATGCCTTCACTGATTGCACCAGAACAAACACCGACTTTGTAGCTAATGATTGCGGAGAGGCTGGATCCAGCTGGGAAGCTGCCAACATCGGTATCGGAGCGCACCTTCATGAGGTCGGTCACCTCTTCGGGTGTCCACACCAAGAGTCGGGCATCATGCTTAGGGACTATGTCCGCCTCAACCGGTCATTCCTCACACGCGAGCCATTTTCCACCCGAACGAAGACTCAAGGTCTTAAATTGTGCTTACCACAGGATGAATGTGGCTGGCATCGACTTGACGTTCTGCGGTTCCGGTTCCATCCCTGTTTCCGATTGCCCAGCGATGCTCCTATAGGTTCCGATGACAGCATTCAAGTTTGGCCCGTTGAAAACGGCAAAATTGTTCTCACGGCTCCATCGGGAATCGCGTTCATCGAACTCTATGCCGAAGGTGACAACGTTTGCCATAACTTTCTTGAGTATATGAATAGTGAGTCGAGTAGCAACGGGCTTCCAAGGCAGATTACCGTGACGGAGACTGAACTGCGTCAACGCGTCTTCGGCAACGATAAGGAGAAGAAGAAGAGCGTCAAAATGATCATCTACTCTGGAGCTCTTGGCAGTCATACGGTGGATTCGATCAGTACTCTGAAATCGAAATTGTCCCTGGTGAAATTACCCAAGAGCCATACCGGCTATAAGGGTAGACAACTAGGACTTTCTCAGCTGGAAGGCAGCCAACCCGAGCAGCTGTTGTTGGATTGTGCCTTCATCTCGACCAAGCTTTTGACATCGGTCCGGATCTACCACGGTGCGGCAGTCAATGGACTTGAATTCTTCTATGAGGATGCAACGAGTCAGCTCTTTGGCAACAGAGAAGGGAAACCTGGCGGTGATGATTTCGTGCTCGGTAAATATCCCCGTATCCCACTTAATAGACAGGCGCTAATGAAGAAACCAGATACTCGGAGAGGGGAGATTTTGCTCGGTTTCTATATTCGGGCCGGCCACTGGATTGACGCTATTGAGATCTTGACCAGTCAAGGGAGGAAATCTGGCATGTTCGGGAATGCCCAGGGAGGCTCAGGGTAAGAATAGCTTTTTGCGTGATCTCGTCGCTTTGGATTGCAGGGCTTTGGGACTGACAAGTTGGCATTAGACACACTTTAATACCTCCTTTGGGATACAAAATCGCCGGAATCACAGGATCCAGTGGGTCCTGGATTGATGGGTTCTCACTAGTCATCATGCACTGATTTGACATTGTGTGATGACCATGAGATTTCTCACATTTCCTTGCTTGGGTTTGCGAGCCCAGGTTACCCGAATGGAAGGGCAGCTGGGTCCCTGCGACCGACCGATGCAGTGTCCCAATCGCTGGGTCCGTGTCTCGATTACGAGCGACTGTTGCTCCTCCGAATACATTTCTTTCACGCCTTCAGTTCGATGAACAACGCAGGATACCCATTTGAATGCGTCTTTTCTTCACCCTTCTTTATTTGTGTCTGGATGTGCATGCAAATTGATCTTCTAACTAAATACCCGAGGCGGTGACCCATGTTGATCCCGCGAGTGGCACTATCCGAGTTTTATTGCATACTCCAGCCCCATGTTGCATATTGCATGTTGCATGTTGCATTATATCTGTGCATGTAGAGGTGCAGATCTTCCGACGCTGTGCCTTTGTATTTTCTTCTCGTGCCGTGTGGTTGACATTGGGCGGCGTCCAGGAGTTTCTGTGGCCCCGATTCTGTTTTCTTTGTTGTTAGTGTTCTGCTGCCTACTTTGGCTGGAGGGAGGTTACTGGGCTACTATAGGCCAGTACGCGGAGAGGAGGTATCCCATGAGAAAAGCAGGACTTAGAATCATGGGTGTTGATAGTGGGACATACCTGTTAGGAGAACATAATTGACGTTGGCCCGAGGGCTCATAGATAATCACATATTTGCTATTTTTCGGCTATTTGATGTAGATGTTACAGCTTCCAGTCCAACTTGTTGCTTGGTAAGATTGAATGTGTTGCGTCAATGACTAGGTAGTCTCCATATCATCCATTATGCAGCTACTTGAACTCGAACTAGCTCGATGGTGTCCACAACATACTGGACAGTATCACAGGAACTTCCAAGGAAGTCTACCTACCTAAATAAGTAGCAGTCCCGGTTTACTTACTTAGTACCTTACCTATGCAACCATTGGCGCTCTCTCCCCCAGTTAAGTACCAACCCCTCGGGGAGGATCGTGTGCAACCTCAACGACCACGAGATAATTCCGACTCGTCCCGGGGACTCAAACTGTTATGGGGGGAGGGGGATCTTAGTTTCGCACGAATAAACTTTGTACTGTACTCGAACTGATGCAAGCTTCCGTTCGTTCCATCCAGGCATGAGAAGGACTCGACTTTGCTGAGCACAAGCACAAGCATACCCCCCGAGGCCTACCGTGACTAGGTACTACTACTATTACTGTAAGGTAGCTAGACTAGCTCCTTCCCTTTTCTTCTTCTAGTGGGGAGGGTTTCACGGTCTATCATGGCGGGGAAGACTACCTTACCTTGCTACTCGCCACGGGTTGAAGCTGAAGAAGGGAGAGCAGCCAGCCGGTGGCGAGAAAATGGTATTGGTATGGCGTCTCTTGCGCGATTTTTGTTTTACCTTTGCTTCGCTTTGCTTTGTTTGAATTTGAAGATGAACTATGACGGCGTGATGTGAGGTTCGACGATAGGGTACACACATACATACATACATGTACACAGTACGCCCGGTGGGCAAATCTCCGGGAACTCGTAGAAGGCAGGGATCTGGGATTGTCTACTGTACATCTTGGGCACTGTACCCTGCCCAGTGGGATCATCATGAATGGAACAAGAAGGAATGGGAATGGAGGTGGCTGATGGATGGCTGCAGCTAGCTCAGAAGCAAACAAACCACCACCACCACCACCACCACCACCCACCACACGCAACCTTACCTTGTGATCGCCAGCCACTACCTTACCACCACCACCACCATCAAACGGTCAAAGGCCAGGCACAGTACCCTCTGTCGACTTTCCCCTTCCGACAGTACACAGTAACTTACAGTCCTTCTTCATTCCCCTCCCCGTATCCAATCTCACCGTGATCTTGGGATTCCAACCGCTGCCACTGCCACTGCCACTGCCACGGATACGATACTCCATCTCCCGGGTTCCAGATGTCAGCTGCAAGATGCATGACGGAAAGAACGGTGAGGGTCTCGGGTCTTGGGGTTTGTGGCTGGTTGCTGTTGATATTACCTAACCCAATCCAGTGGGTTTCCCCTCAGTAAGCTGTACGAGGCAGGAGGGGCACTGGACTAGATAAAGTAGGAAGCTTCAATGTCACCTGCCTGTCTTCTGTTTCTGAGTTTCGGGCTCGCTTCCGAAGAAGCACCTTACCCCCCGACGCCAATGGTTCCTTGGGATTGAAGGAGGATGAGATGAGGGGTTCAATCTTTGGGGAAGGAAAGGAAGGGGAGAAGGATTTGATCAGATTGTGTGTGTGGGAGTTCCATCTGAGATGGAGTTCCAGTACTGTATTCGGTTGGTGCTACGCTAACACTGTAGTGGTAAACCACGTTCCAACGATAAGAGGGGCGGGAACGGATCTATAATCCCTAACTCCTGATTGGGATCTAGAAGTGATGATGAGGATACTTACCACTGTAAAAGAGGGCCTGGGCTTGGTGTCGTGGATTTCCGGGGAAGGTGTATACATGACTTCATGGACCGAAACCGATTCAAGGTTGCTACTACTACGGGTTGGGTAGGTACCTGCCGGGGTGGTTCGTCCAACCTCATCTCCCTCGGAGGTCTTTTCCTGTCGGCCACTCAGGCAAAGATAGACCTTCTTCGGAGCGATGGTTGATGGACTTGTACCTAGATTTGTGGTGGCCCTATGCTGGTTGATGGTTCCGTGCCAAGGTTCGTGGGGAGGTGTCACCGTGGATGGGTTTGCTTTTTACGGGTTGAGGTACGGGGGGTATGATAGTGTTGCATTCTGCTGGTGTCAATGGTGATTATCTTTGCATTGACGGTATTTTGGGAGATAGTCTTGCTTGGTATACATGAAGGAGGTGGAATCTTGTGTGTTGTGAGTAGTAGGATGAGTCTCAGGTATACCTAACTTGACCGGCGTCAACTACAACTCGCCGGTATTTCCACGTAGTGTTTTCAGGTCAGACCATGTTTAACCGCGAAGAGAATAATAAGATACTATAGAGAGGAATCTATAAGCAAAGCCTGATATTATGTTGGTTATTGAGCATTCTGATTTCCACAAACCTGACTAGTTGTAATCCAGAGGATGGATACCATTCAGGTGAAAGTCAAGTACTGTACCTTTCGCAAGCTACCTACCATATCATGCAACAAGCTCATAGATGGATTGGTTATTTCTCTAACTTGGTACAAACAACGAACACCGATATACAATAACTGCACCAGGCTGGTGAGCAGATATGGAAACCCGAGTCAAACGGGAAGCCCTACACCCCACGACCCGACACTCTGGTAAGCTACGTCCGTGTGTAGAGATGAGGGGGCAATGGAGATGGGGGGAGGAAGGAAACAATAGTACCGTACAGATATTACTTTACTTCCCGTTTCTGCCTTTCTCTCCCGGAAAAGGTACTGTATGTACCTGTACCTGTACCATGTTTCAGACAATAACTGATTGTCTATTGCATCTATGGTAATCTATTCATGTGTACACAATCTTTCCTTTCCCCGGTCAAATGGCTTAGTTGAAAGATAAGCTGGACGGTGGTAGACACTGGGTGCGAGGCTGGACTGGTTGAACTACAATGTGACTGTCGATATGGAAGATAGTAACCGATCAAGTTCATGAAGAAGATTCCATATCCATTCCACGCAAGGGACGTACAGTACAACAACCAAGAGGAACAAAAATACAACGGTCGTGGAAACCCACCACAAAAGCATGAAACACACACAGAGAGATAGGTACTGAGTGATACACAAGAGATTCGATTGACTCGTAGTATTGAAAAAATGCCAAGCAGGAAAAGGAAAACCGAATGAGTCCCTCCCAGGGGTAAAGACACAACAACGCTAGTTCGGTTACTATCAGACGCCACAGTGGGAATTATTTTTGGTTTTTGTGCTCTTGTCTCTCGGGTGGGAAGTAAAGATTATTCGATTTTTTTTCCACTTCTTACATCAGTATTAATTTAGTTTGATATGTGATCTGCAGAATGTGGGTTTCGTCTATGATATCATTGATGAGAGAAAAGTGTGTAACTACTATGAGTAGTTACTACGAGCATCAATGCACTGTACAACTATACTTAGTGGAATTGTTTAGCCTAGAGCAGAAGCGCTGAGTCTCTTAGTAAGCAGCTGGGTGGTTAGTAAGCCGTTGTCTTGCCGATAACTAGTTAATCAAATGGCAAAAGGTTTTTTGAAAAAAAAAAGACTGTTGCCCCAAAGGGACAAGACAGGTAGCTTACTTAGACTTAAGTGCAAGTGGAGTTGATAAAAAGTCAAAAAGAGATGAACATGTGCTAAGTTAGTCAAAGTGTAAGTTTTTACATAGCACCGCTGCTGCTGCTGCTGCTAACTTCTTACTCTCGACGGAAGTACTCTGCGTAATTGTTCAACCATGGCTCGATATACTCTGTCGAACATCGCCCCCCTCCCCCTTCTCCTCATCAATCTCGCATAGCATACCTCTTTCCAGAAGCAATGGCAACACAGACGAGCGGAAACCGCCCAACAACATACAACGCCGTATGTAGAACTTACCTATCTGTTGTCTTGGACCTTTTCTCCGCGGGAGGATGCGTACGCACCTACGCCTTAGAAAAGAATGCAGCGCATTGCCCCTCTCATTCTTTCTACATAGGACAGGTGATTTCAACACTTTCATTCGAATGAGGCGAAGATAATCCCCCCCTCCCGTCCCAATCCCGACCACCACCACCACCAACCAGCACATCCGTCCCTCGCCCCCTCGGAATTATCCCCGTACGGATTATTGAGTTCATCTTGGTGATACTCAACGGTGTTTCGGGGACGGGGGTGGTTAGATGCACCTGGCAAAGAATCCCAGGCCAAGCTAGATAGCATTAGGCATCTCCGTTCTTTGACCTTTAGGTACGAGTAACTCAGCCTGAGGAAGGAGGGGCGGGGAGGGAAGCAAAGCGGCAAGCCACCACCACCACCAATCTGTAGATCCCGCGTATCAATCCATAACATTTCTTTTTCATCGTATCTGTCACCACGCACTGCACCTTAACTGACACAACACTCCGCAGTCCACAACCCCCAGAACTCCCACGACTCATGATAAGACACACACATACATACACACGCCTACACGCGGCTGCGCGCGATCGGGATACCGGGAGAACCTATTTAGGCCAACCCAAACCAACCCAACCCAACCCAGCTGGCCCTTGACCCTTCTTTTCTGTCTCCTATCTCCTCTCCGGGGGGTAAGAGGATCGAGATAGATTAGATTTGACTTTCCTAACTCACTCCCCAGCTCAGCTCTTTCCTCGCCGTCTCTCATCATGTTTCTCTTCTTTGTCAGTACGCAAAGTTAGTAACTAACGGGAAGACTTGTGGTGGCAGCTGCTTCGTCTCGAAGCTGCTACCCCGGTAACTATCTTCCCCTCTTCCTCCCCTCCCGCTTTCTCAGAAGCTTTTTATTATGGTTTCGAAGGTGTCAGATGTCAAATGTTTCAAAATGTCAAAGAAGGCAGAAGGGACAAAAAAGGCTCAACGCTGACGACCCCTCTTCGAATGCGCGCGCGGGGGGCGATAATGGAAGAGGGCGCATGAGGTGGTTGTTTTGGTTTTCCGGTTTTGGTAATCGTACATACTTCCAATCGTCAAGTGCAGGAGGCTGCTTCATCCTTCTCTTTTTTTTTCTGATTTTGTTTCTTCGTGAGGAACGGGGCAAGGTAGTTAATATTCATTCCTTTGGGTTTCATAATCTTTGTTTTTGAAGGAGAAGATTGCAGAGCACACGGCTTTGCGTGATGGGGTGGGGTGGGGATGGCACATCCCATCTATGAAGCTTGTCATCCTTTCCCCGCCGGAATAATGACAAACGCGACTAAAAAGCCCTCGTCGAGTGTACTGTACTGTATTTTATCCCGCTGCCGTCCGACACGGCAGAGAAGCGGGCAGTGCTTCCGTGATTTGTTATTCGATCGAGGGCAACAGGTCAAAGCCTTACGCGGTAGAGATGCGGTTGCGCTAGGCTGGACGGGGAGATGGGATGGATGGACCTTGGATGGGTAGATGTCGGATGGGATCGATGGAAGGGATGAACGCGGGCGCAGGGTTCAGGTCAGTAAGATGTGTGCTTCCGTCGGGTGGTGTCGAGTCAGTGAGTGAGGGAAGAGCTTAACTAGCTCAGCTGAAAGTAAAACTCCTAAGCATCTGTACGTATATCGTGTCCTAAATACGATCCTGTGTGCGTCCGGAGATCATTTTTGAGAAGCAGATGAGAAAAGCGATGGGATTGGTGGGTCGAGGAAGAAGATGGGTTTGGCATTATCATTGTGGATAGAGTGGATAGCACAAGACTCGATCCTTCTACCGGAACTGTTTTGGTTGATGGCTATTCGTGGATCTTGGAGGTAATCATATTGTTCTCTCAAGAGTTCAAATCTCGTGGCCGGAGATGGTCGGTGGTTAGTGGATGTGATGGTTGGCTAACCCTGACTAACTTGACTACTTAAACACCTGTTGGTTGCTTTAGCTAGTTGGTTCAAAGGTAGCAGCAAGCAGCAGCAGCGAATTATCAAATCCGAACGAATCATGGGAAGGAAGTGCATCAAGGGGAGGAGAGATCATATTCATAATGGCATCAGATATAAGGGGAACAGGTGCGAAAGGATTGAATGTATCTCATGCGCAGCTGCACTCATTGCAATCGCGTCTCCCTCCCCCCCCCCCCGGGGTTCGCTGCAGCGGGAGATGAACCGGTTGATTAACTACCGGCACTCTGTCAGTGGTAAGCTAGTCGGTTTACTTAATCTTTTTTTCAGTTCTGATTAGGATGCGCGACCGGGGGTGGCGAGGGTACTTCCAGATTGAGTGGACACCTTGTCTATCTGGCCCAGGGCTCCAGCTCAGTGGCTGGCTTGCCTACCTGATCGAGAACGTATGATTATTAAGTTATCAATTGCTCGAGTCAGTTCAGTCAGCTTTCGAGAACGGAGGCAAAAAAAATAGATTACCGTAAAAAGGTACCCTTTCTTTCCCTTCCAATCCCCCTAGCACTGTGCTAGCAGTTATCTTTTCTTTTCTTTTTCGGTGCGGTCAGTACAAAAAGCAATTACCCCCGCCCTCCTCATAGGACACCACCTTTTTACCTATGATTGTGGATGGGTTGAACACACATTCTGTCTACGTTTACTGTACGGAAGTAGTAGTAGTTTCTCGGGCCACGGACGTATGTTGTTTGGACCCGGATAATATATGCGGGTTGCAAAGCGATAACTCTTCGAAATGAGTTTGGCTAGCTATTTTGGGAGAAGTCCACCGGGTCGGGGATCTGGATCTGATCATTGCTCGACAGAGAAAAGGTATGATTCACTTGTCATACTCCATATCAAAAAAAAATCATCCTACGGAGAATGGAGTTCAATACGGCTCTTTGTTCAGCGAATGGGATGGACCCTTTGCGCGCAACCCGGTGCGCCGGGATCGTTGTTCGCCTTCCAGTAGGTTAGGACTCCGATATTAAGTAATGGCTAGCTTGGGCTGAGAGTGATGTCATCGAATACATGCTTAATATGAGTACGGAGTAGATGGTCCCCAGTCCAGTAGGTGTGTGTGTTGTGGAAATGTGTGCGTGTGGGTGGATATGGTAGTTACTCTCTGTTAGTGGCACGGCTGTGACTGCAGGCAATAACTAGCGGGTGGATGTGGATGTGGATGTCGTGTACTCCGTAGTGGTGTGGGAGAACCGTTTGTCTTCTCTTGCTTTGCTTGTCTTGAGATTTCCGTTCCTGTCTCACTCGAGATCTGTACCTTAGTTTCCCGTACATACTGTACATACATAGTAGATAAAGAGTCTGCGCATCAACATGCATCTGGGGGAGTGGATGGATGAATGGCTTGCATTGCCGATTAGTTAGACCGAGATTTTGTTGCGACCGAGTTCGATACCTACTGTACAGTAGGGCAGTTTGTTGGGGTCTAGCCCGTTAGGTAAAAGGATGACAATACTTGGGCTGAACGTCATGCTCCAGATAGTGGATCAGCTAATTTCATCCCTTTCATATGCCATAGGCATCACAATTCCGAGGGGGCGATAGTCCGAGAGAGTCTAACTACATACAGATATGTAGGTGATACTCCAGGGCACTCAGGGCTATGTACTCAGTAGAATGTATGTACGGAGTACTGAGCATGTACTCGGCTACGGAGTATCAAGGAACTATTTGCCGTTCTACCACCAAGTAGCTACCTCAGTAGGCTAGTGGTTCACCTCATAAATATGAAGGCTACCTATGATGTAACTAATCCGGGGCTCTCCCGCCCTTAGCGGAGACCTGGCCTTGATAGGCCATCCATGGCCTAGCCGACCGGGTCAGTCAATCGCTCCCCTTGAATCGGATCAAAAGTCCAACAAATTAGAACACTTGTTCAATAGATTTGATCTCACTAAGCAATACACTTCATGGGTCCGTCGAATATCATTTCCTCTTCCCATTCCCCTTAATCCTTCCGTCAAACTTGTCAGCTGGAACGGCAACGGACCACTCTGATGCTTCGGCCTTAGTAACTAGATCTAGAGAGAGAGACACACGAAAGGGCGGGTGCGGCACGCAAGCACAGACAAATGACGTAATGTTGCCTGCCTCGCCTAGAGAAGGGACACAGTTCAAAGTACCGTGGACCGTGGACTATCATCCATGGGTCCAATTTATCCACGGCCATCGCACTCAAAAAAGTACCACTGCGGGGACTAACCCAGCTCGGTCTGGTCTACTAACTGTCGAAGTACCGGCTAACGTTAAGGACGCAACTAGTGAGTACCTACCTCACCAGATACCTCCCCGTACTGTCATCCTCAATACACCTTCGCTATCACAATACACACTCTCTCATGTAATAAGCTTCTGGGGAGATCCGTCCGATGTGACCCGGAAGCGCTCTTTCTCAGGTTGCTGATTGGCGGGTACCGACTCCAAGCAATCTGGACCGTTAGAAAGCCTAAGCGCACTTACAATCCCCATACAATCCACCCTCGATGCCGTACACAGTTATGTTACAGTATCAGAAAATCGACCCCGTGAGGGAGGAAAGGGTGGTGGGTTATCAATGTTTTGCATTCATGTAGAGTCAGGAGGGCATGCAGACTTAGAACTGAGTTGCAGCATGCTTTGAAAAGAAGGAAACAGTAAATAACCAACCAAAAAAAAAGGTTGGCTGCAGAAAACGCGCAACGTAGGGAAGTATAGTACCACCATATGTCTGTGCTTCTAGGGTCGAAGCATTGTGTCATAGCCTTGTTGGATACGGTTTAGGTACGTAGAATATGGTTCAATCCATGATGTTCGACCCCGTGCACGACAGAATTAAGCTCCCGGTCCAGATCCGACTCCATCACTCTCCATCCTAGGCGAGGTCGGACGTTTCACTTGATCAAGACAAACCTTACACTTGGGGTGTATATCCACCCTGCCTTACCTACTACTACTCTCTATACGGAACTCAGTTTCCTCCACTCGAGTCGTGTGCATCGCCAACCAATAACGCGATGCTGCTTCCCTCTCTGTCTTACTACGGCTCTTTTGGACAAATCTGCTCATCCCTCGCAGCATCGGGACTCTCGCCACGAGTCGTTCGGCTGATAGTGGATGCAGATTGTAAGACCGATCATAGCTTAGGTGTCTCCGATTTGATATTCTATCATCGACTGATCCGAAACCGATGTGCAGTGGAACGCTTCGAACTTTTTTTCCCCCTCTTCTATTTTGACCTTATAGTAGCGCGCTCGTACCATCTGGCCCATGGCCGTTTCTAGGATTATGATTGAAGATCCATACTCAGCTTTTCAAGAGGTCAGTCATTCTTCAGGCTGGACCGTATACCTGCCTACTTAGGCAGTAGCTCGGCTTTTCGCTCTCCTTTCGACTCTCAATTGAGTTGTCGGCTCCGGTCCCCACTGTAACGGACAAGAGCGGAGGCTGGAAATGGGGTCCTTCGCGGGTAGAGGAGGAAGGGCATTGGGAGCAAGCAGTAGGAGAATGAAGATGTTTCTAGATATCTCTTTCTCTCGAGTCTCGGGACAGTCATGAGGTTGCTTAGACGGAGGGTGTCCACTTACTGGGGGTTTCCTGGCCCTGATCCCGACCTGGGATAGAATCTGAACGGGCATGCTGCACCGAACGCGATCCCCCAAATCTCTTTGGTATTCTATCGCTTTCCGGCCACATTGAAAGCGCTTCGGGTCAACGTGATCCTACCGGTAATTTCCATGGCTTTGGGACTCCATACAAGCTCCATTGCCTAATGAGTAAGTAGTCTGCATGCAAGTCCACCGGAAGAGACTTAAATTTATGGTTGCTGGAGTAGGTCTGGTACCGCCAATAACCTTGAATGTGTACTACCAAGAGACTCGAATATCCCCGACTGCTACCACTAACGGCAGTTACTTACTTTGTACCATGCGCTGCGGCATGTGGCAGCTAGCTACTCTAGATCCCGAGGTCGTCGCAGACCTTATTTTTTTTTCATTATTTTGTTCTTTTTGTTTTCTTTGATTTCGAAGTTAGATTGTGCGCAGCAACCTGCTCACACCGAATAAGTATACCCTCAATGTGTACATCACTTTCCGCCTGTACAGATGCCTGGCTCACCGCGCGCCTATCGAAGATAAAGCTAAAGATCGTGGCTGAACCGGACTGCGCAGATAGGGTCTCAGGGAAGAGCAAATCTCGGTGCAACTTAGGGTATAAAGGAAGTCAGTTAACGCCGATTTTCGACCGCCCGCAGTAACTATCACGAATCGCAATGGCTCCAGCCCCTGGGGCTTGTGGGAATGACGTAGATCACCTATCATCCAGTGCTCGAAGGAATCGGGAGATTGGAAGGGGAATGGGCCGAATGGCACTCCACAAATCTGGTATAGTTCTGCCGTATAGACTGAACACGGTATTGAAGCGATAGGCGCAGAGACAAAGGGCGGGCACCAACCTGAACAGTGGACAGTGGACAGTGGGACACACTGCTATGCACGCCAGAGACAAGCCCGACAAGTGCTCGTCATGGAAGGATCTGACTATAGTAGTTTATGCTTGATTTGGCAGTTGTCAGTGCCTTTACTCTAAGTAAACAACTAATGGATATACGGATGTTCGGACTCTCCTCTCATCGGGGTAGTAGAAAACTGCCTCGCAGCTGGAATCTGCTTCTTGTGCGGCTACTGTTACTGCTGTTATCCTACTTCCTGTTTCCCTTTCGAGATAGAGATATCGAAACCCGAGGGAGAGGTACAAGATCTGAATAAACTTTCTAATCTACTACATACCTATTTCTCAAGTCATGGTACGTAGTACTAACCATGGACATATACTTATACCTCTCCCATCTCTCTGGCTGACAGCGAGTGCATCCGGTATGATACAGTACCGGTAAAATAACAGGAGCTCCGGGCGTTACCCAGCTCAGGTACTGTACCTTGGTAATACCACCGGAATTTACCCAATTACCAGACCGGGTCCACACCCACCCCCTCACAACATCCCCACTGATTCCTGGGTCTTCCTCTGTTTGAAAACCAATCCTAGAAAACCCATTTATCTAAAAAAAAAATTGTATGGAACGGCAGCAGTAGAGAGTAAGAGAGAGAGAAAAAGAACACCGCAGAGGACGCGCAAATCAGCGAGGAAAAGAACTCCAGACGAGATCTGTAGTGAAAGGGACGAGTGGGCAAAATAAGTTTCTGGAAGGTTTTGTCTCCATACCTTTTCAATTTTTATTCAGGAAATGTATTATTGTTATTATTATTATTATTATTATTATTATTATTATTATTCTACTTCTAATTTTCTCAAACTGCATTTTAGAATAAATATTCTTTTTTATCACTCAACCAACCGTTATTATTGCACGTCACCACGTCTTTTTTCCCATGTGGCCCCTTTCTCTTCTTTTATTAATAACTATCACATTCTTTCCACAAATCCTCCGAGTTCAAAAAGTCTTCTTGATCTCTTTGGACGGTTGTTGGACTTAGTGTCAAAGTCCTTCAGATCCTTACCCTCGCACCATCCATATCCACCCTACCCTACTATATCAATTCTTACTGGGGGAGCTTCGTCTTACCGTTTGGTCCCAAGCGCTCTACCCTCTTCAATCCTCCTCTCTCTCTATCTTCCTCTTTTCCTCTCAGTCCTCCTACTCACTCCATACTTAGTAGTACTTATTTACTATTACTACAGAGTACATTACCTCCTCCTACTTACACTCACTACTATTGCCTTTTCCTGGTCTCCCCCTCGCCTCCTTTGGGTCTTCTCTCTTTCTCTTTCTTTCTCACACACACTTTCTCCCTCTCTCCCTCCTACTCCCACCCACACCCACACTCCAACTATTTCCACCACCATTTGTACAGTTGCTTCCAGCATACGTATCCTTCGCCTGCTCTTCTCGAAAAACCTTCCCTCTGACAACATTCGGTGCCTGTTCTCATATGACCTGACTTATCTGAGTAAGGAGTCTGTTCAGCTATAAATCCGATACCTTCCGGGTTCCGCTTCTCTTCAGCAACACTCGGACTTTCCCCCTCAGAACTGTTCTCCGCTCTTCGCGACCCAAACCAAACCAAATCAAATCAAACCACCCCCTCCTCCTCCCCTCCCCATTCTTGCCCGTCCATCCGATCTCAAAACAATTATCTCTTTTCCCTCTTGTCCGTGGTAGTCTTTGGGATTGCAGTCAATCATTCTACACTTGCGATTTGTGAATTGTGATGTGATACCTTAGAAGTCGGACTTTCGCCAACCAAAAATCCACCCAAACACTTTTTCTAGCCACTATTCTGGCTTAAGTTTATCGGGACAAACTTACCATTGTCTCTCGATAATTCCACCCACGGCGCCGGACTGATAGTCGCTTCTTGATCCGAATGCCACCTCAATCTACGATCGCTTCGATTTTTCCCCTTGAATTCCATATTCTCGATTAATTTACCGGGCAACATACAAACAGAGACACGAGGACGAAGATTCAAACACCCCAGAAAGCAGCTTGACAAGCCAAAAACCCAGGCCATAATCGAAAGGCCTTAATTGCGCCGAACCGCTTGATGATGTTTCGCAACAGGTATGTCGGCGCGGATTATTGAACGTGGATGGTGCGTCCTTGGGGGTGCGAGTTGTGCTCATGCTTACCAATTAATTCAACCAAACAGAAAGAACTCCCAGAAGCCCGATGACGAACTCATCACGAGATTCCAGAAGACCTTCCAGGACGTCGTTCCTCCAGTCACCAGCCGCAATGCCGCGCGTTTTGGTCAGGTCCCCGTTGGACCGATTACTCCCGCTAGGTGAATACACTGTCCCTCGCCCACGGAGATTCAGCGTCTCCCGCTGGAATTCCATTGCCCATCGATTCATGAGAACTCGCACCAGAAAACACAAGCTGACCCAACAAATCAATCACAGATTGAGTATGGACGGTGATCTGAAGCCCAACGATATCACACCGCGAGCTACACACGACATGCGCTTCGCACAATCATATGTCGACCCTAATGCAGTATCATATATCAACCCGATGAACCCCCATGGGTACTATACGCCGAACTCTGGGGGGTTGGGAGCTGTGTATCACAGCCAGGCGGGGGACTTGCATACCCCTGGCATGGGTTTAAGCATGATTACCCCCCTGTCACTTCCCCAGCAGCTGTCTGCAACCACCATCAACGCCGATCCTGCAACCATGGGTCTCGAACACTTCAACCCGCATTTTATGCCACCCCACTTTCATAATCCACAACCATTTGCTCAACCGGCGACCTTTGCACCTGGTGCATTTGTTCCAACTGATACAGGTTATGATGCCATGGACGAATCTGTTGACGGAATTTCTCTAAATGATGTGGATATGCAGGGTAATGCTACCACCCAATTCGTCCCGTCGGTGATTCAAGACGACCAGCTCAGCATCCACAACTCCGGCGAGAGGTAAGCTAGAACCCTTCCATTGGGCGAGACGTTAGATCTAATCGGCGCAGTTTCCGCTATCATGTCACTTTGCGTGCTCCAACGGCTATGATCAACCACCAAGCCGAGATACCCGTCACATATCTCAATAAGGGCCAAGCATACTCGATCTCTGTTGTCGATTCGACGCCGCCACCGATGACCGGGCAACCGTTGAAATATCGGACCTACATCCGCGTGTCGTTCCAAGAAGAAGAGCAACGAGCTAAGCCAGGAGCTTGCTGGCAACTGTGGAAGGAAGGACGAGGCTCCAATGAGGCGCATCAACGCGGTGGCAAGCTGCAGGCGGTTGAGTACGTTGATCCGACTCAAGGAGGCGTGGAAGACCCGAAGAACCGCCAGATCCAGCTCGAAAGTGCATCGTTCGATGGCTTCTGCGTGACTTGGACTGCGAATCCGACGACCGGAATCTCGGACTGCGCCATTTCCGTCCGCTTCAACTTCCTGTCGACAGATTTCAGTCATTCCAAAGGCGTGAAGGGCATTCCGGTCAGATTGTGCGCGAAAACCGAGATGCTTTCGCCGGATGAAATAGCGGCCGGCTCAGCCAAGGAGCCAGAAGTATGCTATTGCAAAGTGAAACTCTTCCGCGACCATGGAGCCGAGCGAAAGTTGTCCAATGACGTCGCCCATGTCAAGAAAACGATCGACAAGCTTCGACAGCAGATTACCCAGGCCGAGTTAGGAGCTGGAAACTATGGCAAGCGGAAGCGTAGCAGCGGCTCAGTCGCGCTCAAGGGCGGCGACCCCCGTCCTGCCAAGATCACAAAACACAAACGGACATGGTCCATGAGCTCACAGGATGGACCCGGCAAGATGTCACTGGAAGATGATTTGCATGCGAAACTCGCGCTTATGCAGGACATGTTCACTTCGACCCGGCCAGTGAGCATTTTAGGACTGCGGGGAGAGGAAGAGGATGATCCGGATCTATTCCCGGTTGCTTTGCCGGAGTCGCGCGATTTCATCAAGAGAGAGAACAGCCGCAGCTCTCGGTTCAGTGTCGATGGAGTGTCGTTGCATGCCGTCTCGCCCACCAGCAGCAGCGTCTCACTAAACTCACCCTGCCACCCGCCGAACTCGCAGACCAACCTCTATTACGACTCGGGATATCATGGCTCCATGAACAATTCCCGCGAAAATTCGCGCCCTTGCTCAGAAGCCATGGGTGACAAGGTCCTGTTGAAGCATCCGGTTAAAGTTCAGAAGGTCGCCGGTAATGATAACCACGTCCCTGTGGGGTATATTGAAGCAGTCGACATCGATCCAACCTACAGGCCCCCAATCGAGCGGCCCGTGAAACCAAGTAAGTTCCGCAAAATATGTTCCGTGCTGAGCTACGATGCTAACCTGGAAACCAGTCGCATGCTTTTACGTCCGATTCCCGCGGAATGATCAGCCTCAGGATGATTATTACCGGGCCGTCTACCTGACGGAACGCACTGTGCGAGATCTCATGGAGAAGATCTCGATGAAACAGCGGATCGATCCACGACGGATCGTGCGGGTGCTCCATGTCAAGCAGAATGGTCTCAAGATCATGGTCGACGACGATGTCGTCCGTGAACTGCCCGATGGCCAGGACATGGTGGTCGAGATCTCCGAGACGTCCACCTTCGAGAGTGCAGCTGCAGCAGGCGCTGAAAGCGCTAAGAGTGTTGAAGTCAAGTTGAGCTATTAATCTGTCTTACGTTGATGGAAACATTCACGACCCTCTCAAAAATCTTCCGCCACGTAAAGCCTCGTCATTCATCTTCAGTTTTCTTTTTCCCACCTCTGAGTTGCATCAATGCCTTCTTGGGGTGGTCTTTTGACTTCATTCCCTTTTTCTCCCTTTTAAGGGCGCCTGGTGCGTGGTGAAAAGGTACATTGCATTCATCCTTGAGTGATATACTTTTGCCATTTTCTTTGGCTTCATCGGAGTTCGGGGGCTATCTTTTAACTTACTCGTCATTTTATACTACCCTCCATGGTGGAGGGCGGGGGGGCGTTGTATCAGGGAATAATACACGAGTTCCCTAGCAATGATACCCAGGCATCTTCTGCATCTTGAATTATTTTGTCGCGACTCTGTGCTTATATGGTTTTCATGATATCCTAAACATGTCATTTCTCCGACAACGTCTTCTGGGTTTGTTTTCATTTTGGGAATATACGACCTCGCATTTCATCTGGTTGAGATTGGTTGGCTTGCCATGTTTCGAAGATGTGGTTGAGGTATGAGGAACACGAATAGATACCCTGTCCATTTTTGTCGGAAGTATTTTATCTGTTTTAATGGTTGATCAATTCCTCTGTGTGTTATCTCCACTCTTGCTGTTTTCTGGAAGATGAAAACAGCTGTCTGATTGATTTTGACTTCGATGCCTTGACTTCGAGGGGTGTTCTACTCCTGGGATGATGGTTCTCTCTCTTATTATCATTATTATCATCTACCTGACTGTTCTTCCGTGTGTTTTCTTAATTTGCGTGCTCCTGTTTGCTAGACAGGGTATCATCATATATGCCAGAGAAAGAAAATCACGAAAATACTATACATGGGATCGAATGCTCGGAACGGACGGATGTCCACCGTCTTCTTTTCTGGGGGATTGCACTTTGCAAACACCAAACAATTTAGGGCCATCGGGATCGAAAGCCCAAGAAGCCGATGGGAGGAATACCGGGCGTCCAGGCCTACGAACAGTCGGGAGATCATGGGGGAACGGAACGTCGGTTTAAATAATTTCCAATTTGGGTATAGATGAAATTACCGGAGGGGCCAGTCTACTGACATGGCGGGCGCCTCCTTTATCTTAGGGTAATATTACCGTGCATAGTGTAGTGTAGTGTAAGTTAGTTGTAGTTTCCAGATTCTAGACTCCAGCAGTCCAGCGGTCTCCATCGGTAAAACCTTCCGCTCCGTGATAGTTTGTTTCGGCAACATGCGACAGCGACAGCGACAGCCCGATGACATCATAGCCCCATCCCCTTCCCCCCCCCCCCCCCCCCCGTGTGATGTGGGGCTCTTTTACCTTATCCATCGGACCATCACCCGGTCGGTTCTGATAGCGTGGGAAACTGGGGACGTTTAACCTAAATCGTGAACCTCACGACAAAACCCCGATCAACCTTCAACTTCTTTGCTTTCCCAACGAGAGGCTGGGGATTTGCCGGACGGCCACGCCGGGCACTTTTTTCATTCGTTTTTGTGTGTTGATCGGAATGTTCGGCCCCGGATGCCTACCAACGAGGAGTTGAGATCGAGAAATTTGTGGTTATATTCCACACTCCATACAAACCCGGCAAAGTCTTTTCTTCAAGAAAACTTGGAAACTGCACCATTCACATTCCTTTCTTTTTTATTTCTCGGAAGAGGGAATGTGGACCTGCACTTCTTTCTCGCCCTTCCCCGCCCACTATCGCTGTGCTCTTGATTCCGTTGTGCTGCTGCTGCTGCTGCTGTTGTTGTTGTTGTGTCTGAATGGTTCGATGCGTTTCTTCTGCCCTGGTGGTTGGGGTTGGTTGTATACTTCGGGATCCGGGGGGGTTCTCTCGGCTATTTACCGATGGTTGAGTTATAGACTCTCCTCACCCCTCCCCTACTGTAAGTTAGGTTACTGTACTGAGTACGTACGTGTTGGCGCTTGCTTTTCGGGATTCTTCTGGGGTGGGGGTGGGTGGTTTTTCTATCTACCTGAGTACGTACGGAGTATAGTACAGCAAGAACGGGAGGGGACTTTGCCCAGAAGGGATCTTTTGGAGGTTGTCACGGTTTGGATTCTTACTTTGTGTGTCTGTGTGTGAGGGAATCGGATCGGATCGGTGGGAGGGTGTTTTCGATTTGCTTTGCGAAGCTTGGGTATGGGTTATAGGGATTGACCTGTCCCGCGGGGAGGGAGGGGGTGAAGTTGGGGATGGGGGAGCTAGTTACTTACTTACTTGCTTGCCTACTTGCTTAATTGAGGGGAGTAGAGGGGATTAGAGGGAGGGAGGGGGGTTGGTTTAGTTTGGGCTAGGTTGTTGTGCTTTAGTCTCTCGTCTTCATACTCCCCTCTCTCTCTCTCTTTGTCTTGCTAGGGGGGTTGTACGTGTGTGGCTTTGGGTATGTATGTATGTATGTATGTCTGTGTATGTCTGTGTATGTACATCCAGCAAAGGACTCGATCTAGACTCACCCATTCTCCTGAAAGCACTCATAGTACGTAGGTGTAACACTGTACGGTACCTACTCCGGCCTCAGGGTCACTCGACTAGTCGACTAACTTAGTGGCCGTTGGGGGGACAAACTTAACCGAGAAGAAGAAGTATAAGAGATCAGGTACGGAGTACGGAGACCGTAACCAAAAACCCATCAAAACACAGATCCGTCAATCGGAAGGCAGGATTTGAGGCTGTATACCGAGTTTAAACATGGGAAGTGTGGATCTCTCCAGCAGAATAAAAATCTTAGTTGCTCAGTTCTATTATGGCCCAGAGTCACCTGGACGGTAAGGCTGAAATTGAGGTTGAGGGGTGGGGAGGGAATCGAATGGAATCGAAGGTTTTCTGGTTTTTTTTTTTTCCTTTCGGATGGTCATTGGGAATTTGGGGATACCTATCTTACGAGACTAGCTAGACGATCATCGGGGACATTGACTTTCAGTAAGTAGTCCTGCGGTTTCAATGCGTGTTGTCCTGTCCTCCTCAGTAACTTGCCGAAGGGCTTTCCCTTTTCTTTTTTTTTTTTTTTTTTTTTTTTTTTTTTTTTTTTTTTTTTTTTTTTTTTTTTTTTTTGGGTTTAGGCCCCCCCCCCCCCCCCCGTCCGTGAATAATCGGTGGTTGATGGATGGGCTTCGGGTGCGGTGTGTACACACAAAAACAAAAACTCGCGGAGCCACTAACTGGTTGATGCACTCTTTAGTCCCGAATCCGTCTTTGCTGGAGTGGAGAACTTCTTTTGCGGTTTTAGTGCATGTCTCAGGGAGGGGACGCGGCGCGCTAGAGTTGTTGCGGTTTGCGTTTGCTGAAGTATCGCTTGGACTTCTTGGCTATCAATCAGTATCTACTCTACGGAGTACGGAGTACTCGTAAGATGATGTCTGGACTACTACGACTAGCAGGACTGTGGGACTGGGCTGACTGGCTGGCTGGCTGGCTGGGTTACTCGTCAGTTGTTGGGGGAGACCACAGAAGAAAGGTCGGAGATCGGGTGAAGCTTCCCGACTTGATCGAATCGATCCCAGAAGTTCATCCAGGATATGCTCGCGGGTACCGGATTTTATGCACCTTCCTGATCGAAGTTCGGTGGAGGAGGAGGATCGGTTCAAGATGACCCCGGTCTATAATGGATGTGTCTTAGTTGCTAGTTATATCCTGAGGACGGACGCCAAATGGGTTGGGGGATGGGGGTTGGGATTAGCTATGCGACAACTGGACACTTCCACTCCGACTATTGCACCCATGTGCCGAGGATGTCGGTGACGTCATCGCCCGGGCTGTTCTCCTTCTCCACTATCCCTCCCCCTTCCCGTCCTCGGTACCATATTGGTCACTGTTTTGATTTGGCTTTCGAAATCCCACAGTGTACCACACTTGGACGCGAATGTTGCTGGCACCGGTACCGGTACCGGTACCTTATGGATTTCCTTATTCCCGCTAGATCTGTTTCCATCTTCCCTTCCCTCTTCCTGGGTTTCGAGAAGACGAATGGAACAACTTTTGCCGGGCTCAAGCGTGTATATGGATCGACGGATCGCTAAGAAGCGAAACCCAACCCGCTGCTTATCATCTGTTCCAGACTTTGAGTGCCGGCGGTTCAGTCCAGCTAGGTTTTCTTGTTTCTTTCGGGTGCCCCCCCTTCCCCCCTTCCTTTGGGGACGGACACGTAGTGTATCCTAGGTAAGTACCGAGTCCCCGAGCCTCGATTCGGGAGTGCTGAGAGGATCAGACAAAGGGCCCATTCCACCAATCACTGCGCTCGGAAACGATAGTGCCGATCTCGTGGAGTAGGACTTTTCCTACTCATGTACTGGTGGTATGTGTGTAACTCGTAAACAAATGCATCGAGGGGTGTTGCTGTCTCGATTTGGGCATAGGTCTAGTTTCGGAATTCTGCGTTGGGGGGCGCGTCTGGTTCGATGCGAGGGGATAGATGATCGTGTCTTTTTTTTTTTGTTTACGGGGTTGAAAATCTGGATCGTGTGAGAGGTTTGAGGGGAAAGGGATCTGAGCGGACCGTGTTGGTTATACTGTACGAGTACTCTAGTTTTATCTTCGCGCAGGAAGCGGAAGTTCGTTTGGGGACTATTGGGACTAGGGTTACATGTATATGTACACACTACTGTCGACACAACGAGGAGGTCTCACATCCAGATGATAATGGTAGTAGTGCATTGGAATGGGAATGTGTTCCCTGAGCGAAATCCGGATTTTACTGCTATGTACAGTCGTACTCCTGTACAGGAAGAAAAGAATAGAAAAGGAAGGTACTCCGCAGATTGAATTCGCAAAAAAACCGAAAACCCAAAAAAAAAAAAAATTCTGTTCGGTCTGACACGTCCCTCCTTCCCCCTCCCCCGATCTCTCTGTTGTCCGCTCCTCCTCCAAATTGTTTCTCACTTTCCTAAGTCCCGGGGTGGGAAAAGAGAAAAACAGATGGGAGCGGACGAGGGAAGGGGAAATCCCAGGCCCCCCCAAGAGGAGCGAGCAAGGCAGCTGGACCTGAAAGTGACGTCATAAACTCAGTAGGGGGGGAGGAAATCTGGCCCTTTTGCACCTCGGAAATGTACGATGTCGTCATACTCGCTCTGCTAGTTCCTGTCAGGTTCCTTGGAAATCCGGACACAGTGCGCTGCAACCCACCGATTTTTCTCCCTCTGGGAGTGGGCTCGGTGGTGCTTGGGTCTCGGCGGCTGACTGAGAGAGAAAATTATTCCCCACTCCACATACGGATCGTGCCGATGTGTGAGGGATGCTTTTTTGTCCCCACTTGTGGTAATTTTGCTCCCAGTTTAGCGCCGTTTGGTCTGCAGGAAGGGGCGTATTGGCGGTATTCCAATTACATACCGTGCTTACGCCTTACGAACGCCGAACCGCTGGGCGGTGGGTATCGTTGGTATCAGCTCGTATTGTCTTGGCCGGGGGCGCCCAGTGGTGCTGGAATGAATGCCTGAGGGTTCGGGACGACTCATGGAATGAGACATTGGGGATAAAGGCATGAAGCATTTTGCTGTCATGAGGCGTGTTGTATTGTGAGGCAAGATCGCGCTAAGTAGGGGTAGTGATCTTGGAGTAGGATCTACTCGGCAGTCGGGAGGAGTAATCGACAGGGGAACAGAAAATCAACTAGCCAACTAGTTCGTGGTGAACCGATCAGTCAGCCGGCGCCTATAGATTGTGTTGAATATTCTTTGCTAGGGCTGCACCTCATAGATCCGGAGGGGGGAGGTTATCAATCTATCGGAAGTATCGGACACGAGGTGGTCGCTTGTCCGGGAACCACAGCGTCGGAATCCAGAGTAACTTTCTTGTCAGGTGGTGGTAACGTTCCTGGCGGGTTTGGACTGCAGGTACCGGAGAGGGTAGGTCTCGTTAGGCTTTAAGGTTGATTTTAAACGTGCGTGAAGAGACGTCTGGGGGGAAGGGGGGCAGAGGAGACCGTTTTGCCACAGGAGATCGTAGACTGTCAGACTCTTCTGCTCGATCTCTGCTCGATCGTCCATTGATTGGTCGATCGGTCTTGGGGATAGTGACACCTGCAGCCGTGGGGACGGTAGCTTATCTGCAATAACCTCCGCAGCTAACGTTGCTGATCTATCGCGGAAGCGATTGGATATGTCGTCAAGAGGGAGGTTTTTTGAGGAACAACGACGAACGAATCGAGGTCACTGGTCATAAGGGTAGGGGGTGAAGAGAGGAACGATGGTGCTGTATAAGAGTGGGTCGGCCCCGTCACTGCAAAGTTCTGTCACTCGGAATAGCTTCAAGCGTTGGGGTTGAGCTCCGGAAGGTGAGCGTTTTGCTGTGTGGCGGCGGGTTGATGCATACCCTTTCTTCGAAAACCACCCACCTTCAGAAAGGCTGACAGAACCATGAAATGTGGTTCTCGATCACTATTCTCTATCGTTCTTCTAGTATTATTATCGATCGAGACGTATAGCACTCACATTCCTGGGGCCGGAACAAAGAAGGCAGATCGGTTGGACCTCAGGGTGATGGGAGCGGTGCCGACAATCGACCCCATGCATCCAGCCGCCAGAGCTGATACCCAGCCAGCTCGAGCAGCCGGATATTTTAGACCGATCCAGGCCTTCCGTTTCTTTGTGATACGAGATTAGCTTGAAACCTCGTTGCGAATCGACCAGCTATTCGCTAAGGAAAAGCTTTCCGGGAAGCATGAGACGCAGATGGCTGCATATTGTCATGTCATAGCTGTCATAAATAGTGGGTATTAGCGGCGACGGTAAGGAGGGGAAGGGAGGAAGGGTACGAAAGGGTACGAAACTGGTGGACAAGTTGACGAGTAATCGGGGAGAGGTGGTAGTTTCTTGCCGATTGCCCCGAGTAGCTTGGCCTGAGCCACAGGGGGCACATTGGCAGAATAATCCGAGCAGAGGGAACTTCAAGACAAGATGAGACAGACTCACCAGCCACCACTGACGTACCGTTGGGTACTGTTGGTTCTTCTGTTCGGCAGTGCCTGGTGGTTCCGAGTCCCCTGGTGCTTCCTCGTATAGTGCAAGTGGCAGGGTTCTTTGACCAGTTTGAGCTTAGCTGCCGTGGAAGCTCGGCTGCTGTTAAGCTTGTTCTTTCCGATCAAATGGAGAGTTACCCCTAGAATTAGAATAGAGGTATAACTTATGTTTCATCCAGTGACTTGTATTACCGAGAAGTGAAGTATAAGCAGAGAGTACTTTTGACCTATTGTAGAGACCACCTGCATGTGCACTGACAGTGCCTTTGACATCTGCAAGTGCTCATTCTATAATTATCTTGCATGCACAATCGCTACCTGCTGGTAAATGCTGAAATGCTGCAGGTACTATTCTTAGTGCAAAGCGCTGAATGCACTGTAGAGACCGCAGTCATCCCGTACGTCTATACAGTACATTTTGATGCGGTTTCAGTCTTCTTGCGCTCTTCTCCAGCCAGAGCCGACATTGGCTGCGTGTCTTGGAGTGAATGAAGGCATGTCTCTCACTGTTGGCGGCCCATTGGCCGCCTCCCTCTCTTTGTGATACTCCCTGAGCAGGTGCCAGGTGCGCTTGGTGCCCCTTTCCTTATTGGGATCACCACGATAACACACACATGCACATTCACTGCGACACCTGACTTGCTGCTGTTGTTTATCTTCTCTCTTCCTCTCCTTCTTCGTTTTTTTTTCTTCCTCTGTTCTCATCATCCTCCATCTCTTCTTTCCTCCCGCCCATCCCCCGTCCCATCACCTCTCACGCTCGCTACCTCCATCCACACTCGTTCCAGTCTATCTCAGCCTCCAGGCTTGAATTTTGATCACCTCGCTCGTTGACTTCATCCTTCTCTCGACCGTAAACTTCCCTTCTTATCAAGATGTTCGCGCCTTTCAAGTTTGCGGTCTTGTTGACCATCTGGTTCCTTGCGACCCTGACTCTGGCTTCCGGTAAGTGCCTTCTGACCACCTTTATCAACGGTTTTAGCTAACACTCTGCTAGAAACCTTCGGTGCCGTTGGAACAGTGCACGACGATGAGTCCTTCATTGCCATTCCTCTTGGTAAGTTATCACTTTCAGAAAGAAGCCTGAAGTCAGCTGTTCTGACCATTCTACCCCCGCAGCCATGCATGAGCACGATCCCCGCGACGGTATGTTTTCCTGACTCGTTCGTCCAAAGCCTTCAGCATAGATTCTAACTCCCGTCATTCTCATAGTGACCATCATCAAGACCATCTGTGAGACTTCGACCTCGGTGATCTCCACTACTGGTCCCGCGAACCCACCCGCGACGGGCACCACCGGGCTCCCTCCTGCCAACCCCACTAGCCAGGCTTCGAGTTACTCGGAGACCCAGAGTGTTCCTCCCGCTCATCCCACTACTGTGCCTGGTACTGTGGTGCAGCCTTCTGTGACTTCGAAGCCCGAGGGAATTTCTCCTACCTCGGTGCCTGGCACTACTGGGCAGACTTCTGCGCAGCCCCCCGTGACTTCCCAGACCGAGGCAGCTCCCAGCCCAACCTCAAACACCAAGGAGACTGGAAGTCTGCCCAGCACCACCTCTCACTCGGCTTCCCCTGTCTCGTCTAGTGTGCAGGACGTCACCCACTCTGCTACCACTCTGACCACCACCCACGGTACCTCTTCGGCCGCCAGTGGAACTCACACCACCGCGCCACCTTCGAGCGAGGCTGCCGGTAATGGTGGCCTGCGTGCTGCTCTTCTGGCCTTCGCAGCAACTTTCGTTATCTTCTTGAGTATCTAAGGGGTCCTTTCGATGCTCTAGTGCTATTTCATCAGTGGCTCGTACGCTGGGGGACTCGGGCACGGACACCCCGTGTGACTGAGCCTGACTCCCCCTTGCTGTCGAACATCTGGTGCTTCTATTTTCTCTTTATTTGTCTCATGTCGGGACGCAAGGCGTAACGTTTGTCGCTCCCAGGATTATTTCTGCTGTCACTTGCTAGTTGAAGCGGTTGGTCGCCGCCTAATTTAATTTGAGAAAAAAGTCGTCAGACCTGGACGTTGCTCGCACAGTAATTCCTTGCTACCATGGGTATCTCCTAAATAATAAACATACATGGCCTAGGCGTGTCGTCTCTTAGAAACCATATTGATCAGTTGACGTAATCGACCAATACCACCTCGATCATGGCTACCCCTCCGTTCAAGTAGCTGTATGGCGTTAGGAGGGTGCAGCTGTGAAGCTGCAGACAGTTGCTTGACGTCAGGATCGTTGTCTCAGTAGCCACTCGCCCCCACCTGAAGCCAATCCGATCCAAAGGGCAAACTCGAGTCGAGAAACCTCACCGACCCCTCATTCAGGAGGGGTTTATTTCCAATGCACGAGACTAAGACAGCCTGCCTGCCTGCCTGCCTACTTGCCTCTACGCCTACGCGTCCGAATCCCCAATGGCATCCAGCTCCTTAGCCAGCGTACATATGCGACAGCCCTCACCGACCCGGTCGCGCAGCAACCGCGCGGTCGTCACCTTGGGGCCAACCGTCCTCGAGGTCGCCGTCGAAATGTCCTCGAGGGTGATGGTGCGCGACGGCGAGAACGGCCGCGGCGTGTGCACCGCCGACCGGCTGTAGGGGGTGGTCGGACTGCTGTTGTTCGTGGACGGCGAGGCGGTTTGGTGGATGTGCGAAAGGTGGAAGACGTGGCCGCAGGCGAAGCCCACGAGGATTTCTTTTTCTGTTTGACATGATGAGAAGTTAGCATTCTGCGTTGGTTTGTTTTCCCCCTCTTTTGTGTCTATTCCTCAGGAGGGGGGGGGGTTGGTGGGTGAATGGGGAGGGAGGGTATGTTTGATGGAAGCTCTTGGGTTTAAGGTAGGTACAAGGGGTCGGGGGTATATACCATTAGCGCGGAAGGGGCGACTACACCCTGCGCAACGACCGGCTGGGGAGGCGGTAGAGGAAGATATGGAAGAAGCTGATGACTGTGTGGGTCCTGCTGCGGCTGCTGCGGCTGCTGCTGGGATGGTGGTGTTGGTGGATTTTTCAGTGATGGTGTCGCTGATGGCGGCCGCGGTGGTGGCAGCAGCAGCAGCATCAGAGACGGTGGTTCCTATGGTGCCGGCGGTGATGGGCCGCTTGGAGCCTTCCTCCTCGATGATGTTGAATTTGATGCCCCGGCGCTGGCCGCGGCGTAGGGTGTCCATGCCGACGGCGACCTCGCTCTGGAGGACCTTGGCGGCGCCCTGGCTGATGCTGGCCTGGAGGTCGTGCTCGCGGATCATGCGGGTGAGGCCGTCGCGGAGCCCCTCGATCTCGAGACCGCTCGGGATGCGGCGGACGAGCTTGATGGGGTCGATGGCGGTGCCGGCCTCGACAAGGAGGCCGTGGATGAAGCGCGGCTTGTCCATCGAGTAGTCGAGGAGGTCCTCCCAGAGGTCGGGCTCGTTCTGGGCCTTGGCGAACTGGATGGCCTGCGAGACGTCCTCGAGGTCGGCGAGGATGAGGTTCAGCGCGCGTTTCGTCTGGCCCGTCTTCGAGAGCAGGTAGATGAGCTCGGGTGTGAAGTGGCGCGTCTCGCAGATGTTGACCGCCAGGTCGAAGGCGTACGCCGTGCTGATCTGCAGGAACTCCATGAGCAACGGCCGGTCGTAGTCGGCGAACAGCTCGACGGCCGTGTCCGCGAAGTTGTCCACGAGCGCCTTGCCTTCGTCCGCCGCGAGCTTGCTGGCGGCGTCGCGGATGTGGGCGAAATGGCCCCGCCGCGGTTTGGCGACGCCGTGGGGCAGGGATTCGCCGCGCCAGAGGGCTCGGAGGTAGAAGTAGAGGTAGAGAAGCCGGTTGGCGGCTTGGAGTTGCTCGACGACGAGATCCGGCCGCACGATGCCAGTGTATGCTTCGCTCACTAGTAGCTTGATCGGCTCTGCTGTGAGCTCCTCGAGCTCGGACGTGGGGGCCGACTTCAGCTGCTCTTTGGAGACTCGGATGAGGATGAACGCGGGAATGTCGTCCGTTAAGGTGTCAAGTAGACGGTGGTCCCGGATCAGAGCCATCGCCGTGTCGGCGTCTTGGAGGCGGATGTAGCAATGGAGCGCCTCGCCATAGTGGCCGCCCGCCAGGTACAACTTAGCCAGACACTTGGACAAGATCCGCCAGTCATCCGTCTCCGTGGTCAGTTCGCCGAGTTGCTCCTCCACCGCTGTCGCAACGTTGTTCGCGTCGAAGAGGTCGAACGGCCACTCGTCGACCAGCTCGCTGAACTTGGGCCGGTTGTGCTCAACGTAATGACTGAGTATGGTCTCATAGAGGTTCGCAGATAACGGTGGGCGCATGTTCAGGGGCAGCACAGGGGAGATCTCATCCCACTTATCCTTTTCAACGAACTTCCAGGCCCAATGCTCCCATCGGTGTGTAGTGTCGAGCGCTTTCGTGCAAACCTCGGCGGCTTCAGGCCACTGGTCTTGCTCGACCAGCTGCTCGATCCACAGTTCTCCAATGCGACGCTTCTCTTGCTCTGCGGCGGATGCGGTCGTTCGAGCAGTTGTGGTGATGACAGAAGCTGCATCGTCGATGAACGATTCCCCAAAGCTTCCTTGGGATATTGAAGGCGTTCCGGGTACGGTGTCATTCATTTCGCTCCCGGTCCCGGCTGCTTCGGGATGTTCCTTGAGCAATGTCCATGCTTCCTCGTATTTCTCATGTGCGTCCAGCCAGGCCAATCGGTCCGCAAGATCTCTCTTCAACGCAACCACGCAATCATACGGGCTGTGCACGAGAATCTTGGGTCCAATGCTCCCTGCCATGTCCTGGATCTCTTTGGAAAGAGGCTCCTCCGCAGGTACTCGTCGTGAGGCAAAAATGCTCGGCGCCCTACTGGAGCCCTTGTCGCCACTGCTGGTCGTACTGCGAATACTAGCCCCAGAGTTGAAAAGCCGCACCGGATAGAATGTAGCATCCCAGAGACCGTTTCCTATAGTCTCTAGAGCTCCCCGCTGCGAAGCAGGTACGCTCGTTTTCCATGGGGGCAAGATACACATGTGGTAGTCTGAGGAAGTGAGGGTCTCAAAGCGACTCGTTGAAAGGCTATCGGCACTGAGCTCAGTCTCCGTTTCAAGATCAATGATTCGAAGCTCTGGCTCCAGGCCTCGAGGGCGACGACGCGTTCCAGTTTGACGACCACCATGCTTGCTGCGGTCGTCTTCGGATGACTCCTGTTCTGCTTCCATGTACGCAAGGACGACTAGAAGTTTTGGTGTAAACAAGGAGATCCCAGAGATGACACAGTCGGTCCGTAGAATTCTGGTTACCTCCACCGATCCAATTTTGTGATCTCTGTTATTCTTGCTTGGTCTATCAGGGTATACCTCAATGACCCAGACGGTACCGCCCCATCCCACGACCAGCTTTTCCACTTTCTCTGTGACGATTGTTGGATGGGTCGGTGCCGAGCTTTCAGTGTGAGTGACGCCTCCCTTGGTTTGCAGGCTGTCATCAAGGTCCAGGGAGTT
The DNA here is from genome assembly GCF_003184695.1 of Aspergillus brunneoviolaceus CBS 621.78. Taxonomy (NCBI): domain Eukaryota; kingdom Fungi; phylum Ascomycota; class Eurotiomycetes; order Eurotiales; family Aspergillaceae; genus Aspergillus; species Aspergillus brunneoviolaceus. Next base: position 37,084 of record NW_020290747.1, on the reverse strand, counting down.
TTCGTCCACCCACTCAGCGTGTGCTTTCCACACGCTGGCCATTTCCTCCCAGCCGGGACGGTTGGGACGATCGATATGGCTGATGCGCTTCCAAGCGAACTCCGCGTCAGACGAATCGAGGTGCAGGTTTGATCGCATGATTTTGATGCCCTCCTCGTTGACCCACACAATATATTTACCCGACAAGGACCACTTGATCGTGCTGATGGCACCTTCGCCTCCGTGCAACACGGTGTCCTTCCCAGTGTTGGCCCCGAGGCCTATCGACCCAAGCCAGCTCGAGGCGGCGGCCGCAGCGCCGCCCATGGTCGTCGAGTTTGTGCTCACCCCGACTCGGCCTCCGACAGTCAGGATAAGATCACCCGCCCTGCCTCCCGACAGATATGTCCTATCACTCTTGTACTCCGGCGACAATGCGACGGCTTGAACGGGTCTCCCGAAGTTCCGCAAAAGGACGTCTTTCGAATCGAGCAAAGATGCAACGCAGACATTCCCGTCGATGGAGGATGTCGCGATGTAGATTGAGTTGGAAGGCGTCGAAGGGATGGCCGGTTGGTTCGTTCTTTGTCTGCCACGCAGGCTAGCGGCGCCGGAGGATAATTTGGAGGAGGCGTGATCTGGGTCATCTGCGAATCGGCTAAAATACTCGGGTCTCACGTTTGGTAAAGGAGGAGGGTAGGGCGAGATGGAGACTGAGGTGATACTCGCAGAGTGCGCGTGGTACACACGAAGAGAACGCAATTGAGGAACCGACAGTACATGCTGCGGAGCTTGTCAGTGTTCGCATGATCCCGACCCCGGACAACGACCAACTCACGATGTTTCCATTATGCGAGCCAATTACCTAGACGTTCACTTAGCATGTTTTCTTCTTGTCAGCTCCGGTGTACGATCTTACCATCTTGTCTCCAGCAGCTAGGAAGGCGCTTGTTGCATCTCCGTTGCGATACACCGCCCCGAGGTGCTTGGTCAGGTACGCATACTTGAGACGTGGTTCTTCGTCCTCGTCCTCCTCCGAGTCGTCATCGTCATCGTCATCGTCGTCTTCCTCATGGTAATCATCTCCAGCTTCGGTTTCGCTTTCTGTTCCTTCGTCGTTGTGACCGTGGTCCGTCTCGTCCAGCTCAGCAGGCTGGGAGCGGTGTTTCCTGTCCTCGGATGTGGTTCGGCTAAGGTGGGAGTCGGGAGGGTGACCGTCCTGGCGGACAGTCCCGGTTGCCTCTGTCGCGCCAGGCGCGTCCATGGCGAGAGCCTAATGCGGGAGCTTTAGCTCTGCTCTGTGAAGACTGGGGCGCCTGTGTAGGGGGGGGAGAAGCATCCCAGATTCCCAGCCCAGCCGCGGCGGTCAAGTGGTAGACGGAGCTAGAACCCGGTCGGGTCGCCCGAGGAGTAGTATAGGTAGTACCCCGATCGGGTTAGTCGAAAGCTAACCCAACTGCATCATCATCATCATCTTAAATGCTTCGACCGCCCTGATGAGTAAGCTCTTCTCCCCGGTTCGCTTTCATCGTTCAATCAAGAATCGATCGTTGTCAAACAATCAAGCATTGCATTATTAGGTCACACTCACACCAAAACCGTCGCAACGGTCTGGTATGGCACAACCCACTACTTAGCGACACAATCCCGGTCTCTCTGGCTCTGTCATCAGCGGCGCTAGCATGTTCGCTCGACCCTATTATGTCGGTTCCATGAGTTATTGGCCCTCGGTGGCTGCTCGGTTTACGCAACAGCCCCGAAGCCAATATCTGCAAGCTTCACCTCTCTTGGGCGCTCTTCCTCGACGCAAACAGACCTTCTCTACACATGCTTCTCTCGCGCAGAAGCAGTCCAGAAATGGCGAGAATGCCGAAGAGCAACTCCAGTTCGAGGGTCAAAAGCAGCGAAAGAGGAGCAGCCGGACACCAGCGGCACAGACATCGCTGCGGCGGGTTGCCGTTGAGGCGCAACGGTCTAAGGACGGAATCCTATCGAAAGCCCAACTCAGGGAGCAGGGGTTATACAAGGTCAAGGTATTTTTTTTCCAGCCCTCCGGCCATCCGTCTTCCCCCCTCCCCCGGGTTCATGGCATCGCTAACTTTTTTTTAAATCTCTGGTGCATAAAGACAATCACCGCCTACGCCGTGGCCGAACAATTCGACATCCACCAAGTGCGCGAGATTCTCCAGTTGAAAGGCTATGAGCCGGACCCCTACGAGACCGGTCTGTATCCGCAGGTGGTGCACGTGCAGGTGCCGCTGGACTCGATCCGGCGGGTGAGCAACCCCAACGCGTCGGACCTGGCGCCGGACGAGGTCGGGGATCTGTTCGTCTTCCCGTCCGGGACGGTGGTGGCGTGGTCGCTGCCGGAGGCGTTCACCTCGTTCCTGGCGACGCGGACGCTGCTGGCGGCCGCGCGGGGCGCTCACGTGGACGAGCTAGAGACGGAGGACCTGGAGTACGTGGAGGATCCGCAGCGGGAGAACAGCAGCATCAAGGGCGACACGATTGTGCTGGGGACGAAACCGGCCCCGAGCTTCGGTGCACGGCCGGACAACAACAACAACAACAACAGCAACAGCAACGACAACAACCCGGAAACGGCCTCGGCGCGGCGGCAGCAGTCGGTGGACACGGTGCTGACCAAGGTGGCCTTCTCGTCCGGGCTGGCGCGGAGCACCAAGCTGGCCGTGCTGGAGTCCCTGCTCTCCAACTACTTCGAGTCCACGCGGCCCATCCCCACCCTGCTCTCCCAGGGCTCGCGCCTCCCGTTCACCCGCGACTTCATCCTCCGCAAGACGGGCCAGCTCCTCAGCGTGCGCGCGCAGCTGAACCTCTACTCCGAGCTGACCGATTCCCTGCCGGACATCTTCTGGGACAGTCGGCATGAACTGGGGCTGGAGGGGTACTATGAGCAGGTCGGGCGGGCGCTCGACGTGGGCATCCGCATCAAGCTGCTGAACGAGAAGATGGACTACGCCCAGGAGATCGCCAGCGTGCTGCGGGAGCGGCTCAGCGAGACGCACGGCCTGCGCCTGGAATGGATCATCATCCTGCTCATTGCCGTCGAGGTGGGATTCGAGGTCCTCCGGCTATGGAAGGAACGCGTCCACGAGCAGGAGAAGGAGAAGGAGAAGAAGCAATCCAACGAAGCTGTTTCGGACTGAGGGGGCCCAGCATTGAAAACAAAACCCCCTCAACTCATGTACTGTACATACATCATGACAATCCAACTCGACTACTTACGATACCCTCAACGCGGACTCCACTCTCGTTGTACCACTTTGCGAATATGGCGTAAGACATTTTCTCCTAATTGCATACAGAAGTACTCGTACGAGTAAAATGGAACACCCGCCAGGGTGGGTGGATCATCGCAAAGAACCATAGCAATGCCGCCTCCTTGGCCCAGCGCACGGCCCGATGAAGCAATGAGCTATTACCACACTGGACGAGACGGAATGGCATCAATGATTAAAGAGTTGATTAGTAGATTCGTAAAGAAATTCACGGTAAAGTAAAGAAGCTTCAAATACACACAAAATAAGTAAAACGAGTGTCCGAGGTCTTTTCGTTAAATACCGCATTAATGCCTCATGAAGAAAGGAAAATCCCATTTCATCCCATTCCGCATACACAAAACAACATGAACAAAGAGGTATTGTGGAGCACAACGGAATCAGAATAGCACAGGAAGAAGAGAAAAAAAGGGTAGAAGAACAGAATTTCGTTTCGAGAAATCAGATCAAATCAAATCAACATTCGAATAAGGGACACAGAATCTTAAGGAGGTTTCTCAAATCCACAAAATAGCATAAATCTCAAAGTTCATTTCGGAAAAATCCACACATAAAAAGCATTCAACAAAAACGAAGGGACGACCTGTAGAAGAGAAACTCCGTAAATTGGCAAAAGGGCATATTTCCACAAGTCCTGAAGGGGTGGGTGGGGGTTGGTCGTACATGGTTTTCGTTTGCAAAGCATCAAATCATAGAATCAGGTTTTTTGCAAGTTCGAAGAGCGAGAGTCGGTCGTCCGGGATAGACACGGAACAGGAAAGGAGCAGCAGCGAAGCAAAACATTTTCTTTTGTCACAGGTAAAAAATCAATCGAAGTGGTTCAGAAACGGAGTCAGAGGTTGGGGGGGTGGAGGGGTTCTTCGTGGGAAACATTGTACACATATGTTCGGGTCGTCTCGGTCTTTAGATAGGTAAGGGCAAAAGGCAAAGGGGTCATATCTTATATGCATGGTTCCAAATCGTTCAGTCCTAAATCGTCAAGAGTCTTGTTGCACATAGGGCGTTAGCCTGAGGTCATCGCGTCGTCAAATTGCTGGTTTGGTCGTTATAAATTCACCTCGAGATCGTGATCGTAGCTGTCGTCTGTATCTTTTTCAATCCATGAAGAATTCCTTGGTCACGGCGTCGGCGGTTTGCTCGTCCACTTGGAACTGGAAGAAGAAATCGTCACCCATGGCAGGCCCCGAAGGATAGCCTTTCGCGGGGAAGAGGTCCATTCCGGTCTCGAAGGTCGCCGTGTTCACGTAATCGGGGAAGGCGGCCATGTCTGTTTCAGTCAGGTCACTGAATCCTTGCTTAGCGAACGTCGCAGTCGATTCTTGACTCATGAAGATATCAAGCTCGGAGCCAGCGGACGAATCGGTCAGAGTTGGGGCGGAATGCGGGGAAGAGAGACCATTGGTGACTGAGCCGGAGCCATCGGTGTAGGTACACGACTCGGGATCCGACAGGTAGGGAAGGCTGGAGTCGGACATCAATCGGTGCAGGGGTTGCTTGATCGGCGAAGGCAGCATTTCGTCCTCGGTGGTAGGGCTTAGCGATCGGTGGCTTTGGGCCGGAGACGGCTTGTTCCCGGTGCTGTGGCCTGGAGACGCGGGCGGTGTGAAGGTGAATACTTCCGGAGGCAGTGAGTAGTTAGGGTTGTTGAAAACCGGCATTTCCTCCGAGGGGCTCGACCCGTGAAGGCTCATACTTTCGAAGACATCAGACGGAGGGGTGCTGCGCGAGGAGTCGGAAGCAGAGGAATCAAAAGACCCCTTTTCGGCCATACGCTGACGGGTTCGGGCTGCTTTGTCCTGTCTCTCATCCATCTCGGGCCGATGTTTCTTGGGACGACCACGCTTCGTAGTCTTGCGCACGATGCCCTTGTAGCCACCAATGCACATACCACGCTGTCGGTGTCGCGTCAACGCATCGTGTCTCGCGAACACATTACCGCACAGGCATTCGTAGGGCTTGTCGCCGGTGTGAATCTTCGCATGCCGTTTGAGATCGTGACCACGGACAAAGCACTTGTTGCAGTGGTCGCATTTGTATTGCCGATCCCCGAGGTGGGTTTGCACATGCGATTTGATGTTCTCTTTGCGGCCGAAGCGACGTCCGCACCCCGGGTGCAAGCATACCCATTTGCCGTCTTCAGGGTCCGGGCCGTGGATATAAGACGCAATCTCATCGATGGTGACACCGGTTTCTTTGATTGATGCCTGTACGCGAGCGTCTAGGTTGAGACTATCGATAGTTGCGACCCGCGGCGAGAGCTTTGGCTTGGCTGCGGTGCTAGGGGTTGCGCTCGGGGTCTTCCGGTGATTCACACGGCTGGGGGTCGCAGGATAGATCGGGAGCTTCTGTGCCTTTCCGCTGCCATCCTCAGGACATGGCATGGCGGCGAGCTCTGGTGACGAGGCGAAGGACGACGAGGCTGATGACAACGAGGCAAACGGCCCTTGCGACAGACTCTCAGACTTAGGAACTTCGATGTTAGAACCCTGCTCATAGTCAAAAGTATCAAAGGTATCCACTTCAAAAGATGCTGTAGTAGGGGGAGAGGGCATGTTAAACTTCTGCTGGGAGAACGTAGTTCCGACTACTCCTTGGAGAGACTTCGCGCGCTGCATGTACGACGCCTGCGCGGAACCGGACACGGAGAGGCTTTGCTCCTTAGTTGGGGAAGGTTGAATGTCCGGATTGTAGTGCGCAAGGCCCACTGTTTGCTTGAAGGGGGTGGCCGCAGGTGTGATCTGGGCATATTCTGCACGACTAGTCAGAGCCTCGAGCCATATCGAGACGGACAAATATCTTCGGGGACTTACGTCCGTTGCTAAGCTTTGGCGCATGCACTGGGTGCGGCTGATTGATGGCAGGTGCCGCCGATAGTCGTCTTGCGTCCAATACCATCGCATTAGCTTGTTGCTGCTGGAATGCTGCAGCGATATTGTTCTGTTGGTAGACATCCCAAGCTCCATTGTCCAAGATTTGGCCCTCCAAGGACGCTTGACAAGACAGCTTCGCATCCTGGAGCTGCTGCTGCTGTTGCATGAGGTTGAGCGACATGTTCATTGGTTGGCTTTCGACCTTGATAAAGTTTGCGTTCATGTAAGGCATGTTTGGTTGGCCTCCTTGGCTTTGACGAGCGGCGAAGGATTGCAAGTCTTCTTGAGGAAAAGCCTGGCATTCAGCCATCATGGGCATGGGCGCTGGATGCTGGGGGAAAGTTGGCTGCGCGACTTGGAGAAAGCGGTGGTCTTGAGCGGGTGCCAACATGGTTGGGTGCGGTTGCGGTACTGTTACGTTAGTAGTGATGGTACCATCTTGCATGGACTGCGATCGCTGAACGCGCATAGCGCGCGCATCGAAGCTTTGGCCTCGGCGATGAGCGTGAAATCGGTGCATTGCCTGTGCGGGAAGAGTTGGAGGTTTAACGGCATCAAGAGCGGATGGCGTTGAGATCTGTCTCCGATGTTGACGATGTCGTTCTTGATAGTTGCTGTGCGGTGCAGACAGCATGATGGGGAAAGAACTGGAATCTTCGCGCGCTGGTCGCAATTGTTGAGCCGATGACTTGACCGACTTCTTCTGCAGGTTATAAAGGTGTAAGCCTGCTGGATCAAAGCTGATGCGCGAGCCATAAAAACATCATTCAGCATAGGAGTACCAACCTCTTCGCAGCGCTAGCCAGAAGGCTGGGCCAAGCAGATGGTAGTAAACCGCCCTGGAATTGTGTCAGTCGGTGATCTCTTGTAGAAAGGAACTCACGCGCGCAGAAGTCTAGGTGTTTAAGCTAGGGCAGGACAGATGGAAGAGACAGAGAGAGTTTCAAAGTATCAAAGTAGACTGTGCGTCTGATCTATGCAAAGTGGGTTTTGGCGGTGGTCCTTCTAGATCGTCAATGCAGTGGAAGATGCAGCCGAAGCAGCCTTCTTTTTTTTTGTAGGTTCTAGAGCTTTCCTGTCGCGATTGCGAAACGGTCTTGAAGCCCCGGGGCTAACGGAGGCAGGAAGGCTGGGGGAGAGACAAGACAAAGGATGTCTAAGGGTATTTAGAGGTGGGAACCAAGGTAGGTGGATGGAGATGATGAAGCTATCCCGATCCACCGACCACGGTTCAGATCAACAAATGGCGGCGTTGGCGTAGCAACGCGGCTGGGTTGAGGCGTCAGGACAACCAGCGCCCCTTGGCATGGAAGCCCGCCAGTGCAGTGGATCGCGCCCTGGTCCGAACGCACTTTTAGCACTTTTAGCATCTTTAGGCCGTAAGTTGATCGGGCCCTGCAAGGAGCCGGTTTTATCTGTGATCCTGGGTGTGTTCCCCTGCGCGATCCAGAGTTCCAGACGCCGGCTGCACCGCGGTTCAGCTCCCGATGGCAGTTCCATCCTGTCGCGGATCGAAGCCGCCTGTGGGCAGTGAGGGTTCGAAACGTTATTACTGAGTACTTCATTGACGCTCCCTATCTCTGCAATAGTTCTTCAAATAATTGACGCCAATCCTCCTGCGCTTTGAATGATCATGAGTAATCTTGCAGCTGAGGCAGGGTGAGTGGGGGGGGGGAAGGAAAGAGGGAATGCTGACGGTGATGACGATATCATTTGTGCTTCGAAACTGAGTGGAGTGGATAAGCTGGATAAGCTGGATATCGTTTCCGGGGCTTTTGCCGACGGGAAGATGCCCCCAGCGGACTGGGCGCCGGACCTTTCAGGCAGCAATGACGCAGAGCCTGGAGAGAGAGGCTGGGGATCGAGGATAGTCACATGATAGTAGTCCTGGTCACCTGACTGTGAGTACCCGGAGGGCGGATTATCCGATTACAGGAGCACTAACCTCGAACAGGCAACTCCAGTCCACGTGATCGCACAACCGATTTTAACGAACGGCCTCCACCATAGATATTTCTCCTTCACGATCGTCACTGAAGGTTTAGGAAGACAAGTCTTGTCGAGGTTAGTTGAACGCCCCCTACACTTGCCTTGAGAGAGAGGCGATTACAGGATGTTCATCCTCATCCATGCCCCCTTTCTGTATCCCCTTCGTTTCATCTCGCACTGTGCAAACCTGGTTTCTGTGTGAGATGATTCGGGAGACGAAAAAAGAAGCCTGCATGATGATGAGGGGATGAACTTTTTCTGGAAAAATCTCTTTTCGCAGAGGCCATCCCCAAACGAGGCACAAGAACTAACTGTCGCCCTTGCTATCAGACCTTCATCAAGATGCAGATCTTCGTCAAGACCCTTACGGGTAAGACTATCACCCTTGAGGTGGAGTCCTCCGACACCATTGACAATGTCAAGTCCAAGATCCAGGGTGAGTCCGTCCGGCAAGAAAAAAATGCGCAATCCCTTCTTGAAGGACAACATCCACTAACAAATCTCCCCAATCTAGACAAGGAGGGTATCCCCCCGGACCAGCAGCGTCTGATCTTCGCTGGTAAGCAGCTCGAGGACGGCCGTACTCTTTCGGACTACAACATCCAGAAGGAGTCCACCCTCCACCTCGTGCTCCGCCTCCGTGGTGGTGGTAAGAAGCGCAAGAAGAAGGTCTACACCACCCCCAAGAAGATCAAGCACAAGCACAAGAAGACCAAGCTCGCCGTCCTCAAGTACTACAAGGTCGACGGTGATGGCAAGATCGAGCGTCTTCGCCGCGAGTGCCCCTCCCCCGAGGTATGTTTGCCCATCTTTTCCTATCACTCTTCGACCCAGTTGACTAATTTTGTTCCTCCAACACAGTGCGGTGCCGGTATCTTCATGGCTGCCATGCACAACCGCCAGTACTGCGGCAAGTGCCACCTCACCTACGTCTTCGACGAGTCCAAGTAAATTGGCCTTTGACAAGTCGCCTATCTTTCGCTCCAGCTGGATGTGCTTCGATTTTCCCCGTGGAACTAGGACAGTGAAGGTTGCAGGGTTGGATATGTGAGGTGTATGGGACGTGTGCGTTCTGATCGTTCCATAGTGACCTTGAGACAAATCAAATTGAAAAAAAAAATTTCGAAAAAAAAAACCCATCTAAGCTATGTAATCCTTAAGACTATGTAGAACTCGTGTATATGTCCAAAAAAGCAAGTCAAACTGGGCACCATATCCTTGTCATATGGTGCATCTGTACGGGGCTTCACTGGAAACCTTTCTTCAGGTTGTCGTACTTGCTCTCCGGGTAGGACAGTGCGTTCTGCGACTGGTCCAAGGACGAGAGCCCGCCCACCCCCTCGACAAACGTTCCGATCAAGCTGCCGTCCGACTTGTTCGCAGTCTTACCTCCCTTATCCCCGCTAAGCTCCCACCACATCCCACCGCCGAGCTGCTTCTGGTTGATATAATTCAACTTCTGCTCTCCCACGGCGACGGTGTCGTACGAGATCATGGTGCGAGCGCTAGAACTGTAGCTCCAAGACGCGCCAATGTTGGCATCCACATTCTCAGTGGCACCAGCCTGGGGCAGCGCTTTGTAGTCCCAGACACCATTCTCCCAGCTTCCTCCTCCGACGCCTGAGAAGGCGGTGCCGGGTCCGTCGGTATTGGTGAAGGCACGCCCATATAGGGGCATTCCCAGCACCAATTTTGCCGATGGCACGCCGCCGACTTGGGTGTAATAGTTCACGGCCTCATTGGTCGAGAAGGGGGTCGACGCGGGCTTGTCAGAGGAAGGATATATATTGGCTTGGTGGCCCGCGACGGTGTTCCAGCTCCCGGCGTAGTCGTACGCCATCAGGTTGTAGAAATCCAGATACGGCGTCATCTGGGACAGCTTGAGCTTGGTGTAGTTGTCCGGTCCTGTAGAGAGTCAGATATCGGAGACTAGCTTCATCCCGGGACTATGGTTATGGTTAGTACTTACCAGCAGGGCAAGCGATGGTCAGGTAGAACTTTCTGCTGGCACCTGCGGCGTTGTCCAGCGTCTAGGGCAGTTAGCATACATCATTCGTCCCTTGAAGCGGTGCACTAACCTCACGGCATTTCTGAAGGAGCAAGACCATGTTCTGGGCCTCGGTATCGTCTACCTGTGTATCAGCACTATACCTTGCCCGTGTCAGGAGCATCGAAACCAACCTTTTGGGTACTCCCAATCAATATCGATACCTGCAAAACATGTCATTAGTAACTCTGCCATGCAACCAGGAAGATGAGAGAGGCTGGATACCATCAAATCCAAGGTCTGTGACCAACTTGGTGGCCGTCGTAGCGAAGTTGGCCCGGTTAGCATCCGAGGCGGCTGCGCCAGGGAAGTTGGACGAATAAGTCCATCCACCAATGGACAATAGCACCTTCAGCTTGCGGTTCTGCTGCTTGAGCAGGAACAGCTGCTTGACGCAACCATAGACGTTGGTGCCGACGTCGTTCCACGAATCAGTGGGATAGTGCTTCTCAATGTCCGACCAGGTGTCGGAAAGGTACCTGATGCATATGTCAGCGGGGTGGTTGTAGCGGAGGAAGTGGGAAAGATAAATAACAGTTGGCGACTCACACTTCGCCAGTTTCAGGGCGAACATTGGCAAAGGCATAGAGTATATGGGTCAACTTGTCCGCGGGGATATCCTGGGGGTTGTAGTTGCGTCCGTAGATCGCCTGAGGATGGATCAGCATCGAGAGTACATCCCATATTGAGATAGGCAGCAATCTTACCCAGTTGACGAAGTACGCCACCGACTTGAGCCCGGAAGACATAGCTGGTGTTATAGTATCTACAAGAGTACTTGTGGAGTTATGATGCAGCGGAAGTACTGTCTGATTGTCGCCGAAGTATCGGAACGAGAAGATGAGCACAATGGTTAGGATAACCAGGAAATGAATGGATGCAGAGAAGGCCATAATCTGCAGGACGAGTCCAACTCTTAAATAGTGCGTGAAATGTAACCTTGCCAATTAGATGGTCGTTTGTTGTAGCCTCCCGGGGGTAAGCAGTTAAGGCGTTCTACCATCAAGTGTGACGTTGGTGGATCGTGAGTTCTGGCAGCCTCCGGGGATGATCCCGCTGCGGACGCCTTGGCCTGGCGGTTTAGTTGGACGGTTAGTAACCAACTTACTTTACTCTACCTACCCTACCTACCAATAAGTCATGCCACACAGGCCCGAAGACCATCCCAAGGTTCACTAAAGGATTCTAGGTTTGAGATTCCACTACCTTAATGCTACCTGCCCCGTCCCCGGTGATGAGATGCTGCAACCTTGACTCCCATGATTCGCCCCTCAACGACTCCGAATTTCTTTGATCGCCGTCATGCGTCTGGATCATGATGCTCAGCTCATTCGGTCCATACTTGGGCAGGCGGCTCAAGACCCCGAGCCTCGGACTATCAGATTGGGAGTCTTCCCCTCGAGGATCGAGCCTAGGTCCGGGTTCGCATGACGGATAACCCTTTTGATCCCCGTCACTTGAGACTCTGTGAAGAAATCTGGCCCTCGGCTAGATACGCTTATTCGTGATAACAACCAGGGGTGCGAAACTCAAAGTCGACCACGCGGGGATTGCAGTATTGCATCTTCTTCAGACAGTGCATCCGTCACACTTGGCAGCATGGCAGAGTCATACAGGGCATGACTGCAGCCACAGTTATACAGCATGATCGAGGCATAAGGACCCTTGAAGAGTCTAGTTTGAGGATATGATTCATTTATTGCGGGCGTTTCCAAGAAGAGCTTATCGATGGGCCCTGCACATTCATGCTTATTATTTTGTTTACTTTTAGTTAGCTTCGGATTCATGTCGTCACCCGATCCGCCAGCGCATTTACATAAGCCGGCGCAGGCAAGCCACTTTGCTCCACCTACCTAGCCACAGTTGCACCGCCGCCGGATAGACACTTCTATTCTTGGGACTGTTGATTCGATCCCAAGTCCATACCTCACTTCTCTTCAGTGACTGAGTCGATACCGTATGATTTGATAGGAATTACCAGTGAGAGTGTATCCGTGGCATGCTCACGAAGCGAGGGCAGCACTTGATCCGTCCTCCGCCTGCCTCAGGCTTCGACATCCACATTCCGACTTGGATATATCCCATACGATACACCGACGGCGACGAACCGGCGTGGACGAAGGCCCACATGAATGCCAAACCTGATATTTGGCTCCCAGACAAACAGACTTCCCCATTCAAATTCCCAAAAACCGAGGGTCATTCAACTTCGAGGACTAATCCGGTGACACACTAGCATTCTGTATCCCAATGACCAGATTAGAAACACAGTGGCCAAACCCCAATAAAGGTAACATCCCTCGCGAGTCGCCACTCACAAACCGACTCCAGAAAGAGAGATATTCGTACCTGCTCAAAGACGTAGTCCGTCCCCCGACTCGCGCTCACTTTTCGCCTCCCGGTTGAATATAAAGAGACCAGCCCCCTGTGCATGATGCCTATCTGGGAATGAAGAGATCGATCTCAGCAGCAGTGCAAGGTGCATCATGCATTGAAGCAAACAACAGGGGTTCCTTGCATGAGGGCATCAGGAAGAAATTACCGACAGCAGAATGGTCGAGTACAGAAATAGTGACCAGTGACCAGTGACCATGGACAGGAAACAACGTGGCTGCCACACCCTACCCTCGTGGCCACCCCAACCTGACCTGGTAGTACTGTACTCATATCAGATACTCCCATATCACGAAAACACTAACGCCCTGACAACGTCTTCGCAAATTCTGCCCCTCCAATTCCCACCGACCGATAGCCCCAACCCCATCCCAGCTGTAATCCGCTACATCATGGATACACACAACATACAACAAGCAAAGCAACGGGACGGGAATAAGTGGATCTCTCCCTCACAAGTACTCCGTACGACCTCAGCTGAACCCTCCACCTGCCCGCAGCCCAGCAGTGTCCATCCACCCCCACCCATCCCCATCCAATTGGCCACATCAATATTAACCTCCATTCCTTCAGCAATCAGCATCCATCCAGTAATCTATTTTTCTCAATTTGCACGGCCACACATCGGCTGGCATCCCCTCCCAAAATCCAATCAGAGTGAAAAAACAAAAATAAAGAACAACGCACCATGCATCATTCCCGTGCTAAAAAAAAAATCTTTGTAGAAAACGGCAGCGGCACACGGGTGAGTTCCCCCCCATTCTCAGCCCTTTCTTCTGTGGGGGTTGTCGACTCTGACTCAAGGATCAGGTAAGTATTCAGCTGGGATGTTCGTCTTAAGGTAATCTCCGACTCCACGGTTCTAAATGCACGTTCGGTATCTCCAGCAGAGGAGCTTTACAGATAGTACTGTACATACAGTCAATGGTAAAACACCAACCCCACTGTCCAGCTCTGATGTTCGCCCAGAGATTTTTTCCGATCGGAATCGTTTGAATCCGCAAATTGGATTGGCCATTAGCAAGATATTTGGCCGGTTGCTTGTTTCAGGCTCTGTAATGTACCAGGTACGAAGGTACCCACGGTAGATGATGGATTTGATGCTCTCATGATGCCGCTTGAGTTGCACTGTATGTACATCCGCTGCGGGTGTAGTGTCCCATTCCTAAACAAAAAGACAGTCAGACATGGTGTTTCCCTACCCGTCTCCACTTCTAACCGCCGGACCCACTGAAGCGAAACGGAGTTTGCCGTCGGTTGGAAAATGTATAGTAAACGATGTCACCATCTAACTATGTAGGGCACTCACTATAGGCTCAGCATATTCACCAGCTTATTCAGGAAAGAAACGAGACGAGTCAGACTCGATCTTGAGTAGGAAGATATACTCCAAGCAGAAAGAATAGAAACAGAAAAGAAGTTATGCAATATAGTCCGAGTACGGAGACATCGAGTTGAAAACACATCCATCCAATCAATTCACGTCTAGCGTAAAGCATCACATCCAGGGATATCATAAACCGTCAACACATACTCAAAACACGACAAGAAAAAAACTGAAAACCACGAAAAAAAGGGTAAACCCAAACATTCCACACAAGACAGCTTTTCCTTCTCGAAACCCATCGATTGCAAGCGACCAGCGCCGAGCAACAATAGACAAACATGCATCCAGTGGACGCTTTCCAACCGGTACTGTAGTCCCGTGATTAACGGCATCATCGTATCCATACACCACTCAAACTCGCTGCTCTGTCGCAGGCTTTGACGTAAAAAAATCTCATGGGTGAGACCGAATCCATTGAAGGATTGTAGGCAGAGAAGGGTCGTCGTTGAGCCAATGACCTGCCCGCGTGTCGGCTGCCCGGAGATCAGCCACCACGTGCTGTTCGGTCACTTGAGCCAGTTCCTGTGCGCAACGATGGTCAGTCAGACTGAATACTACCCTGAATTGCATCAAGATTGAAAAAGGAAACTCACCGCATGGAACGTATTGCTGGCGTTCTTCAACTGAGCCGCGTGCTGCGGTCCCGGCCGCTGTCCACGCAGAATGTTTTGGCGGTTGATGACCCATCGTCTGGCGGCCGCGACCTTCAAGTAGATGCGATGCGCCTGGAATCGTCTGGCGCTAGCGTCAAGGATGACTCTGAAAGTGATGTTAGAGCTTGGCTAGGCTCCTGAAAGAAGGGGAGAAATGATATATCTGCATACCTGCGCAATTCCGCCTTCTCGACCTCGACGTTGCCGGCATGGGCTGGCGTCGCGCAAGGGTTGTAGTTGGATGACATCAAAGCCTGCGCAGCAGCCAGACCGTCTCGAATCACTTTATACCCCTCTTCGTTGAACTCATCTGCCGGGGCTTGGACATTCTGTTGGGAGATGTGCATGAGAAGAGTCCGGTAGTCGTTGATGAGCTCTGCCACTCGGAGGGCGCGAGCTTGGTTGACTGCGACACCCGGATTGGTTAGCCTCTCTTCTTCTTCTTGAATGGTGTTGTTCCTTCCACGCATGGAACGATGGCAACACGTACGTCCGTCAGCCATGGCAGTAGTGGTGTTTGCGATATAGTAGCCAAGGAATGGCAAACGATTGGATCTTCAAAAGACTAAAGGAACCAAGTGGATACGGCCACAGTTGGACGCCTGGCAGGAAGAAGGCCAAAAGAAAGGAGCAAGCCAATTGACTGAGAGCTCGAGGCGAAGAGGTCGTTGGGCCCAAAGGAAGAAGAGCGTTGGTTTCAGATTCTAAAGTCCCATGGCTGAGGAGGCGATATCCTTTTAAGCTTATTATCCTCACCATGGTTTCAACGTCGCAATGGGGGGATTGCGCTGGAAAGGGAATCATCATCATCGTCATCCACCCACCGTGGCTGGCTGCACGCATTGGGAAGCCGATGGAGCAAGGACAAGACATCGCGGCGAGAGATGGCAGCTGGAGAACAACAGCCATAGTGGAGCACCGGCAGGAGCCAAGCCCATGAGAGCCATGTGTCGGAAGCGCTTGCAATGTCTGGGTCTCCGATTTGGAGCGAGGGCTGATATCTAGTCTAAGCGTGAGGACTATGCAGCTGACCCTGGAACAGGAACCCAGCCCTAGGCTGATGGGGCTTGCATAAGATCATGCATACTCCGTACTTTTGGGGGGGGGGGGAAGAAAAAGAAAGGATACATCCGACCCAGAAGCAAGAAATCGGCAATATCCACATGAAAAACCGATAGTGGAATTTGAATTGAGGCCCAATTAGCTAGATGGAACCTGATTTCCAAAGATAAAAATGAAGATGGAATTGTAGAAAAGAATACTGCAGAACCCGGATTCTACCCCACTTGTTTGTTGTGGCCGAGCGAAGAATTTAGTATGACAGAAACACAATAATATCAATGGGTTACCGGGTGTAGGTAGACAAGACACTAGATCTCGGTAACAACCCGTGCAGTCAGATTTGTGCAATGTGCACAGATACACTGACTCGGTGGGGAAAGCGTCATCGTGGCATGTTGACTAGTGAAACGGTGGTGAAAGAGACTCCAGCTGGAGAGTCCTCGCTTCCTTACGCCACACTTCCAGTAGTACAGACCCAGTCGGAGTCATCACACTCGGAGATATGGTTAAGATGGGATAAGTGGCTGGAGCAGCAATGGCTCAGGACAAGATATCAGCCACCGACAACCGTTGGCGCCGGTGACGGAGTCAACATGTATGCACTATACGGAATAGTGACAACAACAATAATAATAGACTTGCCAGACAACAAATGTGCGTGATAGAGAGAGAAACACAGAGAGTGAAAACTCAAGGGGCAAGCCACATCTCCAGCTCAGCCACACACACCGGGCAAGAGCTGAAAGAGGAAAAGCAAACCCACGCGCCAGCCTCAGGCTCGGTCTCAACTCGACTATCTTCAGTTCAATCCAAACATAATACGAGTAGATTCTCCGACTCCCCATGCAGAAATCGTTCTCGGTGGCAAAAACATCCAAGGCACAAGAGCTTTCATGTAAGCTCGAGCGTCGGCCACCTCACTTACAACACCTGCATTCCACGCGATTCTTACTCCATGCCCCAATGTGATGCTACTTGTAATCAACTCCCGCAGCGGGGCCGCTGTCGTCTGCTCTTCGATATTTCATCAAGCCTGTCATCTTGCAGCAAGGGCCTCAGGTCTATTACATTGACTCTGACCCCTGCTTTCAAATCGCCACCGTCTGAAGAAACAAGTGGGACCTCTAGCTTCGCCATCTCCGACTCCGAGTAAGCGCCTGCACGGACGTCTGTCCAAGTTTTGTGATCGATCGGCAGTTGACAAGTCAAGAGGAAAGACCTAGGGAACACATCTACCAGATCGGGGGTTGGCTAATCAAGTTCCAATAGTAGCGTCACAAAAAGTAGTATTCATGGATCGTTTGTCTCTAACAACAATGGATGCTTGCTTCCTCAACTCAATTAGTCCTTCTCGCTAATGGCCTGCAGCCGCTCGTCAATCTCGTCCTCTGTCAAGGCACGGAAGCTTGGATCTGTGCCCTCTTTGCCGTCAGCCCGAGGCCCTCCGACAATGCCGATCTCGAGCTCATGCTTCTTGAAGTCGACGCTCAACACATTGCTCAAGGCGGTGATGCCCAGCTCGACCACCTCCTCCCAGCTGCCCTCGGCATAGTCCTTGTTCTTCAGCTTCTTCTCCAGGTGATTCAGCGCCTCCTGCTGCTTGGGGCCGGATGCGGTCGCCTTGTACCCGACATAGTATCCTGCCGGGTCGCACTTGTAGAGTTGGGGCCCCTTCTCATCGTCCACGGAAATCAGGGTCATGGCGACGCCGAGCGGGCGCATGTAAGCCTAAGCAGATGATTGGTATCAGTAAACGTCGCTCCCACAACCCCAGAGTGAGACGAGCAAAGCACGAACCCGTTGCGTGTAGACCTGGTTAATATTCGCAAGGCGCTTGGCAAGGACATCACAGGGCATCTCGTAGCCGTACTTGTATCGGAACTCGGCCGCCTCTCCACGGGCACGGTCAACACTCGCTCTGGCATCGGCGATGGAGCCGGTCATAACACATCCGACGGAAGGGGAAAGCTTGAAGATATGCGAAACGGAGGAGGGGTCGATCAATTTATCCTAGGACATATGTCAGGCCATGCTGTGCTTGCGTTCTCAGCCCCACCATGGAAACTTACAGCGACCTTCTTCTGGGACAGAACGACGGCGCAGTTCTTCCCCCTGACACCTAATGAGGTGATGTTTGCGGAGGTGATGGCCTTGAAGGCATATTCTAAGCGCCGACGGAGGTCGATGGTAAGTCAAGTGTTCTCGGTGACCGTTGGAGCGCCATCGGGGTGGGCCGGAGGGGGAGGGTTCATAACGGGCGATAGACTTACCAACTTGATACAGACGACCCTGGTCTGAGAAGATGGTAATGTGTCGATCGTAGGCGCTTCCTGTTCACAAAAGCTGTCAGTCAATCGATGAAGTCATTCGAGCCAGCACAATCGGAAGGGATCTGTTTTTACCAGACATGGCTGCGGCGGTATATGTAAATCACAGATTAGATATTCAGAGCCGATCGAGTGGAAGGATTGAGAGCAAAGAGAGATTAAGATGTGTAATGGGGAAGGATTGAGGGGAGGGAGGATGAGGATGGAGGCAGAGGACGCGTGCCAGAGGGTGCCTGGCCGAAGCTCTAAGCTTCGGGGCTCCGTTGAGTAAGCTCCAGTCACCGCCTTCCCCGTCTCTGTCAATTCGCTCTGCCACCAATACGAAGGACAGTACATTGCCTCCCAGCAACCACACAGCAGCGATACTATAATGCTTTCGAAATATACAGGCTTGATATCAAGTATTTCAGCTCTTTCATATGAAGGCTTCTAGGTATATACGGAAAGTCTATACTAACAATACATCACAAAAGAAGAAACACAACACCGTAGATCCGACAAAAGACCGCTTTTGTATGGTTGAACCAGGTATCTAGAACTTTTGAGCTCAAAATTATAGAGCTATGATAGCCACCAGATGTGGACGGAATTGAATTGTCATGCACATGAAGCAGCGAAGCACAGAGACCAGTCTGTACAATTCAGGTTGAACAACAACAACATGCAGCATCAAGTGACTAATCACTATCACTATCACTGCTGCTGCTGCTGCTGCTCACGTCCGAGGATGAATCTTTCTTGGCCGGACTCTTGGTCTTTTTCTTGTCATCGTTGTCGCTGTCACTGTCACTGTCGCTGTCGCTCTCGCTGCTGCTGGAGATCTCGATGATAGCGGTTCTGTTCTTCTTCTTCTTTTTGGCCGGCGTTTGGTTCTTCTTCGCCATCCGTGGGGGAAGCTTGGGCTTCTCGAGATTGAACAGGGCACCGGTGACAGCCCAGAGGATGAGCTCAGCGCGCTGTCTCTTCTGCAGCCTCTGTAGTTGCGTAGCGTCAAGGCCCTCGGTGCCTTCCAGACCTTCAAGGTTCTCTTTGCCCTCCGACAGAAGCGTCCGGAACGAGGCGACGGCCTTTTTGTAACTAGGCTCAGGAGCCACATCAGTGCTCTCCTCAGCTCCTTTCGTCTTATCCTCCTCAGCTTGCGTCGTCGTCGTCGTCGTCGTCGTCGACTTGTTCTTCTTTTCCTCCTCTTCCTGCTCCTCCACCTCCACATCGGCCTTGACAACCTCTTCCGCAATCTCCTTCAAGCGCAGCTTGGCACCCTCACTCTTCAACCCCTGCAGATACGCCAAGAGCGCCGCATTATACTGCGCGGGGACCTGCTCCAGCGACAGCACATGCTTGAACAGGTGCGTCTCGCGGTTCTTTTGAAACTTCCACGCCGACCGGTGGTTGTGATAAAGACTGAGGTAGGAGAGGATGGGCGTCTCGTGGATTTTGGCGTCAGCAGCCGTAGCGGCGGATTTGTGATCCTTGTCCTTGTTCTTCTTCTTCTTTTCCTTCTTCTTTTTCTTCTTCTCCTCCCCATCTCCTTCATAATCCATCTCCTCCGCAGCGCCGTTTGCCTCTAACTGCTGTTGCTGCTGCTGCTGCTGTTGTTGTTCCGATTCATCGACCTCCATATCCTCCGCCTCGGAGTCTCCGCTGCCATCCTCCAACTTCACGTCCGCCGAGAACGAGACCCTCTTCTTCTGTTTCTTCTGTTTCCGCTCTTCATCCGCAGCCGATTTGCCCTTGGTGGTAGCATTCGCCTCGTTGTCGTCGTCATCATCACCTTCTTCCAGACGTCGTTTCTTCGATTGCTTTTTCGTGTCGGCTTTCTCGCTCACGGAGTCGTCGCGCTCGTCCGTGCTGGTTTTCGTGGCCTTCGTGGACTTCTTGTCCTTCTTCTCCTTCTCCTTCTTCTTCTCCTTCTTTTCGTCCTTGTCCTCCTTTTCCTTCTTGGATTTCTTGTCCTTCTTCTTCTCCTTCTTCTCTTCCTTATCCTTCACCTCCTTGACCTTGTCCTTCCCCTCCTTCTTCTTCGCAACAGCCAATTCAGAAGCAGCCATAGCGATCTTCCGTCCCAATCCTAATCCTAACCCTCGATCCTCAATTCCTTGAAATGAAGACGGAAAGCCGCAACCAGTTATCTTTAACGATAAAGTCCCGTAATTTCGAACTTCCCCAGCACAAGGATCCGTGTCGCGTAGCCCTCAAAATTCCGATCAAAGCAAATCACCACCCAAAATCGGAGGTGGGCAGGTTGGGATCGTTGAGGGTGAACTGAAGTTGTTGTTTGCGTTGGAAACTTTTTTGGAGGGGCGGTGGAACGGGGAACGGAGGGAAATTTTCACGTGAGGACTGCGTAGTTACTCCGATGGGGTTCTGCCCACCCCATCCCCCCTGGCGGGCTATTAGGTAACTTAGGTGGTAGGCTTCGTGGCTACAGGGCAGGATTGAATGGCTCCAGTATACGAATAGGCTTCTTGTTGGTTATATTCCATGATAAGGGTTGCTTTTCAATGCTGTGGGTTGTTGGGATTGTCTCGTACTGTGTTGTACAGTACAGCGATTGATCTCGATGACTTATCTCAGTTTATACTGAAGTTAATTGTCTGTCTCTTGGAACACCGCAATCATCGTCGTCATCATCATGAAGCTTACAACGGACCTGTGTATGTACATGTACAAGCTCTTGTTTGCTGCTGCCGTGTCACTGTCATCCAACCCAGTTCATAAAAACAAAAACAAAATCCGAAACCCCCCAATGATATCAACCACTGAACACGATGAACCCATAATCCCGAGATGAAAACGCACAATACCCCGAGAGAACACCCCCAGCCGCCGGTAAATCTAGCTAGCCCTTGAAGGTCGATCGCAACCAATTTCAATGCAGAAGACAAGAATGAATAGAAGAGAGGCACAGGATCAGCCACTCCCGCTCTCATTCCCATTGCCGCTCGTTCTCGGTTCTTTCCTCTCCCGTCGGGCTGTCGGTTCCTTGGACGCAGATGCCGGTCTACTTTCTTCCATCACGATGGTGGAAGTAGTCGCAGAAGTAGCAGCTTCATTGGCGGCGGCCGCCCTTCGCCTCGCCCTATGTTTGTCACGCGAGCTCCCGGACCCGGTGCTTCGGCGTTTCCGGGCCGGTTGATAGACGTCGTTGAAATTCATAACGACGCCAAGGAAGCGCATGTCCACGTCCGGCTGGTATGCGAGGTCGCCCAGAAAGACGTTGAGCCGGGATCGAAACTCGGCGGAAAGGTCGCGGAGACGGGCCTGTAGGGATGCGAGCATCTGATCGTCTGCGGAGAGATCTCCGTGGTCGGCGAGCGATGAGGGAGTGCCGATGTCGTCAGCGCCTAGATTGGGAGTGAATGCTGCCAGAGATGGGGACATGGATGAGACCGAATCTTTATGGGCCCGGGTTCGTCTGGAGGAGGATGAAAGGACGTCGCTGTCAGTGAGGCCCCAACGGCCTTGGGCGGTGCGGGTCTCGATTTTCGCGCTCAGTTCTTGTCTACGCGTGAACTCGGCAACGGAGAAGGAGTAGAGGCCGTCCACGGCGTCTTTGTAGGCCAACATGACCTTGAGGATGTAGTGCAATTGACTAAGGAAGTCCTCTTCTTGGGGAGTGGTGGTGGTGGTCTTGGGTACGGCAGGGGAGCCCAAGAGGCCCTTGCGTGTGATGGATTCGAGATATTCCTTGTGGGCTCCGATCAGGTCGTCCAGTGTGCAGCCGGGCTTAGAGATAGACGCTTGTAGTTTATCCCAGCTGGCCTCGATGACTTCGAAGAGGATGTAAAACTGAAGCTGACAGACAAAATGGATCATCTCGGCGATGACACACCGTGCTCTCTTCCAGTCTGAGCCGACTTTATCGTTGACGCTACCTAGCACGCCGCGGGCACCTGTCATGCACCGACGCCAGGTGCTTCCCAGGGCAAACTCGACGCGCTTGATGCGCCACAGAAAGTTGAACACTTTCAAGTACTGGCTCGATGCATATTGTGTGATGACCACGTCGACTGGAGCATCAACCTTGTATTCGAGTGTGAAACAGTCCCAGCCGCTCTCACCATGGCTGTACTCCAACATCCGAGCGTCCAACCGTCTGAGCACGTCTGGGGAGTCGTACTGCGCGTTGGAAGCACGGATTGCATGTTCTAGTTGCGCAGTCAAAGTATGTCTGTATTGCGAGTGTGCTGGACGATCAAGATTGGACGCCAGCGATTCCATCAACAGGGCGATGAAATCACCCTGGCCCAAAAGCATGTACTTCTTCAACGCTTGAAGGTGCTCAAAGAGCTTGAATTTGTCGTCCATGAGGTAGATCAACCGCGCCATAGTTGTCTTGTGGGCTTCGTCAATCGATGCCTCGAGACCAGCCGTATCGCCATAATGCAGTTCTTTCGAGGTTTCTTTAGAGTATTCCTCCACCCATCCAGAGTTTCCACAGTCGTAGCGAATGAAATTCAAAGACTTGCCAATCCGGAGGATTTTCTGTGCAAAGTCCTGTGTTATGATGGATGGCACCATTTCTTCGGCAAGCGTGTACTTATCGTCCCAGACAGAAGTCGCGGTTCGACGCGGATCTACATTGGGTCTGGATTCCGGCTCGACCACAAAAAATTCTTTGTATGGATCCGAAAGCTCACCGTCATAGATCCATGACCGCAGCATGTCGTAGAAGGGTCGAGTCACATGGGCGAGAAGCTTTTCCGCGAAGTCACGTACGAAAGGGTCTCCATGAGAGGTTGAGAGACCGTGGATCAGCGAAATCAGTTGGCCGCCTTTCTTGTCTACGAGCAAGATATCAGAAAGGTATACTATCATGAAGAAAGCCATAGTACTTACGCTGTGCCTCTTCGACAATCAGGTTCATCAAGCGTAGCGCCATCGTCGCGTCCCTTGTCCAGACAACACATCGCTTTAGCGTGACGCCGCTGGCGGCCGTGCTTCTAGGATTATTAGGGTCCGGTGGTGCAGCCAAGGCCCTTCGAATCTCTCCTTCCAAGGTAGCGACTAGACCCAGATAGGATTGAAGCTTGTTGGCAAGGGCTGCTTGGAGGCTTTGACTCAAGAGTCCACTTGTCGGACTCCCCACGAAAGCCGATACGCCGCGATACAACAGGCACGGCTCGGCAAGGGAGTTTAGCAGAGATATTATAGGTACCGGCACAGAGGGAGGTAGATTCAAAATCGTCGAGGATTCGAATTGTAAGTTCGAGGAAGATAACCCTTGCAGATTGAAAGGAAGATCACGGAGAAGTCGCGGTTCCTGGGGTGCATCTGATTTTGGTTGCTGTTCCGAGTCCGCCTCCGGCTGCACACCTTTTGGCTCTTCGAGAGGATGATCTCGTACCCCTGTATTGGCACGACTACGCGTGGCCCGCACATCTCGGGATCTTGCCGCTGGTGCAGAGGTCTCCGGCTCCCTCTCGGGCTCCCTCTCCGGTCCCATCTCTTGCTGCCGTCTCAGCGCAGCTTGCCGCTCGATTCGCGCGGGGATCTGCGATGCCGAAGAGCTGGCAGCAGGCCCGTCCTCGTCTGAGATTTCCGATACCCTGGGCCCGCGGCCCGGGTTTATCCTCTGGTTCTTGAACAGGGGACTTTGCAGGTGCACCGGCTCGAACTGAGGACTTCGGCTACCACCCTCAAACCCATGCTCTTCATCGTCATCCGTACTCGAGAGTCGATAGAGGAGATAGAGGATCGCCCACTTTTGAGACAGGACCGGCTGGGTCAACAGGCGCGAGTAGAGATTGGAAAATCGAACCGCTTGTTCGGGGCTGTCGTTCTCACGTAGAAGTTTCCGCTTGATAAGGTCCACCGCGTTGTTGACATTCTCTCCTCCGGCTAAGCTTCCGCGGCGATTGACGCCATACGTCGTGGGACCGGACGGTGATGCTAGGTCGCTCGAGGTGCTGGTGTAGGAATTGATGATGATCCACGAGCGCTCGAGGTATGTTTGGTGTCGTCTTTCTTCGGCTGCGGCCAAGGCCTCCTCCGCATCGCCTTCGTACTCGCCCCGAAGATCCGAATGCGACAACGGCGGGGTGAGGGAGTCGACGAGCTGCGAGAGCGCGTCATCAATGCGCCGTGGTCGTGCGGGTTGGCGGGCGGACATGGTTGGTGGTATGTTCAAGGTTTGCCTGCTATGTGTCGTGGCTATCTCTGGTCTGTTAGAGCCCACAGGTATAGATGCAATAGTTCAATAAACTATTCACTCGCGAAATAGTTGGGGATCGGCCTGAGGACGCTGCGAGAGGTGGGAGGTATATGCTGCACGGTTCCACTTTACTGGATCGTTGTCGAGCAACGCATGGCGACCTACACCAGTGTAGGCAGCCGCTTCATGAAATTATCGCATGAAATCCAGGAAACTTGGAGGTGTTGAGGAAAGCGCATTGGAAGGCCGCCTCGACCGCGTAGAAGGAACATCCCCGATGGGGGTGAGTGTGTTTGTGTTTGTCCGGTTTGAGTGGTTTGCCGTGTCCCGCCAAGCCCTCCCTCACTACCCGTCTATATACCTAGTCTATACGGAATCCTCATTCATCGACTCGTCATGAATTTGGGGTTTTCATAGTCAGTCGGTACGCTTTCTGACATGCTACAAGGGCACATTCATCGTACAGCTAGACCTACACTTGGCAGGTAGCCAGCAGAGCGACTAAGAACTACACTACAAAAAAAGTACAAACTCAGGAGACTGACGGCTGGCTGCGTTGAGAGTAGTTGGCGAGGAGAGAACCAAGAATCAATTCAAGTCAATTCAAGTCAATTCAAGTCAATTCAAGTCAATTCAAGTCAATTCAAGTCAAT